>NW_026652277.1:174565541-174982720 GCF_009828535.3 Hylobates moloch
TGGAAAGTGACTCTTAAACTTGAGTTGTGATACCGGTTTCCATAAGCTTCTGTGAAATCTTGTCAAAGCTTTAAAACTGAACACGGCAACGACTCTAGGTGAGGAGTGTTTGGCAGATGAAACCTCTCCACCTGGGAGGTGACGGGTCTCAGGGAGTGTGTCTGGCAGGTGGGGAGGACTCCCAGGCCTGGACTCTACCGTCCTGAGCGCTGTCTCCTCTACGACGTAAGCCAAACCTGATTTCTGTGAAGAATTTTCCACTGGCACTCATGAAGACATGGCCATTCCCAGGTATCTAGGTGTTCCTCAACTGATCAGAAACTTACACGACTTTATCAGAAACACTCTGATATGTACACTGTTGTGTTCATTCACCGGGACCACATATCCCAACAGTTCCCCATAACCTGGGGTGGTTTCTTCTAAGAGCATTTATATAATTAGCAGCTAGCATCCTCTTTTTCAGGCAGCCGTAAAGACCTGGTACAACAACAAAACACACCTCACATGTCCTTCAACAGGCCATGGACTCATTCTGCCGATGTGTGAAAGAATTGAAAGTAATGCAGTTTACATCCTATTATTATATCGCATCTTATAATTATAGATCATACTTAAACACACACACACACACACACACACACACACACACACACACACACACACACAGCTGTAATGCAATATATGCTGTAACGTGTTACCAGTTCCTGAGGTTTGGAAGATGGGTCATGAAGGTTGTAATGCCTGGTGGCAGTGCTGCTCCTAAAACAACACCAGGGCCAGCACCCAGAACGTCAGCACCCTCAGGTATCAGCACCCTAAGCACCAGCACTGTAATGTGCCAGCACCCTAAGATACCAAAACCCTCAGGGACAGCACCCAAAGCCACCAGCCCCCTAAGGTACAGCACCCTAAGCACTGGCACTCTAATGTACCAGCACCCTAAGGCACCAGCATCCTGAACATTAGCACCCTCAGGTATCAGCTCCCTAAAGAACTGCATCCTTAGCACCAGCACTCTAATGTACCAGCACCCCAAGGCACCGGAACCCTAAAATATCAGCACCTTAAGGCACCAGCATCCTAAAGTATCAGCAGCCTAATGTGGCCCCCTGGCCTGGTGCAGTGCTGCTAGATAAAGGGGTCGGGAATTGTCAAGAGGCAAAGCCATAGTTTGTAAAAAAAAAAAAAAACAAAAAACAAAAAACAGCAGCTTGCAAAGCTGAAAATCAAAGGCCAGACTACAGCTTCAGGAGCTGAGCACCAGTGACCCCCTGATAGGGGGTTTGCCACCCGTGAATTCAACCAACTGAGGACCAAAAATATTTGGGAATAAAACCAGATGGTCATATCCATACTAAACGGACTTTTTCCTTGTCATCATTTCCTAAACAATACGGTATAGCAACTGTTTCCATAGCACTTACCTTGCATTAGGTATTATAAGTAATCTAGAGATGATTACGGAATACAGAAGGATGTGCTTAGGCCAATGTGGAAATACCACACCATTTTATATGAGGGGCTTGAGCGGTGCAAATGTTGGTATCGACAGAGGTCCTGGAACCAGAGCGGAGGGGTGGCTGTACTGGGTGGGTGCTCATCTGTACGAATGGGGAGGACTGGCCGGGGTGATTCAGAACAACGTTCCCAGGCCCAGTCACTCATCAGACCCCTGACCCTCATGGCAGAGACCCAGGTTCCACATGGTGTGGGCAATTCCCAGGACCTGGACGCAGGGGTCCCCGGGGTCTCGTGAGCCTCCAGGGTAAGAAACTGCTATCCCAGGGAGCGTTGCAGTGGCTAAAAAAGAGTCACCCATGGGTACATGACAAGCATATTCTTCTCTCTTCCAGTTTGGGCCCCTTTACTCTGGTCTCTGAGCCACGTTTCTGCAGTGACCAGGGAAAGGGTGGACGGCTTCCTTCAGCTGACTCAGAGAAGCCCTCCTCCCCGCCGGCCAGACTCACACCCTCCAGCACACAATCCAGACAAATTGCTTGACCAGAGGAAGCTGGAAATTATTAGTGTTGTGTTGATTTTACAATAGAATGTAGGATCAATACCACATGCTTACTTTCTCACTTCTAAAAAACGTTATGGTCTCAACGCATACAGATCAGCTCTTGCTTTACAGTTGGAGAGAGCTGGGCATGGGGACTGCCTGGAGGGGTTGGGCACCTGCCAGGCAGGTCTTCTGTGGGTGATGTCCATGACATTCTTGGAAACAATCCTTTTCGTGTGCTAAAACTAGCATTTCTCAACACGTGAGGTGTAGCTGCATCCCTCCTTTGGTTTAGTTTACTTCAGCATTTACTTGGTGTGCTGCCCTTCACTAGCCAGACAGACCAAAGGAGGAACTGACAGCTGCAAAAAGTGACCACAGTCTGACGCATGGAGTGCTCCTCTGCGGAAGTGCTCCCCTGCGGAAGTGCTCCCCCGCGGAAGGGCCGGGCTCACAGCAGGTGCGCCAGCATGCTCTTCCCCCTCATTGCTCCCTCTAGCCCTCCTGCCAGGGCTGCTGAGTAGCCTAGGCAGAGCGTGAAACAAGATTGACATCCATCGGCCAGACACCCCTTTCCAGCTGTCACATCTGCTGCCCGTTCACAGAGCAAGCAGTTGAGGGCCCTTCATGGCTGCCTACAAGCCCTGGTGCAGGGAACGCACACTGCCTCAGGCAAACAGAGCCAGCCACAGGGAGTGGGACATCAAAGTCACCTGCCATTGCTCAGGATGTTCTTTCTCTTTTTGTGTGTGATGGGGTCTCATTGTCACCCAGACTGGAGTGCAGTGGTGCAATCACGGCTCACTGCAGCCTCCACCTCCTGGGGCTCAGATGATCCTCTTACCTCAGCCTCCTGAGTAGCTGAGACCACAGGTATGTACCACTATACCCAGCTAATTTTTTTGCATTTTTTTGTAGAGGTGGAATTTTGCCATGTTGCCCAAGCTGGTCTTGAACTCCTGGGCTCAAGCAGTCTGCCCACCTTGGCCTCCCAAACTGTTGGGATTACAGACATAAGCCACCACGCTCACCCTGAAACATTTATCTTGAAGGTCTAAGAAAGCAATGTTTTCCTCCAACGAAACTTGATTATGTTCTCTTGGCTTTTCTTGATATGTCTGTATCGTTCAATGCAACCAAGAAACTTCCCACGCTGTTAGTAAGGGCCATATATTTCCCTGATCAAAGTACTAGTTTTCTCATTTATATTCCCCTATAACGTAGTGTGTGATAACCCTGGACACACACTTCCTGTGTGTGATGAAATTCAAGGGCCCTTCTCGTCAGGTTTGACTGCCAGGTTGTCTAAATGGGCTTCCCATGAGGAGAAGCAATCCCACTGCAGGAGGGGTTTCTCCACCTTTTTTGGTAACTGGTCTAAAGAAACAAAGATTTTATGTTTCATCAAGATAATTTTCTGTGTTGCCTTTATTAGATTTTCTGATTACTTGGAAAAACTGAGCTTTAGAAGGATTAAGATTCTTACATTCCTGTAACTTTCTATATTGCTTTTGAAGTCTTTGGTCATCACTCTGGTTAACTGAATAACTGTTATTTTACGGTGACTTGTGATTCTGTCCTGCTCAACTGTTTTGAGTCTTTTGCTATCTTTGGCACATTTCTCCAGAACTTTTATCTGGTAAATTGTATGGGAGACATTGTCAAATGATAAATTATATGAGAACTTCTTTCAGTTAGTTTGGTTTATGAGTTATGGGTATGTTATTGATATAAATATTCTAAAAGTTATATAAATTCATAAAAATATGTCATCAGTCATAATTTTGGTATTGTTAAATGTTTTATAAAATTATTATGTAGATATGTTATTGTGAATATTCTGATGATTATATGAAATTTGCAAAAGTCTAATGATCCTGACATGACACTGTCAGTCATAATTCTGATTGTTACCTTGGAAGGCTGCATGTCATAGAAACAACTAAATATTCTTGTCAACTGAAAATTTTCATCAAATTTTAACCATGGCTATTCTAAGTTTTTGTCATTCACAGCTATTGTTCTAAATTCTCTTCTATGAACATTTGAAATCAGCTCTAGTCCAAAACCACTTTTCATGAAAAAGACTCTAATAAATATAGGTACAAAAAGAGAAAAAAATAGTACAATTAATCAAAGAATATGCAAATCTATATTCTGGTTTTGTTAAATGGTTATCATGTTTATTTTCCCCCAATCTGGGAAACTCGTTTTGATGCTGTTAAGTATGTGCTGCTATGAAGAATCTGTAGTATCCGGGTAGTCATCCGGTTGAGGTGTTTTGTTAGGTGCAGGAAAGGCAACATTAGAAAAAAATCTCAGATCATGATAATTAAAAAATAGATGCCATCCGCCGGGTGCAGTGGCTCTTGCCTGTAATCCCAGCACTTTGGGAGGCCAAGGCGGGCAGATCACCTGAGGTCAGGAGTTTGAGACCAGCCTGACCAACATGGTGAAACCTCATCTCTACTAAAAATACAAAATTAGCCGGGAGTGCTGGCGCATGCCGGTAGTCCCAGCTACTTGGGAGGCTGAGGCAGGACAATTGCTTGAACCCGGGAAGTGGAGGTTGCAGTGAGCTGAGATTGCGCCATTGCACTCCAGTCTGGGCAACAAGAGCGAAACTCTGTCTCAAAAAAAAAAAAAAAAAAAAATCCATCCAAAGTGTGTTTTCCAATGAAGAGGCAAGTATGTTCGCTGGGCCCTACCTTTATTCCTTGCAACTACAGCTAGAAGCTGCCGACTGCCCTAGTAAAGATCCTCCTAGCCGTTAGAGACAATTAGCATTGGTCTTGCAAATGCAACCAAGTAGCTGATTTATGATTAAAAGCGGGAAGGAGGGGCATGGTGGGTGGGGGGGGGCAAGGGGGGGGCAAGGAACTTGTGAGACGAAGTAACAAATGTCAGAAGCCGTGTCTGTTTCTTTCTGCTTGCCAACATCATTTCACAAAACCCCTGATTCTGTAATGACCTGTAGCTCTCCAGAAAGATGCTTTGAAGACAAAGCAGGACCGAGCACACAGCCCCCCGCGTCTCCTGCTTGAGACGCTCCATTCCTCAGGAGGTAAATGACGCTGACCTTGCCTTTTCCTACACATAACCTCTGATGAGGTTAGCGGCAATGCTTCTGTAATCTGCGACCAGGTGTACACTTACGCCCAAACCTGGATGTGAATTTGCATGGACTGAAGCTCCACCACCTAGATAGAAGCAGTGGGTGGAAACCCTGTGTGGGGCGGTCCCATGGAACCTCTCTAAAGGACTCCCCCCGGGCCATCGCCTCAGTCTACGGTCCTCAGCAAGACTCCTGAACAAAACTAACTTTAATTATTTAAAAGCCTGATTTGGTCTTTAGTCAGCATTATTTAATAAATAGTCTTTAAAAGTACAAAAGTAGATGGAAAGGCCTCATAGCAATTTTTTATTAGTGGTGGCTACTGAGGAGACGGGGAAAGGGATGGGATTGGGGAGAAATAACAAAACTGGAATACCTTTCCCCGAGACCTTAATTCCTTTTTCTTTTCCTTTTTGTTTTACCAATAAATAAATAACCAAGAAAAATACTTTAAAACAATGTGCCAAAAATAGTAACATCAACCTGGATGCTGGGAACCTGGCATCTGTTAAAGTCTTCCTGCACTTCTGTACAGCTTCATGATTCCCCCAAAATAGACCGATAAAAATACAATTTAGAAGTATTTCTTTCCATTGGGATGAAGCATTCTCAGAAATATCTCAGAAAAGTCCACCACGAAGCCAGTGGCACATGGGGTGTGATTATTGGAGGCTGTTGGAGAGAGCTGGGTCACCAAGCCGCACAGCCCAGGCCTTGATCTTTGCCTGTCCACCTGGAGGGATGTGACCCCCATCAGGCTACAAACATCCCGGGACAGTGAACCGGGAATCATTGAACCTTATCACATGGGTTTGCTATGGGAGTTGACATGATTTGAAACACAGATGCCCACTCCACGTCCATTCAACAGCCATCCACCGCATCCAGACTGTTGAATCTTCAACCAGAATCAAAGAACGGAGCCGCCTTTGCAGGGATTGCTGTCTAGGGGATGGAAGCGCAAAGAAGCATGGAGCTCCCACAGATGATGTTAGGTGCAGAGATGGGGGTGCACCCAGGGCACAGCACAGGGGCCCGGTCAGAGCCTCTTCCTACCAAAGGTGATGACAGGGGGAGCTGTGAAGGCCACCAGAGGCTGAGTCTGGTGGAAGGAGGCAGGGAACAGCCAAAGTGAAGGCCACTCTGGTTCAAGTTGGTGTTCAAATAAAAATAAGTTAAAACAAAAGACCTGAAGTGAAGCCCGCTGGCTTAGAGGAAATGAGGAACCAGAGCATCTGGGATGCGAGGTGGGAGGCAGGGGTGCACACTTATGCATTTGCCCAGTTTTGCATCTGATTTCTGGAGGTTTGGGACCCTCTTTACAGAAGCTTTCACGAGCCTAAGGGTGAGATGCTCTGCCCCCTATGGATAGAGCGTACCCTGTACTCAGGGCCATGTCAAACCATTGCACATCATTTTGAGCCTTCAGAACATGACATCAAATTATACTTGGATGTCACATTATCGGCCAGAATGGAAGGGAGTACTTTTGAAAGCCTAATAGCCCTAGGCTTCAAGAGTCCTGTGGACGGCACTGTCCCCAAAGTCACAGACCCTTTATGGACGTGTAGGACTGATACCGCCGCTGTCAGTAACAGCAGTGGTGTTGGCCATCTTGATCAGTTTATCATGTCTTGGAACTCATCCTTGAATTAATTGGAATGTTCTTTTGCATTGTCGTCCAGGAAATTTAGAGGCCAACAAGGGCAGGATCTACTCCCAAAAAGACATAGTGACCCTTATAGTACAAGTTTTGGGTACTAACCCCATGGCTGACCTTTCTGATCTTTCCTCATTCTAATCTTATATTCCTTCTTCTCGTCTCATTTTCTTCATATGATAATTTTAATTTTATCTTGTAGCGTGTATTTATGGAAGCCAATGCCAGTCTCTTTAGGAAAAAGGTTTGGGAACACGGAGGTCACTAGCACCCCTCATGGACAGTTTCCATGGACTGTCCCAGGCACAGGTCACATTTCAGCGGGTTCTGGAGCTCACTCCAAGTGGGGAAGTGGAGGCTGCCCTGGTAGGTGCCATCCCTAAACTGTTTGGGAGAGAAGAGGAGGAGAGAAGTAAAAGGAAGATTTCTGCGTTTGTTTATAAAGCAGATATGAGCAGGTTTACAGGCTGAATAGAGTAAACCAATAGAAAGAGAAATGGTAAAATGAAAAACCAGGTTTCTAAGGAAACTGTAGGGTGTGGAGTAGGATCACCACTAGGGTGTGGGAGCAGAGGACTGAGGGGTGTTGACCTCCAAAAGCAAAGGTGCATGCAAGCAAAGAGACATTGGTAAGAGGGAGGCAGGAAGTTGAGGTAAGCTGATAGATTGCTTCAATTTTCCCCAATAATAGGATACGAGATCACCTGTTTAGAGATTGGGAAGGGCCGTGAGGGGAGAGAGGAAAGTTAGGTACGGCCCCTGAGGGGCAAGGGAGCCAATGGCACCTGGCAGGAGGTTGGGATTCATGGCTAGCAGCAATTCTCACTCTTCTTACTAGTTTACAACACCCATTAGCAGAACTCAAGCATTCTTGCCTCGTAGTATACCTCTGTCTCTCTCCTTAGCAGGGGTCTAAGATTTTGACATCTACCCTTTGGAGTAAGGGCTTAAACTGAAATGAATTCTAAATTCAAGATTTTCTCCCTAAGGGCCACCTACCCCAATGGAAGAGCAATAGGTTCTCTTTTCCATGTTCAGGTGCTAGGAAATAAATGTAAGTTATCAGCAATTCATCACCATCTTACCATCCAATGGTATATAATTACTCTGTGCTCACAAGCAGCAGCTGATATTTGTGAAGTAATTAGGAGGTTCCCGGCAATCATTTCTTCCGTGTGCCAATTAAGACGCTCAGCCATTGTTCATTAAGGTCGTTAAGAAAGTCAATGAATTTAAGCACAGGTCTGTGGGGCCTGAAGCACTGCAAGAGTCACTGGGGACATGTTTATTTTCCCTGCGACAATGTGCCTTATTCAGCATGAGAGGGAACGTGTGTGGCTGGGGCTGGCATACCTAAAACCATGCAGCGGGTGCTAAGCAGCGCTGTGTTTTATTTATAAATCACTTCCTCCTTTGGGGGTACTTAAATATTTTATAAATTTGTCTCATAAAATGTTAAACATCCTCACCTTTACCATGACAGTGTTTTCACATACAGAATGAGAAAATATCACAGATTTTGAGAGTTCCTATCCCCTTGTTATGGCCATCAGTGAAACATTATTCAGTCAGAAAGTCTCAGTTTAGAAACTGTAAACCTTTCTGTCTATAGACTTGCGCTGCCACTTAATTTAGATCCAATTTCTGAATTATATCATTCACAAAAAGACAATCTTGGATGAAGTTTCCATCAAACTTGGAGAACTCTGAGAAGACCCTAAGCATGTCCATGCTGGAGAAGCTTTGGCAGGATAAGAAGAGCTGGAAGGGGCATCCTCCTGCCCAGCCACTCCACTTCAGGCTGTGCTGCAGAGAAACTTCTGCACCCATCAACAAGGAAATATGTTTACAGCAATTATTTGCAAAAGCAAACAACGTGACACAAAACAAAACAAAAAACTGAAACAACGTGAACCTCTATAGTAAGAATTGACAATACTCTCACGGTGGACTAGTCTCCATTTAGGGCAGCAGTCCCCAACCTTTTTGGCACCAGGGACTGGTTTCGTGGCAGATAATTTTTCCATGGATGAGGGTAGGGGACAGTTTCAGGATGATTCAAGCACATGACATTTATTGTGCCTTTATTCCTATCCTTATTACACTGTAATATATAATGAAATAATTATAGAACTCACCATCATGTAGAATCAGTGGGAGTCCTGAGCTTGTTTTCCTGCAACTAAACGGTCTCATCTGGGGGTGATGGGAGACAGTGACAGATCATCCGGCATTAGATTCTCGGGAGCGTGCAACCTAGATCCCTCGTGTGCACAGTTCACAATAGGGGTCAAGTTCCTATGAGAATCTAATGCTGCTGCTGACCTGATAGGAGGCAGAGCTCAGGCGGTAATGCAACTGATGGGGAGCAGCTGTCAATACAGATGAAGCTTCGCTCACTCAGCTACCACTCACCTCCTGCTGTGTGGCCCAGTTCCTAACAGGACATGGTCTGTGGCCGAGGGGTTGGGGACTCCTGATTTAGGAAAACACTACAACAGACAACTCTGAAAAGCTTCGTAAGGAAGAGGCAGCACAGTGGGTGATTTATAGGTACAAATATGATCCAACTGAATAACGTACTCATTGTTAAAAATAGTTCCCAAGTGATAAAGACCATGGTAAAATTTCTGGAACAGTCAGACCCCTCGACCAATGCAGAACAGCTGATTTTCTAGTTATTTATCACCGAAGTAAGGCTGAACATATACAAGTAAGTTGGACATAAAATCTACTTGTGTGATATTATCTGTTTCAACATCAGAAAATTATTGGGGCTTACAGAGCTGAGGACATTTGGACTTTACATCTTACATGATAGAGTTGAAGTTATTTGTCTCAAAGCATATTGAATCCACTGGGTCATTTTGTTCTGTTCTTTCTTGGATGCTACTTCAAAGCAGTGATCTCCACTGAGATTTTCTCAAGAGTCCTGTGGAGTCATTCTGTATAGCAGGGGCACACCGTAACTGTGTGTTGCCTGAAGACTATTCTCGGGTGATTTTCACATTAACCCTTTACTTCTGCCACCTTGCTATTTGCCACTTAGTGTCATTAACAGATTGGATTCCATAATGCTTCCCATGTCCTTTTCTTCCTATTCCTTTTGATTTCTCCAGTAAAGTATATCCAAACTCAAAGGAAGGTCACAAAATATCAAGATTCCATGTCTTAGGGAAAGTGAAGATCATTCCATTTTTTTTTCCTGGCAATAAAGAATCCACTCCAAAGTGTGCAAAACTCTAAGATACCATCCACAGTTCATCCTGTCCAGACAGCGGGCCTGCATCCATGAGGCTGGCCCGGGGTCGCCACCCACCCCACCCTGAAAGCTCTATGGCCTGTGTCAGTGTATCAGGAAGTGAGCTCTCCTCTCAACTGGAAGCAGGAAGGCGAGAGAGGCTGACTGATGATGGGAAGTTCAGGGGGAGCCCGAGAAGCCTTTTTCTTCCAGTTGTAAAGTTCATGAATCACCATCCAGCTGCCAGTTGTGATGGCAAGAGGAAATGAAAATAGAATATCTCCTAGCAGAATTGACAAATTGGAAAATCCCTGAAGACATGTACTCCCAGAACCATAACCGATGACGGGGGTGGGGAGGAAGGGGCTGGGAGGGGAGAAAGGGGGGCAGGAAGGGAAAGAGGGCGGCAAAGCGCGTGGAGCCTAAGCTTTTTTACAGATGCAAAAAGATAGATGCACATTCTTTGTCAACCGTCACAAAGGAGGTCCTTGAGTTTCAATTTCCCTGCAATCCTGGCTAAGAGACACAATTTTTAAGACATTCCTCATCAGTTGCCAAATATTGATTATTCTCTGTTTAGTCTACAATGAACCAGATCACACTTGTAATATTATTTAGAAGCAAATAAATCTGCAAGGCTATTGGCGTCTCTCCCTAATAAATCGTGTGGCTGCCATGACCCTTCACCCCAGCGGCAGCCTGGTGTGATAACTGGTAGGTAACCAGTTTGCTTTTTACTCTAAAAAGTGCTTCATTGTCTCCCTTAGATTTGTGGGCATGCGTAGCCAGACACCTCGAGAAATGACTCATGCCCTTCTCATTTATAATCAGCATCAAGCAGACAGTGAAAAATCTATCAACTAGAGATAAGCATCACACTCCAGAGGTATTAAAGAGAATTCTAAACGTCTCCTTTGCAAATTGTTAAATTAAAAACAGAATGAGCTTTTTCACAGGAAACTACTACTGACTCCTTTTAAGCTTCTAAGACATTCACTGAGGGGCCCCTCCCAGCTTTCCAGGCTAACGTCAAGATAATCACCCCACGTACCTGGGTCATGGATCTAACTCCTGTGATGCTATAAAGGACTCTGGTGACGGTTCTGAACTTGACAAATGCTGTACCCAAAATAGTATATTCCCTGTTTAGATGAACTCTAAACTCAAATCCCTTTGGTGATTTTTAAATCTGTATTAGTTATTTTCTCATAAACAGAAATAACTTTGATTAAGAAAGGAAGCTATTTCTCATTGTGAAAGAATAGAAAATACAGAAAAGTATACAAAGTAAAATAAAAATGTCATGCCATCGCTCAGAGAGAATCCTTTTAATGTTGTTTACATCCTCCTAGAATTTATATGCATTCATACCATATTGTACTCATTTTTAAATTAAAGTATGATTTTTGTTATATTACTGTCTCATGACCTGTCTTTTGCATTTAGTACATGTGGATATTTCTTCCCTATCAATGAACATACTGAATGCTAGTATTTTATTGTTAAATATTCCAATCCTGTATGAAGGTACACATAGGTTATCTCCAGTTCATTATTATTATTTTAAATAAAATGACAGAAAGAGTAATTATAACTCAAACAGTCCTGAAAGCCACTGTTTTGGAGGAAGTCCCCCAACATTTGGAAACCCATCCAGTGAATTCCCCAGTTGGTCACCCAGCGGTCTGGAAGGCAGCAGGGAGGTGGCTGGGAATTGGGGCTTTGAAGGAAGACCTTGGGGGGACAGTCCAGGGAGAAGAAAAGGGTCTAAGGCCAAGAGTGGAGACCCTACAGCAGGAAGGCCAAGGTGGACTCTCAACACAGAGGAATTCATCATAAGGACAAGGACCGAGAATCATGCGGGCAGCCACAGCTGACACTCACAAGGAGATTGCACAGTACCTTGGAGACAGACACTGCCTTTCAAGCCCGGCGTGTGTAATTGTCTTACTAGGTTGACTCATTTAACTGTCCCCATGGCCCTGGACATGTTACCAGTATTGTTCCCTTTTTACATGGGAAGAAAGAGAATATGGCTTTCAATAAAAATGATGTCACTCGATACCATGACGTCTGCCAGGAAGACAGCAAACTTTCACATAGAACTGGAAAGATATCAATCCACGGAATTTCAAAAGAAAAGTATTAATAGAGAAATGTTTGAGTCCAGCAATGGAATCTGCCACTAAGAAAATTTCCAGAGACATTAGAGGCCATCCATCATTTCCTGCCAATGGCTCTTGGGAAACATTCCCAAGCTTTACACAGCAAGTGTGTAGTTACAGCCTAGAGATCCAGGTGTGCATGTCTGCAAGATGAGTGCTCTTGAAAACACCTATAGGTTTCCAAGTGTGGACAACTGAATACAAATGCTAGCAATATTGCTTCACTGGAAATTGTAGAAAAAATCAAGAGTAATTCTTAAAGCCACAGGGAGGGTGGAGAAAAACATCCTAACATCAGAAATAAAATTAAGAATTAGCAGATATTTATAAAATTCATGACAAGCTAAGTATCTGCAGTGAGTCACTCAGATTTAACTTGTCTAAACTCACGGCTTTGACAATTTTAACATTTCCTCTTTTCTTTGATATTTCTCATGGTGCTATTCCATATGTAAATAGTTGTAAATCTGCACAGTGCTTAAAGCTAGAATGCAAAAACACTTTAAGCAGATAAACTTAGAAATATGAACTCTAAGAAACACACTAGGTAAGGGTCCCTAACTAAATTACTTGAGCACAGCTGTTAAGTGAAAGCACAACCCTAGACATTGTGGAAACCCTTAAGCCTCCCACTAAGGGAATTCCCATTAGAGCTCATCTCTAAAATCCGGGCCCCGGCGTTTCTACTGTGAGTTGCACAGAGCAGGCTGGGAGTCTGTTGGCTTCACTTGGAGGTTTTGCTCAGTGTCCAAGTCAGGCAACCGAACGAGTAGAGTAGGTATGGAAAAGATAGGAAAAGAGGGGCGTTGTGTGATTCAGGAATATCAGGTTAAGGGGACCCCACGGTCATTGAGACCAATCACCCTCTGCAAATCCCTCTGTCTGTGCCAATGCAGCCTCCACCTAAAAGTCTCCGGTGATGGGAGAGGTATCTCCACGTAGAAGCCACTCGATCTTTGAGAGTTCTGGATTTGAAAGAGGTAAGTGTGCACAGGGCTTGGCTCTGTGCAGCTTCCACTCGTGGTCCTGTGGTATCAGGAGGGTAGTTGGGACAAGCCCAACCCATTTCCGTAACACAGCCAAGTGTTGAAAAGCCTGCCTTCTTACTGTGTTCTTCCTGTCATGTGGATGACACCAGCACCTTCATTGTTTCCTACAGGGCCTGCTTTAAGTATTCATTAAGTATTTATGGGACACCTACCAGGGCTGGGCCTGTGCTATGCGCACACACCAGTGCCCAGGACCCTGATGTCCCAGTGGGTGAGGAGCAGGTCCCTGAGCATTCTCTACGAACATGCTCTTCATGGCTTCTTGTCCTTAGAAGACAGGATGTGGAGTGCACACAGTGACTGGGGTGTGGTCTGACCACCAGAGACACCTACCTCGTGGTAGCTTCTGCTGCACCCTAAGAAAGCATCTGGATTAAGTCTAGCACTGTTAAAAATTATGATTCAAAATGGACACGCTGCCCAACTGCTTATTTTGAAAATAATGTTCAGCCTATTATCTGTTTACTAGTGACTGGGGGGCTCTCAGTACCTAAAAAACAGTTAAAATCTATAAAAGTAGCAGAAAGGAAAACAGACTCCTCAAAGATGGGCTGTGCAATTAATCCATGGAGAGCCTTTCTATCAGAAAAATGAAATTAGATTCCTGTATTATTCCATATACAAAATCAAATTGAATATAAGAATTTAACATTAAGGAAAAACAACCCAGTCTTTATGTTCTTAAGTAGGAATAGGTTCTCTAAAAATTCAAAATAAAAGTACAAAAATATTGAAAGTTAAAAACTTTCTTGGCCGGGCGCGGTGGCTCACGCTTGTAATCCCAGCACTTTGGGAGGCCGAGGCGGGCAGATCACGAGGTCAGGAGATCGAGACCACAGTGAAACCCTGTCTCTACTAAAAATACAAAAAAATTAGCCGGGCGTGGTGGCGGGCGCCTGTAGTCCCAGCTACTCAGAGAGGCTGAGGCAGGAGAATAGCGTGAACCCGGGAGGCGGAGCTTGCAGTGAGCCGAGATTGCGCCACTGCACTCCAGCCTGGGCGACAGAGCGAGACTCCGTCTCAAAAAAAAAAAAAAAAAAACACTTTCTTCCTACAAAAGAACTCACACATAGACAAAGTTAAAGATAGCAAACTCTTTGAAGATGTTTGCAGCATTTGTGACAAAGGATTGATTTCCAGAATTTATAAAGACCATCAGCAAAAAGACAGTAACCCAATGGAAATATAAACCAAGGGTATGAGCTGGCAATTCACAAACAGGAAAGCCAAACTGTCCAAGTAAATATTTGAACAGATACCCAGCCTCACCAGCAACAGGAAAATGCAGATGAATATAGTCCATGCATTGCATGGGCGAAATGTTTGAAATATCTGAAAGCATCAAGGAGCCCCCCTCTGTTAACAGAACTCTCATAGAGGGTAATTGGCAATACAAACTGGAAATGCACATATGTCTCGACACGACTCCATGCCTACATGCAGAACTGCCAGACACGTGCAGCAACGTTCAACAGCCCAGATGCGGAGGTAATGTGGGTGCCCATCCGAAGGGGTACAGATAAGCAAAATCAGTGACACCTGAAGGAGAAAAGGCGGCTCGCAGAAAAACATGTACAGTATAATTCCATTGATGAGACTTAAACACACAAAACCTTTCTATGCACCGTTTATACACATTGTTTATGCATACATTGCTTATATGTAAAGACGTGGATAAGAAGGTTTATACACCGAATTCAAGCCAGTGGATGGCGTTGGTGGGAAAGGAAGGGGTGGTGGGTGCCACTGAGAGCTCTACAAAGGGAACGTCAGCTTTATTTTAACATGACCTGAGGCACATGGACTAAATGTGATTCTGGCTCAGCAGGGACTCAAATGTGATATCTAAGTTTTGAGTGTCGAATGTCAAATCATCCTCTGCACTTTCCCATATTTAATTTCCTGCCACATCGAGAAAGGGAAAGCACAAAAATTAAATAAATATTAAACTGGCACTCAAGTGGATAATTTAACAGCCCCTAATTACAGACCAACTGATTGAATTAGGGTCATTAGCGCCCTGGTGTCCTTTAGTACTGTGCTGAGTGATCACCCACTGCTTATGTGTACCCTAAGCATGCAAGCCACGAGCAGTCATACCCAATGGGTGGCTCTTCACCAGCCCTCCAGGGCCCCGCCTTCAAGGGCCAAGAGTGAGGTTAACCGAAGGGACAGAAACCCCAGAAAATTGCTCTCCTGGGAGTTCCATCTGGGTGGCCCCATTTCCAGCATTCTTCTGCTCTCACCGTACCAGCCCTGACAGCTGCCTCAAGAAAGGCCAGGCCAGGCACAGTGGCTCGCGCCTGTAATCCCAGCACTTTGGGAGGCCGAGGCAGGCGGATCACCTGAGGTCGGGAGTTTAAGACCACCCTGGCCAACATGGTGAAAGCCCCGTCTCTACTAAAAACACAAAAATTAGCAAGGTATGGTGGCGGGCGCCTGTAATCCCAGCTACTCAGAAGTCTGAGGCAGGAGAATCGCTTGAATTTGAGAGGCGGCTGTTGCAGTGAGCCGAGCTGAGATCACACCACTGCACTCCAGCCTGGGTAACACAGCGAGACTCCATCTCAAAAACAAAAAACAAAACAAAAAAAGATAGGCCAACAGCCCTGGGCCGAGTGCCATTAACACTGAAATAAATAGGGCCCCATCACTAACACTCTGCACAGATTGTGTGCACAGGGCTTTTCAAACGTCTGTCCACACACAGGAGTGCTTGGACAAAGGCAGCTCAAGAAGAAGTCTCTTCAAGAAGAAATGCTGAATTCTCTGATTTCTCACAAAACCATTTATTGCTGAGGGAACCCTTGGTGTGGTATCCTCTCCGGTGTGGGTCTCAGAGTTGTGTCATAAAAGAGACACAGACCTATGATTCTAGTTAAAGGAGAAAATGCATTTGCATGGCAAAATGCAAAAAGTAATGCCAACCCCCAACCAAATCCATGAGGATTTCCCTTCTGCCTCCTCCTGACATAAACACGGGGAGCTGTGGCAGTTCTCCCTGCGGTGGCCACGGGAGGGGTGCCGTACTGCACCCTAGGTCATTCATCCGCCTCTCATTCCTGCAGCATCCTTCCCAGCGACACCTTCCTCTTCTGTACTTCTCTCCACTGCACCTACCAATATGCCACACTGCATACTTTTTATTACTCAAAATGTCTGTTCAGTGCATCATTTCATTAAGTCTTAGTTCCATGCTAGCAGGGATTTTTCATTATTTTGTTAACAGGTGAATGGGGCACTCTGTGTTCCGTCTGTGCCTGCAAAACACTGAGAAGCCAGACACACAAACAGGCCCCGTAGAATGGGAGCGTTCCCATCGTGGAGGCACAAGTCGCTCTGACTAATGGAGCTGAAATAATGCAAAATCACCCACCTACCAGAGAGCAGAACGCTTCCCAAGATATTTGTCACAGAGCTAGAAGACTGGTGTCAAAGCAGCTAGCGCACTTCCCCAAAGACACTCTGGTAACAAAAGAGGACAAGAATGGCCTGCTGCAACACACACACACACACACACACACACACTAGCATTTATGTACTTGATTTCTGCATCTCTCTGGCAACTGGCCCAAGACCCTGGAGCCGAGGCCAGCTCCGTGGCCCCCACCAGCCAGCGTTAAACTTGCAAACTGTCACCCAAAACACGGTTCACAAAGGAAACTTCACAGCTCACTCTCCTTTTGAGGGTGGGCTATGAAAACTCACACTGCAGGACTTCAAACTCATGGTGCCCAGCATAGGCCAGGGCCCCGGTGCCATTCCCCCAGGAGGGGCTGGAGAACACTGCCCTCGTGAACATGCCCACAGAACGCCCAGCAACCAGGCTGAAGAACAATCCCAAACCCAAGCACACCTCCAATTTCAGCGACCTTAGCCACGTCACAGCTTTTAACGAGTGTGTAACATGAAAGGCACAGTTGGGCAGATGCTTGAGGCCACACACACTTACACATCAGCAGAAAGTGCTGGTCCTTGGTTGCTATAACAACAGTGCCACCTAATCTACAAAGAGCTTGGAGGCCTCTCCACACCCCGGGGAGCTACCGCCGTCTCTTGTAACCCTTTGGTATATTGAGACATGCACACACTGACACGGGCATTTTAGGACATTTTTATGCCCCTGACTGTGCCATGCATCCTGCGAGAGGGATTCTCTGCCTTCTCCTCTTTAACTTTTCACCCATAGAACGTTAACAAACCAAGCCCACGGCAGACAGGCCTTCGGCTGGTGGTCAGTGCACGGCACCATCCCTTAGCAGCAGAAACAGTGAGAAAATGAGAGGTCTGAATATTTTCCCTTTTAATCCAGCTTTTGGCACTTTCCGAAGATGTGTCTTTCCTGTCAACCACCGAATGCAGTGCTGGGGCCCTGAGCCATCCCTCTTGTGTCTCAAATTCATACCCTGAGCACCTGAATATCCCCTAGGAAGTTCCGTCTCCCATAGACAGGGGTAAACACCCACCCATGCTAGTGTGGTCACTCCCTTCCATTCCACACAGCACTCTGCATTCATGAAATTCCATCCACCGACCTGGATTTTCCTTTTCAAAAAGTCTCTGAGGACAGCCAGCCCTGTGGATGCAGTGGCCTCCGGGGTCTGGTGGCAGGGTCCCTGGCTCTCCAACTGGGAGGCAAAGGCACCGGCCTCGGCCAGCGTGTGCCGGGGACCCCCGTGCCCCTGGGCCATGCTGGCCTCGCTGCAGACCTGAGACACCGCCCCGCGCCTGGGGAGTCCGAGGGGAATGGGAGCCTTGCTGCCAGCTGAGGCCTCTGGGGGTAGGCAGGGTCCCGGGGGCCTGCACTCCTTTCAAAACATGGGCTCTATGGCGACAGACTTAAGAAAAAACCGTGCTGGGCCTCAGCCCCCAGGGACTGCCTCGGAGGAGCCTGCGTTGCAGCAGGGCCCAGGCTGGAGAGCCGCGCACCCGTGCAGCAGGGCCCAGGCTGGAGAGCCGCGCACCCGTGCAGCAGGGCCCAGGCTGGTGAGCCGCGCACCCGTGCAGCAGGGCCCAGGCTGGAGAGCTGCGCACCCGTGCAGCAGGGCCCAGGCTGGAAAGTCCCACACAAGTGCAGCAGGGCCCACCCTGCGGGCCAGGCCCAGGCACCCCCGAGTGTCCTCCTGCGCTGCCCCTTCAGACCTCTGCGGCATCTGCTTGAGGACAGGCCCCGGGAGAAGGGGAGATGACACCCGGGGGCATGCAGGGCTGGGCTTGGCTCTGGATTTAAAGCTGCACTCCACGTCCCCGGCTCCCCGGCGGCGGTGGGGTCGGGAGCCTGCACCTGACTCCAGTTGAGGACGCTAGGGGGAGCACCCTCAGTAGTGGGCCCTCCCTAAAGCTTAGGGGGCCTGCGCCTTCCCCAGCTCTGGGAATGGAGTCTACTTCTGCCTGCCTTTCCTCATGGGTGTACCAGGCTGTATGAGTCAGCTCAGGCTGCATAACAAATAACAGAGGCTCGCGGTTGAAACAGCAGACATTCACTTCTCACGGTTTTGGAGGCTGGAAGTAGAGATGAGGATGTTGGCAGGGTTGGCTTCTAGTGGGACCTTGCTTCTTGGCTTTGGAGACAGTGTCCTTCCCCCTGTCCTCATGTGGCCCTTTCTCTGTGTGTGTCTGTGTGTCTGTGTCCTAATCTTTTTTTTTTTTTTTTTTTTTTTGAGACAGTTTTGCTCTTGTTGCCCAGACTGCAGTGCAGTGGCGCCATCTAGGCTCACTGCAACCTCTGCCTCTTGGGTTCAAGCGATTCCCCTGCCTCAGCCTCCTGAGTAGCTGGGATTTCAGGTGCGTGCCACCATGCCTGGCTAATTTTTGTATTTTTAGTAGAGATGGGGTTTCACCATGTTGGTCAAGCTGGTCTCGAACTCCTGACCTCAGGTGATCCACCTGCCTTGGCCTCCCAAAGTGTTGGGATTACAGGTGTGAGCCACTGCACCCGGCCCTAATCTCCTCTTATCATAAGGACACCAATCAGATTGGACAAGGGCCCACCTTCAAGACCATTTTACCTTCATCACCTCTTTAAGGACCCTCCCTCCCAATACAGTCCCATTCTGGGGTCCTGGGCTTAGAGTTCCAACATACATTTGCGAGGGCGCAGTTCAGCCCGTAATAACAACAGAACCCCAAAGCCTGGGTTTCCACCCAGTATTCACTCAGAGAACAAGAGGGTGTGACAACAGTGCCTGGGCACTGCAGCAAAAATGCTGAGAGCTGGCAGCTGCATGTGCAGCACTGTTCTATCTACCTCGGGTGTGTGAGGCCGAGGAGACTCTCAGGCCTGCCAAAACTCCCTAGTGCGTCATGGTTTAAAAATGATCTACCGAAACGTGGAGGTTAGAATCCATCGTCTCTACAACCGGTGACTCAGAAAATAGAGACTAATTTGGAAAAGAGCTGTCAGGCCCAACAGAATATTAATGGTGCTGCTGCGGTTGCCCAGTGAGGACACAAGGAACGAAACACAGAACGTCACTCACTCACATCTGAGCCAGCGGCGCTGCTGTGAGTCTCTAAGAAGTATCCGTGTTGCAGCTACTGAGACACGCTTTTTCCTGCCCTGGTCACCTTCCGCCTCTACAAATGTCTTTAGGTGGTCCTTTCAGCAAAGAAGCCAGTGGACAGCTGGGTGGCCAGTGCCTCGGGACGCACATAGCCAGCTGGAGTATGCAGGCTGTCCCCAGAGCAGGCAAGGCCGTGCGACAAGAACAACACCGAGTTCTCCTCTGAGCTCCTGCACCCCTGCACCCACCAGTCATGTGACCGGATCCAAACTCACCTGTTGAGGCTAATTTCCCATTTCAGTATCTGGGATAAGGACACAGGAAAACTCAGCATGTGTTGTCCTCTTCTCACACAGTCAACTCAACACTGACACCATATGTTGGAGACCTATCAAAGTGTTTATCCTACTCTGTACTCTCAGGCAATACCACATTTCACCTGCAGTCTCCACAGTGCCTGGGGATTTCTCCCCAGTGGCAACCAGTCAGTTCTGCACAGACACCAGCAAGATGTCATCTAATTCAATTCAAATTCCGACGCTACCTACCTGGAGATAGCCTCAGATTCCATAAGTGGAGGGCTCAGTCCCAGAAGACCACCCCTCACTTCACGTGCCAGTTGCAAGCCCCAGGTTGTGGCCTGTGCTTTTAACCAACTGGCTATAAATAGGGGTTCCTATAACCCCCTCCTTGTCTTCAACTAATTTGCCAGAGCAGCTCACAGAACCCAGGGAACCACATTACTAAGGTTTGCTGGTTTGCTATAAAGGCTATTACAGGACACAGATGGGCAGCCAAATGGAGACAGACATGGGGTGAAGCATGGGGAAGGGTGTGGAGCTTCCATGCCCTCTGCACAGCACGACCCTGCAGGATCCTCCAGGTGCTCAGTAATCCAAAGCTCCCCAGCCCCAGTTCTTTTGGATTTTTATGGAGCCTCCATTACATAGACAGGTTTGATCAAATCATTAGCCATTGGTGATAAGCTTGACCGTCAGCCCCTCTCCTCTTCCTGGGGGTTGGGAGTGGGGATGAAAGTCTCAACCCTCTAATCCTGCCTGTGGTCTCTGGGGTGACCAGCCCCCATCCTGAAGCTACCCAGGGGCCCTCAGCTACCAGTCGTCCCATTCGTGTACAAAGGACACTCATCACTTCGCCGATTCCAAGGGGTTCAGGAGCTGTATATCAGGAAATGGGAAGAAAGAGCACATATATGTATTTTGGTATCGCAGATACCAAAAGCTGGGACACTGCCTGCCTCACGGATTGTCAGGAGCACTCAACCATAATGGAAGAATGGCCAGTTGGAAGACACCTTCGAGGCTGTCTATTTCAAACTTTTGCACACCGACAATGTTCCACAGCATGCTTCACAAACGCGCATCCGCATGTCTTAGCGACGCAAGCCCCACTCACAGATTTCCAGCTTTGCGCAGCTGTGTGTGGCCTCTCCTCCTCCTCCCAAATCTTCCTTCCCCCTGTTCCACCACACAGACTAAGGCAGGAGGCTGGGCAGGGGGAAGGGGGATACTGAGTGAGGAAAACAGAGAGGGCGGTGGAGGTGGCCACACAGTCAGCATAGCTGGTGTGCTCTTTACAGCAAGGCTTCGGAGCAGCGCTGGTGTGTGCGCGGATGCTGAAGATGAACTCCCGTCCAAGCTGCCTGACCGTACTCCCACGGGTACGCCTAGCTGGGGTGCTTCCTTTCCAGTGCAAAAGACCTCTGCAGGAGACAGGACGGCACAGGGGCCTCCTCCTGAAGCTCTTACAGCAGATTCTCAACCTCTGCAGCTGTGAGAAGGCAGCGGCTGTGTATAGACAAAGAGCAGACACAGGCACTGTGCAGAGGGGTGTGTGCTTGACATTCTGCCCTGAGTTGCCCATGCCAGTGAAGGTGCCAACGGTCCCTGTAGATCTGCAGGAGCCTGGAAATGTCTCGTTTATCCCGAGGGCAAATGCTGGACAGGGGGTGGTGGACAGGATGAACGAGACTTATCCTGTCACTTTTGTATAGACTCTGTAACTTTAGAACCATGCAAAGAGATTACCTCTTAAAAATGGAAATTAGCAGCAACTGTAGAGGAAGCTGGTCGGAGGAGTGTGGCACGTGCTGTCTTCAGGAGGCCGGGATGAGGGCAGCCCGGGAGGGAGTGCAGGCCAGGATTCGGGCTCCATGCTTCCACTGCCAGCGCCACCACCTCCCCAGGCAGGAGGAACAGCTAAATCCTGAAAACTAACAAGTAATGGGTGTTCCGCAGTGTCTTCCACCGGCAGAAACTCCACTGAGTGCCTCAGCTAAATGACTCCATCTGATCCTTGCCACAGGCTAGTGAAGGGGACCCTTGCTGGGAAAGATGCTGGTGCGGGGCTGGAGGATGCTGGGCAGGGGGGGAAGATCAGCCTCCATGGGGGCCCCACCTCCTCGGGCCCCCCATCCCCTTGGGCCCCACCTCCTCAGGCCCCCATCTCCTCGGGCCCCCATTTCCTCAGGTCCCCATCTCCATCCTCCTTATTGTCTGCACTGCCTGGCTGGGAGCCACAGCGGGAGCCTGGCCTCCCTTCCTCCTCCTCCCAAAGCATCTTTCCCCCCATTCCACCACACAGACTAAGGCAGGAGGCTGGGCAGGGGGAAGGGGGATACTGAGTGAGGAAAACGGAGAGGGCCGTGGAGGTGGCCACACAGTCAGCATCGGAAGCAGAGCTGGCATGTCCCTTCTGAGTCCAGCCTGGCTTGAGTCAGCGGGGAGGGGCAGGGAGGAGGGGGCCTTCCAGAGAGAAGGCAGGGCCCGCAGCAAGTGCCCCTGAGGTGCCCATGCCAGGAAGTTGGCTTCCTGGAGCCCCGCTCTGTGCTACTGTGAAGGGCGGTTCCACCCGCCTAGGTTTTGTTAGTTCTGTGAGCCACACAGGATTGGCGTGCACTGCAGTGCTGCAAAGACATCGGGCGTGCTCCCTTCCTGTGTCCTCAGCTTCTCCCCTGGGTGGGTGCTCACCAGCGCAGGGCCCCACCCCAACCCTCGAGGTCCCTGGGATTCCCTGAGTTCTCACCAGCCTTGGAGGCCCCGAGTCACCCCACACAGTGCACGCACATCTGTGGCACACTCCTCCCACACAGCCTCCCTCAGCCCCTCTTGACCCTCTTCCTCCTCAGACACACGGCTTCCCGGGGCCTGTACTTGTGAATCCCCAGACACCCCTGGCTGCGTCCTACAAGCCCAGGCTCTGCGCTTGCTGGCCCAGGAACCGCCCTCCGTGCCTCTTCTGACTGTCACAATGGGGGTTTCTGCATCTGTGCTGTCTCCCCTTCTACTGTGGCTGAGGACTGCAGGTGCCGCCCGAGCCCGAGCTCCTTGAGCATCCCTTGTGCCTAGAACATGCCAGGCACGCAGCACAGATGAGTGTCATTGGTCTGGGACGTTGCCACGGAAGTCTCCAGCCCTCATGCATGAGAAAGAGAAGAGTGACAAGGACCATACTGAGGAGGTCAGGAACTCTGGCTGAGACTTGGTCTGAAGCAATGGAAATGGGAAATTCTCCAAATCCAAGCTCCGCTCCGCTCCTTGGAGTCATTTAGAAACTGGCCGGGGGCTGAGACATCCCTCTTGCTGCATAGACTGTGATCATACTCAGGAGGAAAAGCACAACTCTCTGAGGGGGCAAGTTCTATTTGCCTAAACAGAGGTGAGGCCGCTGACACTCTAGAAAGTGTGAAGTGTGCTTTTGTGACCGAAGCTGGCCTCTGCATCCCCTAACTCAGCACCTCACAAAGTTTATAACCCTCACGCAGTGCCCCCGAGCTGCAGGTGACGGCCGGCCTCCCGGTTCAGCAGTGAAATAGTGCTGTGAGATCTTACAGCATTGAGATCTTACAGCATTACTTCCGCAAGTCAGCTGGAAGTTTTGCCAGCCCCGTGCTCCTTCCTGCAACCTCAGAAAGCCTGCTTCCAAGCCGCCTGCTTGTTCTTCCCAAGGTGGAGGCAAGACCAGCGCCCTCTGGCCAGGCGCGTTCAGGAAGGGGCAGAGATTACACAGGAATTCAGATGAGTTCCAGGGAACGCAGCTGCCAGGATCCCGTCAAATGTACAGTCACAGGAGGGCTTCCCCTGAGTTGGCCCTGAGTCAGCCAGCTGGGCTCTGGTCTGCTCTGCAGCAGGAGGCAGCTGAGCAGAGCCTGTAACCCCTCAGGGGTGGCAAAGCTGCACCGCAGGGTGTGGAGGAGGTGCAGGGCGTGGAGGAGGTGCAGGCCGGCCAGCCCAAGACAGATAACAGATGGCAACAGGGGCTTGGGGCTTGGCTTCTCTGCTGGCCTAGGTGTCTGGAACGGCTGGGCTGCCATTGGAGCCGTGGAAAGAGGGGTCCCAGTGTCTGAGCTTGGGATCAAGGTATTCGCAAATTTTCTGCTCGAAGCCCCACAAGCTTCCATTTTCCACCACAGCCAGTTGGATCGGACTTTGCACCATTCGCATCCTAGTGAAGTCCAATAGTTAGCCGATTTGGGGATTCTATGCAAAGCCAAACAGTGGCACAGACTCTAGGAAATCTACAGAATGAACAGAACATGTCTTCATGACGATTCAAGGTCAGGCCCTGTGGAGCAAGGACAGCATGGAGCACAGAGGCCAGAATCCGTGGAGCTCAGAAGCCAGAATCCGTGGAGCACAGAGGCCAGAATCCGTGGAGCACAGAGGCCAGAATCCATGGAGCTCAGAGGCCAGAATCCGTGGAGCACAGAGGCCAGAATCCGTGGAGCACAGAGGCCAGAATCCGTGGAGCACAGAGGCCAGAATCCGTGGAGCACAGAGGCCAGAATCCGTGGAGCTCAGAGGCCAGAATCCGTGGATCTCAGAGGCCAGAATCCGTGGAGCACAGAAGCCAGAAAACATGGAGCACAGAAGCCAGAATCCGTGGAGCACAGAGGCCAGACTCCTTGGAGAAAGGGGCCCCAGAAGACAAAGGGACCAGCACAGGCCAGCCGAGGAGTACCTGAGACCTCAAAGGCGACACCAGGTCCATTTGTACCTGGGTATCCTGGGTATTCAATGCCTCATGTGCATTTGTTAGAAGTTAGATAAAATCAATGCTTATTATTTTAAATAAAGACATTGTTTCTAACTATTTTAATCATTAATAACCTGTGACCTTCCAGATGGGCCAGCCTAGCAAATTGGGCGGTATAGCCACAACCTGGGTCCTCTATGATATGATGAAGACATCACACAGAGTAAACAGCCTCTGAAACGTAGGTCTGTGAAGCGCATCCACAGTCACCGAAGAGTGAGACCAGACTACACATCCTTTACCAACCTCAGCTTCACATTCAAGAGCGAGGGGACACACCGAAGTCTAGAGAGGTAATTTAGAATAAATGGAAAGAGAAACCTTAAGAAAGGCAGAGAGAGATTTTTCAAAATCTTATTTTATAATTAGTAAAAATATAGGAATATAGTCACTTCAAAAGGTGACATTAGCTAAGAACATTAATGGGTTATTAAATATTTAATTTAATTCAAAGATGACAGACCCATATTGATGATTAAGGTTATTATAGAAGAGGATGATTCTTGGTGTTAGAGGTCATTTGCTCAAACCCTTGTGTTTTAAAAGAAGGAAAGACTGAGACTAACAGAGCGAACTGATTTCTCTCAAAGGTAAAGCACGGATCAGAACCTGGTTCTCCCACCTGCTGTCCCCACACCATTTTGTGTAGTTATTAGCCTCTCCCTCTGACTCTCCCCATAGTTTTGTGCTTGTTGTTGCTGGTTTCTTGGTAAAATCTGCATCAAGTAGATGGATTCTTGGGGTAATGGTGGCCCAATCCCTAACCACTGTGTTAAGCCTTGTATACTCTGCTGAGTAGGTAAATATGTTTGTCCCCTAACTCTGCACCTGGATTTATTTGCTGTGAAATGCAGGGCCCATTCCTACCGACTATAAGCAATTTATTCTGTGGGTTTAGTCACTGCAGAGGGCAGAAACAAGACACCACTCCCTTTATGTGGCATTAAAAACAAACTCCTCTTTGCCGCTGACCCTGTTTCTATAGGAAGTGTGTGGTTTACTTAGAGCAAAGGGGCTGGCTGTCCTGCCAGACTTAAGCCAGATGTAGGGCTCCATCTATCTTGTTCATGGTTTCACCCCAGTCCCCAGCTGGTATAACCGAAGCACCCAATGAAGAAGAATCTACGCAAGGGAAGAACAGTCCTCCTCAGGCTGAACAAGGAGACGCCACCTCTGCTTATACAGCAGCACATAACTGACTTTCTCTGTCCATTCTTCACTAAACTCCTTAAAAATAAAATTTTAGTTATAACTTCAGAAAATTAACCTCTGTAAAGAATCAATAATATACTTTAAAACGTGCAATGCTGTTGGAATTTTTTTCTTGTCTTCAACACAAAATGTCCTGTATTTATATAAAAATCACTGTGTTGACCTTTCTACATGTTCTGCCACAGCTATCTATTAATACTATGACATCATAGTGTAAAAACAAACACACACAGCAACTCAGATGCGTTTGATAATAAAATCACACAGCAGTTTAAAAATTCATCCACAGGGACATAGAGTTAACTGTTGTTATTATGAAGGTTTGTCACCTCCCTACAAACACATCCTGACTGTTACTTAGATTGTGCTAATGTGTTGTGTTATTATAATAAAGCCTTTATTGCTACACTTATTGTGGTTGTTAAACAGTCATTAGCAACTATGAAACTGGGAAAATGCACTGAGCTGCGTTGCCCATGAGCTATCACGGTTCATAATGAAAACAGATCAAGAGCTCTGGGACCCTCTACAAGAAGATACCCACTTCCCCGAGATGTCAAGAGAGACGACTGTCAGAAACGTACTAACCCAACACAAGCATGATGAGGAACCCAAATTCTGGGAAATGCCCTTGGCCATGCTTGAACTTGATCTGTAGTGCTCTCCTGTGCTGTCCGTCTTCCCATGAGAATCCAGCCCCGAGCCCCAGCCACACAAGAGCTCAGTCTGCCTGAGGCCCAAGGTGCACGCAATGATGACTATGCCTGGGACCGCCTCAGTGCCTGGAGTGGTTTCTCAGACACAATTCTCGTCTATTTTTGCATTTCCCACGCCACGTATGTTGGAAGAATCTTGAATAAACAAAAGCTACCAGTTTTAAAAACAACTGACAGTGTTTTAAAACTTAGACTCTATTATTATTCAGGTGTGGCAGGGCAACAGGTCAGGAGACAACTGTCAGCGAAAAGAGAGTTTGTTATTCACAGATCCCGAGAGAGGGGGCCAAGCCCTGGGGACCACTCAGGGATGCACTGAGCCTGTCTGGAGGCAGAGGGGTGCAGGGTTGCCTGGGCAGGGGCCTTTCACGTGGCTTCCGGGGAAGGAACGGGTGAGCCAGGGTGAGCCTGCGTGGGACTGGCTGGTATGGGCAGTTCCCGTGGGCGCTGCTGCACGGGGCGTTGCCCTCGCTGGCTGGTACTGGGCCCTGGGAGGATGAGGGCAGGAAGATGTGGCCCAGAGCGTGAGAGTACATAAAGAAGGTGGTGGGGGTGGGATCTGGATTGGTCGGTTTGCATTTGAAAAGTGGGCTCCTGGGTGAGTTGCCTGCTGTGTCTGGGAATTAGAAAGCCCGGGGGAGCAGCCACTCCAGGGCCAGCAAGCCTCCCCCTAATCCCCACCAATGTCAAAGCATCAGATGCAGAAAATGACAAGGCCCGGTTAGTGTAGACGGGTAGAGGTCCCTTTCCCAGTTCTCAGGCTGGTGTGCTGCACCCTCCCAATGCCATGTTTGACCATTGTGGTCTCAGGGAAGGGCTCTGAGATGGGGTCCAGGGCGGCGGGTTCAGGCCCTGCCCTGTCACTGACTCGCCACCGGGTGAACTTGGGTCAGGAATCTCAACTCTCCGCCTCAGCCTCCTCGTGTGTGAAACGAAGGGGTTGGGCTGTGTGATTTCAACGACCCCTTCCAGCTTCCAGATTGCACGAGCCCCTCCTTGGAACCTGGAGCACAGGAAATCTATGATCTGTGCTTGTCAAGGAGCCCAGACCCAGGGCCACCGAATTCCAACAAATGTATGATTCCCTCAGCCAAAGCCGCGAAGGGTGGCCCGGAGGTTTGCAGCCACGCATACTTCTAGGTGGCCTCAGATGGCCCCTGGGGTGAAGGCAGATCTTCCGAGGGCAGCTTGCTGGCTTCTGCAGTGTGGATGCATGGTAGGAGTGCTTGCTCTGCTTTCTGTTTTAGACTTACTGCCCCAGCCTACAACCCCGGGCATGGCAAAAACCTTATGAAGAGATGCATTGCACCTCCTAGATGGATACTGTCCAGGGTGTTCACTCCTTTATACGGTGGCCTCTCTAGGAGGACCAGCAGGAGATGTTTCTCGCAGGGCTCGGAACAGAAAGAGATGTGTTTACCTACACAATTGGGGTTTATTTATTTATTCATTTTGCTTGTTTTGTTTTTATGGTTCCAGTCTGCCCTACTGTGCTCCACTCCTTGAGAATCCAGCAATTCTCCCAGGCCCACCTTCGGCAGGGCTGGGGGTCCTTTCGACATGCACCATGGCTGCTGTGCTCGGGCCCAGCTTCCTACCACTCCTCCTCCTCCTTTCCTTCACCTAAACAGACACACTTACTGATTGGCTTAGCCAGTTTACTGACATCTTGGACATAAGATGGGGTGTCGGTAAGGAAATACCCCCACTGATGTGCTTTATTTAAATCAAAGCAAACAACTGCATGAGAAGCTGATGTCGAGATGTAACAGACTCAGGGCTGAGCTGGGTAAAGAGCTGGCATTCACACTTAGAGACCTGTCTGTGCTTGTCACGTGTGGATAAGCCACTTGTTTTCTTTATGCTCAGTTTTCTTAATTCCAAAAGTTGAAGTAAACAACTTTCATTCACCTTATATAATTATTTAAAATAGTATTATTCCAGGAGTAATTTCAAAATAAAATATAAATATTTCTTAAAATTATATTTTGTGGCCGAGGCGGGTGGATCACGAGGTCAGGAGATCGAGACCATCCTGGCTAACATGGTGAAACCCTGTCTCTACTAAAAATACAAAAAATTAGCCGGGCGTGGTGGCTGGGGTCTGTAGTCCCAACTACTCGGGAGGTTGAGGCAGGAGAATGGCATGAACCCAGGAGGTGGAGCTTGCAGTGAGCCGAGATCACGCCACTGCACTCCAGCCTGGGCAACAGAGCGAGACTCCGTCTCAAAAAAAAAAAAAAATGTGCACACGTTGGAAAGTCACAGATTTTCTTTCAAAATAATGTTATACCCGTGGGTCTGTCAGTGATTTCTAGAACACTGTATTTCATATTTTTTCTTTTTAAAAAGAATTACATGAGATACACTTAACAGCAATTTCTCAACAGATTGTAGGAGCAATTAGCATGACCTGGTTTGGATTCTAATCTGATGCACTGTGATTACATGTGATTATAAACATGTTTGGGTTAACTCACTTAAAAATGGGCAATCTCAGCTGGGTGCGGTGGCTCACACCTGTAATCCCACCTCTTTGGCAGGCCAAGGTGGGTGGATCACCTGAGGTCAGGAGTTCGAGACCAACCTGACCAACACGGAGAAACCCTGTCTCTACTAAAAATACAAAATTAGCCGGGCATGGTGGTGCATGCCTGTAATCCCAGCTACTTAGGGGGCTGAGGCAGGAGAATTGCTTGAACCCGGGAGGCAGAGGTTGTGGTGAGCCGAGATGCGCCACTGCACTCCAGCCTAGGCAACAAGAGTGAAACTCCGTCTCGAAAAATAAAATAAAATAAAAATAAATACTAAAATAAAATGGGCAACCTCAACGGTGGGAGGAATGAAGAGCGTTTAATGGGAACAGAGCTTCAGTTTGGGATGATGAAAACGTCGTGGAGATGGCGGTGGTGGTGGCTGCCCAGTGTGAATGTACTTAATGCCACTGAACTGTGAACTTAAAAACGGTTAAAACTGAAAAATCTTATGCACATTTCACCATCACATAAAAAAAAGCAGAAACAATTTTTTAAAGGGCAAATTGCCAGCTCTTGAAGAGTTGGTTCTCTTCACCCGAAACTTCACCTTTTAGTAACAGTAAAAATAAACGTCAGCTTTGTCATATTTTCTCCCCTTTGCTTCCGCACTTGCAGAAAAATTACGGACACCGTTCCCCTCAGTTGTGAAAATACACTTGGGAACAGAAACATTAAGTTTTCTTGGGCTCAAACACACCCTCAAACACAAGATAAATTAAAAACAAGGCAAACTTCAGCCAGACCTGAGGACCTGTTGTTGGCACCGCTCCGAGACCTGTGTTCATGATCTGTGCCATTCCACTCCGCCCAGAAAACAGCTGCCCCTGGCTGCCCGAGCTCTGTCACACCCGTGACTTCCCAGCAGTAAATAAAAACTGCCAAGCTCCCTGGGACCCCATTTCCCGCGAGCCCTCCCTTACCTTTCTGAGGAACAGTCTCTGCAGCTTCTTGTGTGGCAGCCTGATCATCATGAGGCGCTCCCCAGGGCCCGGGGGCCGGGCTCCCCTTGCCGTCCAGCCATTCTGCCAGGGCAGCCGCCACTCCTTTTATCACCTCCTGGGCTGCTGTGCCCGCCCTCGTCACCAGGCATTCACCCTGCACACCTCCTCTTCCCTCCCCTCACCCCTCTCCAGGCAGCCACAGATTCCCAAGCCAGGAGTCCTGCCCCTCATAGGCACCAGCTGTGAGTTGGAAATGCTCTGGCTGCAGACAAAACCCCTGCTTTGCAAACTCAGAAGCAAAGGAGAGAAGCTGAGAAAACCTCAGCCCCGAGGCTGGCCATCTCCTCTGATGCGAATGCGAAGTTACTCATGCTGCTCTGAATCCCAGTAGGCTGGAACACAACATCTGGCAGAAGCCAGCAAAGCAGAAGCGTCACTTAGAGGCAATCAAATGTCAGAAACCATCAAAGACACTCTGAGGGGCAGGCCTGAGGTCCTCCTCAATGCACACCTGCCCACCTGCCCATAGCCAGGCTGGCAACGTGCCTTAGCAGTGCATGAAAAGACACTTCAGTCCTTCTCTGTGTCATTTAAACTGAAAGGAGGAGGCAGTGGTAGGAGGAAGATAAATGAAAATGGTTGTTTATTTCTTTAGGTGGCGCTGGGTCAATGAATGCACAGCAAGAGTGCGAGGATGGCATCTCCCTATATTACCCCTCCAGATGATGCCTCCGCCACAGAGACACAGGCACGTGCACGTGCACGCACATTCTCTCTACAACCTTTTCCCGGGCTAACTCGGAATATGTCCTCTCTGGCTAACATAAACATTTGCTTTGTTTTCCTGATCAAAACGGAATTCCCACGTTTCCAGAACATCAGCCCCTTTCTTGCTTTCGCTTGCCATGGAGCCCTGCCTTGCTTCCGCCAGAAGCGTCCAGGGCTCTGTGTGATTGGCAGCTGCTGAGTGCAGGTTCAGAGTCAGACCCAGGACACTGGTGGAGTTTCCTTTGTTTACTGGTATAGCTTCTTGTTAATACATAAATAGCCTTCTCCTCTGAAAACCTACAGATGCAACAGAAGAGACCTACCAACTGACAATCGCCTTTGAGGTGACAGACAATAGAGGCCACAGCTAAGGATGCAGGTGTGGAAATAAACAGATATAAAAGCATAGGACATGAAAAGAAGGAAGCAAAGGCAAAGAGGAAATTTAAGACAGAAATGGATAGGAATAACCTTGATTTAGGGCAGTGCAGTGTTAAAAGATGGGGCCCTGTCCACCCCTTCCTTACTGCAAGACATTGAGATAAAGAATATTTCCTTCCCAATCAGATAGAAATAGTTGAAGTGCAATTGTCCTTTCTCCGGTGGTTGCTATTTCAGGAAACGGGTTCTACCAAAACCACTTTTCACCCATTTCGTGGCTTCCAGAGCACACATGGTGTATGTTCTTTCCCTTGAATGCAGAACTGATTAAAACTCATTTATCCCAGGTCAATGTTGCATTCGTGTGTGTGCGTGTGTGCACGCGCGTGCATGTGTGTGCCTGTGTGTGTGCAGGTGTGTGTGGTCTACGCAGATACATACATACTTCAGGTAAATAACAACTGAAAGGAGCTTTGGTCAGTCCTTCTGAGGGACTTTCTAAGGGATCATTTTTCTTAACCCTGCTTTCCACTATAGGAACTTTATTAAGAACTTATAATGTAACATTTTTAGAAACACATGCCACACATCTGCCATTATATACACATTTTTTTCTATTCTGGAGCCGTTGGCAAATATTAATTCTAAGCAGAACGGTCACACTTCTGAGTTGTTACTTTGAGAATAGAGCACTGTTTGTTCACAGGCCAAGTTATGGCAACAGAAGAAAATGCATCTGTCTTCCAAAATTTCTCAATTACCTTTTGCTACTTTTGCTGGCCCAAAATAATAACAACGGGGAGATTAATAGAAAATAAGGCTCTTTCTAGTCTCACCAAATTTCGTATGCGTGATTTTATTTGGGTCTCAGCACTGCTGGTGTGTTTCAGCCTTGACTTCTCTCTGTCAAATCATCAGGAGCTTTAAAACAATCCCAGTTCTATTTCTTTTCCCTAAAATAAATCCACATCCACATTTTACCCTTTGAAAATGCTGGAATCTTAAAATATATGTGCAGCCTTTCACAGAAATAGGCCCTCCTGCTTCCTGGAAACACACTGCTGGCGTCTTCTCACACCGTCTACGGCTGGCTGCAGCCTCAGCTCCTGCAGAAGACACAGCCAAGCCCAGTCCGTATCTTCACCCAGTGGTCAACGCAGCGCCGTTCCCACCATTGTACAGAGAGGTTTGTGCTTTGTGAAGCCCTACTGCAGGGGATTTCTGAGTGTCGAAGGAGGACAATATAAAATATTGTCCTGAAAACTTAACTCTGTGGTCCTTCATAAATACTTCGTTTTAATTTTAAAATATGTAGTATTCAGGCTTGATTGAGATTTAGAAATTTTTACTAAATTTTTGTTTGAGGGTGTGGTGTTGGGGCCCTGGTATTGTTTCAAATACACGGGAATAAAAACAGAAGCTTTCTTTTTGCTATCCGTACCCTATTCAATCGGTTGGCAAAGATGCGTAGCTCATGTAGGGCGATGTTCCCAGCTTAGGCAAAGCAGGGGCACCTGGGGAATGGCGATTTTGAGAGAGGAAAGTGGACTCGTTTTGGTGAACAAATATTTCCTTAGGTAATTTTGCACACAGAGTAAAATTAAAAGGCTTCTTAAGAAATTGTGTTTACAATTGTGTAAACATCTTCTTTTAAGGATATATTGAGCTGGTCTAATCCCCAAAGGAAAAATAACCGAGTCAAACAAAGCAATTGAACTACATCGAAGACGAACTCACCAAAGCGATCTACTGAATGTCAGGGTGGTAAGATCATCGCACAGAGTACGTGGGCACCGCCCCCGCCCCCATCGCGGTCTGGTTTGAGACTGTGAGGACTCCAGGTTGGTTCTATCATTCCCGGGAAACTAGCACAGGTTAGATTAGCGCAAGCCATGGGAAAGCTTGAAAATGGCTCAGCCAAAAATGCTCCTCTTTCCTGCACCACATATTTTGCTGGAATCACTTAAAATAGCCTGCTCACTGGCAATCCCTCTTCCCATTTCCAGCCTGATGGCGACGTGCATGGATACTGAGTTGGGAAAGGAGAATCGGATGGGGGAAATGGAGACGCAAAGGGTCTGAACAATCCTCACCTACAGTCTTTTGGTTTTTGGTATCTGTATTTACAGTTATCCTAAATGCAATTCAATCCAAACTTCCATAAGAATTAAAAGTACCAGGACTTGGTACTTTTGAAAGTGCATTAGCAAAATGCACTGGCAAAAACAATCCTCACCTACAGTCTTTTGGTTTTTGGTATCTATATTTATAGTTATCCTAAATGCAATTCAATCCAAACTTCCATAAGAATTAAAAGTACCAGGACTTGGTACTTTTGAAAGTGCATTAGCAAAATAAATCAGGCCTTTCGTCTCTGGCTGTATGGTGGTCACGTCAGAGCTAGTGGGTTTGCAATGGAAACCTTTCATTTTTAATGGCATTTAATTGCAGGTGGATGTGAGTTTGTGAACTGAATGTTGTCGTGGTGATGATGGCAAGAAATTGCCTTTTATTTATTTTTGAGACCGAGTCTTGCTCTGTTGCCAAGGCTGGAGTGCAGTGGTGCAATCTTGGCTCACTGCAACCTCCGCCTCCCGGGTTCAAGCAATTGTTGTACTTTAGCCTCTCAAGTAGCTGGGATGATAGGCACGCGCCACCGCACCCAGCTAAATTTTGTATTTTTTGTAGAGACAGGATTTCACCATGTTGCCCGGGCTGGTCTCAAACTCCTGACTTCAAGTGATCCGCCCGCCTCAGCCTCCCAAAGTGCTGGGATTACAGGCATGAGCCACCACATCTGGCTGCCTTTTATTTTATGCCCTGGGAAATCATCGTAACCATCTCGGCTTACTCATCTACCAAATACATTTTTAAAGACACTATTCTGAAAATATCTCTGGCTAATTGGTGAAAAGCAGCTATTACTGTGTATTGGCTATGGCTTTAAAAGCATTGCTCTTGTTGTCATGTGAGCATACATCTTCCAGCAGCAGAACCAAAATGCTCACACAATTCAGCCCAAAGAATAAATAACCACGACACAGCAGAAAGCATCTGTTTCGTGCTTCCATTAGACCATCAGCATCTCAGCCTGGAAGCAATATTTTGTGTCTTCCTCTGAAAAACCTAGTAGTTCACTTCCATATCTTTGGACCCATTGAGAATCAGACGGATGATTTCAGCTGGTGTTGAAGACATCACTGGGAGTGAGTTGTACCTTTCCCCTTCCTAGGCCCGGGGAGATAGGAAGGTGGGACCGCATGGCTGCGTCCTCCCCATTGGAAGTGGAGTGGAAGGGAAGTGTCTGCTCGCATTTGAGGCAGTGCTGAAGGCACAAGTTATCCCCTGCACCCCAGACTCACGGCGAGAACAAAGAGTCCAGGGAGGGTAGAGCTCCAGATGGGGCGGTCTCGTCTCCCAGCCCCCTGGACCTCCCAGAACGTGGCTGAGGATAGCCCTGCCTGTGACCTCATGGGAAAGAAGCCTTGCAGACAGGAGTGAGAAGCAGGCCCTGTCACGTGGAGGCCCTGGTGTCACCACAGAGGTACACGGTCTGTCCCATCTGGACCAAGACAAGTGGCAGAAACCTTAGGTACTGGTTTCACCAAAAGGAAACTGAGGCCCAAAGAGGCCACACATCCCAGGCACTAGGACAGTGGTGTCCCCGCGTCCTCCCCTCCCTCAGTCTCCCCATGTTTTACCACATTCTCCCTCAGACGCAAAACCGAATCATGGCCTCTCTTTACCACTCAGCCATGTCAGCTCAACCTTAGCACCGTTCAAGGCAATTGGTATGCATGTGTGTGTTCATGCAGTGTGCATGTGTGTGTTTGTATGTCTATGTGCGTGTGTGTGTGTGTGCATGTTAACCAGAGGAGGGAACATGAAGTTCAAATTCCCCCATGGCACCTGGCGTAGTCCCTGGTACATGGAGTGTGTAAAGTCATGTTCTTGAGTGAAAGCATCTTGGGAAACTGGCCTCATTTTCCCTTACGGAGCTGATCTCGAATCACTCAGGATCTCGCACCGGGCTGTAAGCCGGCACCAGAGTTACAACCTGCTGTGCACCACGGTCCCTGAGAGACTCAGCCTCACATCAAAGTCCTGTTTGCTCCCAGTTCACAGGTAAATAAATCAACAGCTCCACGAAGAAAGACTAGCACCTTCCCATCCTGTCCACTCCCAGGAAACGACCTTCACTTCTGCCCCGACTTCCAGGAGCCAACAAGGAAAGGGGAGCAAGCCATGAACCCGAGCCTTGCGCCATGAGATTTGAGGCCTGTGGGCACCGAGGCTACTGCAGAGCACAGGTGGAAACACAGGTACAGAAGTGACTTTCCGTAGGTCAAAGAAACGGTTTCACATGCTTCTGTGATAACAGCTGCAAGCATGAATAAAGTTCCGTTTTCTTTGGAAGGCATTGATGGTTTCAGCAGCTCTCCTCAATGCACGGATAGCAAAAATATAGCTACTATAAGGTGGGGTCTGTGACTTATTGTAATTACATTTCAAACAGAGAGTCTTAAGCTAAAAATATTTGGGACCCAGTAACTGAGAAGCCCTAGCAGCAGTATCAGGATCATAGAAGGAACCACATTTCCTGCCTTACAGGTTCGGTTTCCAGGCTTAGCTGAAGCCTGTTAGATGGTATTCGCTTAGCATGGAAAAAGCAAGGCCAAGAATAATTTTAAATTCTTTTGGAGTCATTAAAGGGTTACATTAAGAAAATGGAAAAATGTTATTTCCACAAAATAAATTGCAAGAGTAAATTATCTTTGATTTCAGCAAATGTCTGCATCATAGAATCACAGTTAAGACCCTAAAGCCACATGGCTCCGTTCAAATCCATGACTCCCCTACTTGGCTGTGTCCCCTGGTACAACTTAATTGCCTCCATGCTCTCATCTGTAAAATGGGAGAGAGCGGTAATGAGAATGACTACTTCATCTGGTTGTGAGGGTCAAACGAGGTCGCATTGTAAGGTGCTTAGAACATAGTGAGTATTCTGTAACGATTTACCAAAGAAAAGCAAAGGAAAAACAGGAGCAAGAAAGGGAACCCGGGATTTCCTTGGGGGAACAACCTTGGAAACCAAAAGTTAATTAAGAAAGAGCTGTCAATTTCTTTACCTCCTCCCTGTACAGATAAGAGCATTGAGAAAAGGCATTTTGTAAGTAGTGAGGCACCACACAGATGAATGGCAACCTTGTTAGTTCGCTGTTACAAATCAAGTCCCAAGGGCCCCATGATAATAACCAACTGCAAACGATCCCAGCAAAACCAGAGCTGGGCCTGCCCGTGTACCTCGAGAAAGAGGGCCGCACCCAGCAGTCCTTTAAAGATCGTTTTCAGATCCACGACGGCACGACCGGCCTTGTCTGTGTCCGTCACCAGATGCTGAATTGTGTGGCAGACACAACACTGTCCGTGACCTGCTGTAAAGCAACTTCTGTTAGGGTTCTTGTTGTTCAGCTAGAAAGAACGCGAAGTGTTTGGGGAGTTGTGAGCTTGAGGAATCGCCACGTGCGGGGCTTCTGAGTGCCCTGTGCCTTGCATCGCCGCCGGCTCTGAGAACCACGCGGCGCTGGGACTCCACTCCCGCTGGGGAGGGCGTGAGTGAGAGAGCTCAGAGCTCAGAGCTGGGAAGACCCCTGGGATCGCACACCACAGTGTGGTCAGGGTCATTTAAGGCCAGTGACATTTCAGTGATGGGCAGAGGGAAGGACACCAGGGGGCACGTGAAGAGGAAGACTGTGAGGCGGGAGGAAGAGTGGAGGGCTCTGCCCAGGGTGGCCGAGGAGCAGGTGCTTCCTAAAGGAAGGTGTTGAGAATGGCAAGCTCTGAGGAGGTGCTGGAACGCGGGGATCAGGTGTAACAACACGGGGCCCGCACTTCCCTCCTCACAAGGCAGCTCAATGAAGCCGAAGGAGTGAAATCCAGCCACAGTGAGAAGGCGGGCAGGGGTGGTTTCAGGAAGGCTGGAGGAGGCCATGCCCCAGGCCTAGGTGGGGAAGCAGAGTGGGGCAAGGAGCAGGGGGTTGGGAAGGGGTCAGGGTCCCTGTCACTGACCACATTGAGTGTGGCTGCACTTCCCCAGGCACAGCCGGGTGCCCTCACTCTGTGAAAAACAAACCAGAAGGAGCCTGCAGCCAGGAGCCCGCAACCCCTGACAACGCGAGGAAGACGTGCTACAGGGACTGGGACAGCGGCCGCCACGGTGACGCCTACAGCCATGTAAGCACCTGTGTAAACACATGCTACAGTCACATGCTATGTATTTCACGCATTTACACACTACACAACGTGTGTGTGTTCACATACATGTGTATCAACACACATATGCAGGAATGACAAAGCACTTCCGCAGCCTTGACGTTCTCTCTACCGAGTTCTGTCCTCTCAACATATGCCCACGGAGGTGGTATGACCTTCCCAAGACCAAATGGCCAATGGGGCGACCCCGCCTGGGTCTCTCAGCTCCAGCCCGGGCTTTCTCCTCCCTGCCAGCTCCAGGGCAGGTGGCAGGAGGAACAGCCACCGTGCTGAACAAGGAAAGGACCCAGAAGTTAGGCCATGTGAAGAGAGCCACAGCCCTGGAGTGAGCCTCCATGTGGCCGGCCAGCATGGGTAGCGTGTGCAGCATCTCTGGACTCATAAACAGTGCTCCTGACACTGGACTCCACAAAGTCGAGTGCCATGAGAAGCTCCCAGATGTTTCCAGGGCTGCAGGTCAGCAGGTGCGCCCAGCACGCCAGCCCTCAATTAGAGGACGCTCCGGGACGCGTGGTGATGACCCACGGCCACGAGCACAGCCAGCCCTCCTTAGCTGTGGCCCCTGCACCTGCTCCCATCTCCAAGATCCCTGCTGCCCGCTTAGTGTGGGGTGAAATAGGTTCCTTATTGCATCCACAGCTCAGGGACGGGCGCAGTACGCTCCAAGACATAGAGGCTCAATAAATCCTGGAGTAATAACAAGATAACGACTTTGTTTAACTTTTAGTAGATTATAAAGGATAACCAGCATTCCCTATAGCTCTTATTTTCTGAGACCTTGATGTAGAAAGTGCTGGCTTAAAGTGGTGTAGAAGGTGTAAGATGTGGAGCTGGCATTTAAAGAAGAGAATTCAAAGAGCATCTTACTTTTTTGAAAGACATGGGGCTAAGCATCACATTTTAGATGCACAACTGAGCAATTTACTTAATTTGTTTTGGGCTTCATCTCCTCATCTGTCAAATGGCAATACTAATAGTAATATAAAGAAACAGTGATTATGAAAAATTCGCTGGGGCAATGGCAGGCACTCAGTGACTACCAGCTTTTCTGAACAGGGGAAGGGAGGTTGAGTATACACTCTCTTCACGCTGACACAGTCCTCCAGCCTGTTACGAACAAAACACTTCCCACTTTCTAGTTCACTGAAGGTCAATATCATAATGGCTGTGATTATGATATGAGAAATTCTCAGGGTAAATTACAAATTCCAAACAAAACATTCCCTTTGGGCAGCCTGAGGTGTATAATTATCATGATGACATCTTTTGGGTTGCATTGGTAAGTGGCAGTGACTTGTTTGATTAGTGGATTGAATATTTCTTTTCATGTCACTGAATAGAGGATACCTTCAATTGGTGAAATTGCCTGAGATACAAGACTTATCCACGTTACTAAACCCAAGATATATTGAATAACTTAAATCTGTACCGTATCATCACCCAATGAGTATAGTGCTATTTAAAAATTTTTTAGGATGAGCTGAGCCTTAACTTTAGGCCTATAACTTCAATTATATTTAATTTTCAAATACAATTATTGTACTAGTAATATAGATTTCTTTGGAAATTATTTTAAAAATGAAGAAAATAAAAATTACGTATAGCCGTACAACTTAATGAAAAGCCTTGGTAATTTTTGGATTTGTGTGTATGTGTGTTTTCCTTTCAAGCTTTTTCTAAAAATCTTGCCTGTTTCTATGGGAGTTAGGAGGTGGGCTATAGCTGAATATGATAAAACTTTGGATTTACTTTTTTTTCCCCTAAAATTAATGTTTGATTTTTCTCCAGCTATCCCAAAAAGACATTTATAAGTATGACCTCAATCAAAGGATTTTTCTAGCTCAAATTCTAATTCTGACTACAGCACTAGTTTCTGCTGAAGTGCAATGCACAGATTTTGAAAGCCCACCCAGTGTTTCAACTAACTACAGGAATGAAACGGAATTTGTCTCTTCAGCGGTTGTTTGGGGATGGAACGCAGAAGAGCACAGAGGTTGCGAGGTGCTCATTTTTAGCTGCAGGTATTTCCTTTTGCTGCCACCCCTGTTCTGGAAGCTTCCCTCAGCACCCCACTCGCCCCACAGTGTCTAGACCCAGCTGCTGGCCCTGCAGGCCTAACGTGCCTCTCCTCCCTCGCCTTTGTTTACAAGTCCAAGGAATGTGCCTCCCCACCCCCGAACCCTGCTGCACCCAGAAGTCTGCACCAACTCACCGCCAGGAGAGTGAATGAAGGTCCCTTCCGACCTGGGGGCTGCCCTAGCAAAGAGGAAGGGCTCAGCTACCTGCGGGAAGAGCCAGCTCCACCGTGGAATTTTTGTCTCTGAAAAGAGACTGAAGAACCAGACTTTTGTATTTTATTCCCTAGATTCTGCCCAGTTTTTAATGTAGCCTATCACCTCCCCATGAGCAACGCCATCAAAAAGCAATATACAGCTGCGACTACCATCTCACACGCTTCAGTATGCAAGGCAGAGGCCCGGAACGATTTCATGAAAAAGACAGAGGAAAACAGAAAAATCACTCCTCTAGCCAAGACCACAAAGGCCGTGCGGATCAATGTGGTCCAGATCAATGCGGTCCAGAGGTGAAAGCGTGGTTAGAGGAAGACAAAAAGGAAGGAGAAGCCAGCTCGCGCTCCCTTCAGGATCATACTCGGAAAATTAATTTTGTGACTCAGCTAAGGGCTGCTGCTGTCACCCAGGAACCCTTCAGACTGGGCTCCACTTGCCAGTAAGCCTCAAAGGGACCCAGGAAGGGTGAACATTCGGCTGGAATGTGTTGAGTGTTCACAAGGTTCCAGGCTTAGCCCCCGCACTACAGCTCCCTAAGTTGCTTTGTCACCTCATTATTTTATTTGCATATCAGGTTACCTGACAAAAGAACATATTGTTTCCCAAATTATTAAGAACTAAAGACAATACTTCTGCAAACACACACACACACACACACACACGCGCGCGCATACACACACACACACGCACACACACACACACTCACCCTGGTGTCAGGCAGCCGGCCGCCACAGAGTGTGTGCGGGGATTGCTAACCAAGGCAGAGCCTGCTCTCACTGTTTGGGTGCAAACCTTGGGAGTTTTATTGTTGCACGACTGTGGAGTCTGCTTCTGCGTCCCCACATGTAAAATCGCTACCTTGGCCACCGCTGCACCATAATAAGACTGCTCACATTTCTGTCCTTCCAACAGCAGGAAATCTGAGGAACAATTACTTTTTCTTTGTTCAAGTCCCACCCAATCGATAGATGATGGATCAATGCAGCTCTGTCAAACAGGGCATATGTGTTCACTTCAAAGCCGTAAGAAAAGGGAAGAAAGAGGAGGAAACCCAGAGAGGGCCTCAGCGGGCAGCAGTGGCCCTGGACGAGCTCCCCCCGTTCTGGTTGAGGTTGGGTATGGACAAAACAAAACATCCTCCCCTTGGAACTGGAACCTCCTTTGTGTCTTTTCTAAAAGTCATTTTTTTATAAAGGCAAATAAATAAAGAGTGAAACCATGATGGAGAAAGAGGACACACAATGAGCTGTGAAACTAGAGGCACCTTGCAGGACTTGTTAGGCAAAATCCATGAAAGACGCTGACTGCGGTGTTAGTGCCACCCACGCTTCTGGGACCGTCCTGGTGAGCGGCCCAATGTTCCTTAGCCAAGCGGCAGGGGCACCTGCCTCTGCTTCAGAGGCTTAGTCTGTGTTAGGAGTTTCAGCAGGAGACTGGTATAACAATCTGTTGAACATCAACTTTTGTAGAGTCTTTTAAAAAATATGTACAGAGAGAGGTGGGTAGGGAGGGAGAGAGAGAGGAAAACAAAACAAAACCAAACCAGAATGATCGGCAGAGGGAGAGTTAAAGCCTTCACTTGGCAATCACTGCTGCCTTCCTACCTTGTCAGACTTCTGGGCTGCTCCTGGGTGATGCTGTGTAAGATCTGATTTGCTTTTTTTATCCTGAACCTACGGGTTCCTGCCTATCAAATTCAAGGTGAATCCGGAAACACTGCCAGGAGTTTCACCTGCTCTGGGCCTAAAGGCAGTGGAGGGGATTTTGCTGGCCCTCAGCCCACAGAGACCCTGCGGCCACATGGCTCTGGGGTTCTCCCATGCTTTGACCCTAGGGTGTGACTGGACACAGGGTCCTGGCGGAAACAGCCGCTCTCCTGGGAACACTTTCCAGTTCCAACTATGGCACTTACGGTTAATGCCTGTGCCCACCTGGCTGTTGATTTAGGAAGGAACGACTCTCCAAGGGCACCCACACCCTATCCCGGCCCTGAACTCAGTGTGCAGCACCCACCAGACCCATGGTTGTGCCATTGGCCCAACGTTCACTGCTGTGACCAAGAGAGGAGAAACACCCAGTATTGGAACGCATCATCTTTATTTGGAGTGCCCAGGCTAGGTGTGGATTGGGATGATACAGATAATAATAAAACTTTTTCATTTGCCAAGAAACACAGTTCCTCACACATTTGGATAAAGCCACATCAAGTTTCGCTAAGAATCACCAATTACAGCTTGACTCTTTTTTTCTTGGACAGATTATGGACCAGACTGACAAGAGATTGTGAGAAAGGAATAGAAGACTGTGTTCCTCCAACCCCAGCAGACCTTGTTTGCTGAGTTGATTTAAGTTAGGATGTAATCCAAACTGGGATTCAGGCATTTGCCTAACCCCTTAGCTGAAATAGTCAGAACCAGCTTGAGATTCTGTGTGCCCACCCCTCACCTTTGCACGGCTGCCATCAACCATACAGTTCAAAACACGAGTTCCACGTCCAATAAGGAAACTCAATTCATGCAAAATGCGTTCAGAACCAGATAGTAGTACCACGAGTATGGAAAAAGTAAAACAGTGGAATTCAAATGTCAAGCATTGTGGGCAATGGAATGCAGTAGGGAGCTCTCTCCCAGGATTTGGGACCACCTAAAACCAGGTGGGACTCAGCCTCTCCCGTCAGGGACTTGCAGGCCCCGGCAACAGGGCTGAGAAAAGGCGGCCTCATCCTTGTGCAACGCCCTCCCTGGGCAGCCCCGAGGGCCACCCACTGCCCAGCAAGACCCCTGTGGCAGAGCTCATGCTGTTCTCAGAAGACCTTTTTAACCTTATTATTATTATATTTTTGCTTTTTAGCTTCAGGAAAGCTGCCAGAAAATCAGGAGTATTTTTGTTTCACATGAACTACAGCGTAGTTTAAGGTATCAATGTAGATGAACATAAGCTCAACCAGAAACCAACTTCCAATGACCCGTTTGGCACCTACAAGGAGCAGGCCCATCTAGCCTGCTGTGACCGCTGCAGAGGCACGGCCCCAAAAATGATCAATCCCACGGTATCACAACCGCACGTGGCGTGACTACCAACTCACTACATTTCACCTGAGTGTTGCAGCCCAGGGCACTGAAAACAGCCATTAAACCATCTTTAAAAATGTCTTATTAATAAAGGTATTAAAACCAGATAGATGCTTGAAATAGGAGAAATCTACCTCCATCTAAAATTATCTCTTTTAGTCCTAATTCCTAGGAAAGCTGTTGCTGAGCCGCACACACTAGAGTCTGACGGCTGGTCAGCCACCAACCTGCAAACCCCAAGGGCAGACACAGCCCCAGGCAGCTTCCGCACCCCATGTTTGCCTCGCAGTTATGGCCCCCTTCTGCCTCTGGTAATTTCAGCTTATTTTGAAGGCACATCGTAGTTTTAAAAGGAATATTGGACATAAAGTGATGCACAGATTCAGAATCAAACTCAAATCATAATGCATGGCAAGATGACATCCTCAGTTTAGCACGCAAGGCAGCCCCTGCTGTACAAGGACATTACTGCACAAAGCACTCGGATTCCCCACAGGATGCCAAAAAATTCACATTTTCCTGTGGAGTGGTCCAGCCTTCTAAAAGCTCTTCACAGCTTGCCTTGCTGGACTCTGGGCACCGTGAAACAACTCAATAAATTGAAGAAGACTTCATGTTTAACTTAAAAAAAAAAGTAACTCACATGAGCATGGAAAAAAACAAACCCACAGGAATGCTTCTTACCTCTGCGGATCCAGCTACCTTTGTCTTGGAGGCAGCTGAGTCACTTTTGCCCTGCGAAAATGGAAACGAAGAAAGAATTCCTGTAAGTCACAGGACATATTTACAGCGAGCAACTTCCTTAGCAAGGGCATTACTACCATACTCACCAGGCCTGTGAGCTTTTTGTTTCTAAACATTAATCTCCACATAATTTTAAATAATTGAAGGAGTTTCTTTCGCGTTCAGGAAGCCCTATAGTGAAAGCGTACAGAAGAAAGGAACTTGCGACTTTTGTGCAACTTTTAAAATTTAGCCAAAGGAAGTGATGGTGTTCCCATCACCAACCTCAAACCTCAACGGAAAGAAAGTCACTCTTTCAAGCTCCAAATGTACAGCATTTATCTTCTGAGCTGCACATCAGTGACAAGCAGGCAAATGCTTTCAGGTGACTCTAAACTCTAGTATGGAAGAGGCTCATTCCAGCTATTTTAATCTGTAGATTTCATCTTCACCTGCAATACGCTCGCATACACCTCGTTAAAATTCCACTCATGCTTGGTCCCAGGGCTTAAACCCGGAAGCGCATGTGTCCAGGAGGCCTTTCTTCTTCCCAAGCCTCTTTTTGGCCAGCATGGTTTGGAGGTGACCCGAAGATTTTACTCAGCAACGTGGTTGTAGGACTGTTGAGAGCAGAGACAACGGCTACCCTTACTGCTGCACGTTCAGTAATGTAGGGGCCACGTTTCCATTTTCTACTTTCTCCTTTAGGCTTTACCTGCCACATTTCTCTTCTGTTCTCTGTTCCTTAGCTCATACCCACTGAGATATAAGAGATGAAGGAAGAAGCCAGAATTCAAATGAAATCTCCTTTGCCCCTACTGATGACTGTGGTTCAAGTGTCAGAAGACAGAGCACTGGAATCACCATCTAAATGAAACGAGAAGGCTAACGGGAGATGCCGGCGGCCTCTGCTGCCTCGCATGGCCCTCGGTTGTCATGAGTCAGCACAGCTTTGGGGCTGGCTTCTCCCGAGTGTGCCATGAGGAAAGGGGTCCAGCGATTCTGCCCTGAGAGAAACCCCTGCACCGCGGGTGCCTATTCTCACCTCAGCCTACACCGCCTCTGTCCTCCAACACAGCTGACAAACGGCCGGTTTATCGAGGTGAGAATCATAGCTCTGTGTGTTTATTCTTGTTTTATGTCCCCAACTGTACGGTAATTAATAACTGGCAGGAATACAGTTTCTAATGCTGACTTTGCCACTTGTTTTTGCCATTTATGTACCTGTTTGTATTGTACTGGGCATGTATGGTGAGCCTATGTGGGGTTTCTACCCAGCAGCCCTTCTCCCCTCCTAGCAAGCGCTCCCTTTCTTTCTATGGGACACTAGCTCCATGGAGTCCAGGTGGGAATGACCCCAGCCCCCAGCCCCCCACCACCAGGAGAAAGGCCCTAGCAGGGCTCCCGCAGAGCCATCAGCCCCCTTGTCCTGGGATGGCCAGCCTGGCAGATGACCTAAGTCTGGGGCGTGTGCTTGCCCTGCCTTGGAAATGTGCCTGCCTGAGAATGGAGTCGAGCAAGGAGGAAGAGAAATTCAGTGTCCTGCTGACAGCTTTGGACCCTGGGATTCAGACCCACCAGAAACCATCTCTTTTCAATGGTGTGAGCCAACAAATTGCCAATTTTAAGAAGGTTTGATTCTGTTTCTATAACTTGAAAAAGATGGTGAGACCTGATGGAACATAAATGACGCTTTTACAGAAAAATACCTAACAGCATGAAAATCCCAAATGTGCCACAATGTTGTGCCTTCGCCCGTCACCTCATTCCACTCCATGACCTACTCTCAGGGCAACCAGCTTTTCAAAGGAAGTGCCCCACAGATGGCGCTACTAAGCCTGGCCGTGGGGACATACCTGAGACTGTGCATCCAGGGTATGCGGTGCTTGGGGTCCCCCATAAAAAGACACATCACTAAATTTTTCATATTGTCTTGTTTAGAATCACTGCCTGTCTTTCCCTTCTCACTTCCTGGACTCTCTACCTTGCAAACAACATTAAGAATGTTGTCAACTCCCCTGAATTAAACAGGAGAATCTGGAATGACTTGGACATTAAACGAGGATTCTCCAGCCACTCTGCAGCCACGCTATCCCACCCCTTTCTCTTCCTCCTAACTGGCCCCCACACCCATCCTCTCTACACCATGGTCAGCCTGCTGTGCGGGCTCCACGTCTGGGCCAACCCTGTGTGGGCAGAGAACAGGGGCAGCTTCCAGCTCCAGAAGGAAATCCCGGCTCCTCTACTACTCCTTTCCGATCCAGGACACGAGAGGAGAGGACTCCCCTTACAAATCCCATCTCCTCCCCTGGAGCATCTGTGACTGTGCGGGGTAGAGAAGGAGGCAGGGACAGGAGTGACGAGAGGGGGAAGAGGGGCCACAGGAACGCCCAGTGTGCCCTAATGAGGGGCTTTCCATCACAGGGGAGTCAGAGCCCCCACAGGTAATCCTGACTCCTAAAGCAAACCACTTTTCTTTTCTTTTTTTTTTTTTGAGGCAGAGTCTCGCTGTGTCACCCAGGATGGAGTACAGTAGTGCAGTCTTGGCTCACTGCAACCTCTGCCCCCCAGGTTCCAGTGATTCTCCTGCCTCAGCCTCCTGAGTAGCTGGGATTACAGGCGCCCGCCACCACACCCAGCTAATTTTTGTGTTTTTAGTGGAGACAGGGTTTCACCATTGGCCAGGCTGGTCTGGAACTCCTGACCTCAGGTGATCCACCCGCTTTGGCCTCCCGAAATGCTGGGATTACAGGCGTGAGCCACTGCACCTGGCTGCAATCCGCTATTGTCCCCTTCCTCTTATCTGTCCATCCTGCTACATACCTGTGACCACATTATCGTCGAAATACATTTAACATGAATTTATTATCATCATGGCTAGCTCCACCAGGAAGAAAAAAAAACTACCGTTGAGATGACATAAAACACTTTGTGCAAATGATCGTCCTCTGGGGTATTCCATGAAGAGGACACTTGTCAAATAGCCAAGCATGCTTGCAGAAAATAAATGGACACGGTCAGACAAATAATTTTGTGTGTTTCATTGATTTGAAATAAACTATCAGAAATTTCTAAACAAATACTCGCCAACCTTTTGGAAAACAATATGGATTGAATCTTTTTTTTAAAGTCTAGAAAGTGACCCAGTGTTGTGGGAGGAATGTGAAAGGCAGACATCATTGCTTTCGTGGCACTTGGGGTCGTAGTCTGGATGACCAAGCTTCATTTGATCCTCAGGGGTCTTTTACGATTGGACTGTAAGTAAAGCTGACAACCAAATTTTATAACACAAAAGGTGTTCGGCGTGCTCACAGCACCCCTGCTTACCAGATGACAGAATATCTTGAAGATTGTGCACATTCCTCAAAAGACACATTTAGACAGTCATGGTCAGGCAGTTGATAGAATCAATATCAGCTATGAATTTCTCAGTGAAATTGGTGCATGGGATTCTAGAAAATTGGACACTTTCAAGTGGCGATGTGGCTGGAGTGGTGCAGCTGTTTTTACCCAGCGAGCGTCCTAGCATTGGTTATTGTGGGTCTTTGAGAATGCTGTGACTGTCCCTGCTCCTGTTGCACCCATCCCAGCACCACGCGGCTAAGCTCTCCCAAGATGCTACCGCCCATGGTGGGGAGCTCAGCCTCCCTAGCAGCCAGCCAGGGTTTATTTCCTGGCACCAGAACTTAGGCAAGTCATTGGACTCCTCAGCCCCAATTTCCCTGTTTGTACAATTGAGGAAGACAGTTCCTTACACAGGGGTGGTGGGAGAAAAAAATGAGCTGGCCCATATTGGGCTCCCAGCAGACAGTAGCCATCAGTGAACATCAGCATTATGACGATGTGGGGAAAATGAAGGCGTTCCCAGATTACAGCAGCATAAAGGACCCCAAAACATCTCGCCCTTCTTTGAGAATGCTGGCATGTGTGCTTCTTGTCTGTGATCTCTGAGGAGTCGGATCCCCAGGTGCTTCAATAGCTCTGAGTTGTCCTTTGTTTTGGATGAGCCCCATCTTCCAGCTTTTAGGGTTGGGAGGGCAGAGGAGAAACGGCAGGTGGCACTGGGGATATTTTTACATAGGATGATGTGACCTGCCCAGTCTGCACCTGCGCTCAGCATCATCAGAGTTCCGTTTCTTATACATAATTAGGCTACACAACTAATTTTACCATTTTACCATTTTGAAATCACATGGGAGTTACCAAAATGGTTAATTTAAAATGGTTTTACCCAGACTTTGGGGGGCAGTCTTGATTCTTAAATGGCTTTGATGGCTTTGATAAACACCCTGGACCCTTCCTCCAAAAAATACACACTCATTGAAAGCCCTCCCCCGCACCCCTTGGCACCATGCACAGCCCTCAGGAGCTCCACCTTTGGTTTTGGGGGCGTCTCTTAAGTGCCCAAAAGTTTCCCTCGCAAATTTACACATCTACCACTAGATGGCAGCAGAGGACACAGCAAGTGAGAACACTCGCAGGCGTGTGCAGCCAATGAAATCCTGGAAACTTGTTATATTTTGTTATAACAAACAAAATATAGGCCTTGGTTTTCTTAAATCTTACTGATGTGCTCCTGGAAGAAGAAAAATGCTAATTTACACAGGGTCCACGTTGTAGGAAGGCTGAGTTTGGTTTCCATGACCCCCGACTCTCCATCCGCTGGTGCTCAGCTCTCCCCACACCTGCCAGCTTTATTTGGATTTCTGTCAGCTCTGAAGTGTCAGCTACCTGAGGCTGCAGCATCAGCCAAGAAACCGTCTCTCCTAGACGCTTGCTGGCTTCAGGGCTGCAGCCTGGGGATCTACTCTAGATAAAGCGCGGTGGATACGCAGACACATGACGATGCTGTCCACCCACCCACATGTCTGAGCTCTGGGATTCCATGGCTGCAGCTCGGAACCGCGACGGGGCACAGACTGAGCGCAGACAAAGGTGCACAGAGAGGACTACTCAACACAAAGGATAATGTCCTCGCGATGGAGGAACCACTGTGGACAGTTAGGAAGACAGACACGCGTGGAGGGCCAGAACTGGAAGTGACAGTGGGCATTGCTGGCTTTATCTGATCACTGGGAAGGGTGGTTGTGAAAGCCACTGAGGGTGTGTGCCTCTCCCCAGCCACAGCGGTGCTGGAGAGGAGGCTGGGGCGCTCACCACTCTTTCTTCTACCATCCGGCTCTGGGAGCCAGGTCCATGCAAAAATACGTGGAGAAAGTACAGCTTAGAGGACTTCTACTTCCAGCAAGACGCCAGGCAGACATGACCGAGAACGATCTCGCTACACCCACTAGAAGTGGTGGATAAAACAAACCAAAAAAAGGCGGTTCAACGAAAAGCTGAGTTGTAAGAAGGAAGGATTAACCCACAGGCTCCAGAAATGAGGAGGACTGGAAGAGAGAGAATCGAGTCCCCTCACTGACTCTGAGCCCATCCGGGGGACATTTTCAGTTTCTGTAATCTTCCAGGTTAGATTTCTTGTTTTTGTGTTTTAATTTTTTTATATTGAGGTGAATTTCACATAACAAAATTAATCGTTTTAAGATGCACAATTAGGTGGCATTTAGTGCATTCACAATGACGTGTCACCAGGTAATTCCCAACATCTGCCTCTTCCATGCCCATGAAGCAGTTGCTCCCCACTCTGCCCTGCCAGTCCCTGGCAACCAGCAATCCGTGCTGTTTCTGCGGGTTCACCTGCTCTGGGCATTTGGTATAGACAGAACCGCACAGCGTGGGGTCTTCTGGGTCCGGCTTCTTTTGCTCTGCATGACGTGCTGGAGGTTCGTCCATGTTACAGGGTGTGTCAACGCTTCCTTCCTTTTTGTGGCTACATAACATGCCGTTGTGTGTTTACACCACAGTTTGTGCGTCCACTCATCCGTTGATGGACATGCGGGCTGTCTCCATCTTTTGGCGACTGTGCATTGTGCTGCTATAAACAAGTGTGTGCATATTTTTATTTCAGTACCTGTTTTCAACAATCTTGGGTACATACCTAGGAGGGGGTCAGCCATAGCCTTTCATGTGCTTCTCCGCCATTGGTAGTTCTCTTTTGGAGAAATGTCTACTTAAGCCCATCGCCGATTTTTTCATTGGGCTGGTGGTCTTTTTGCTGTTCAAGCTTGGGTTTTAACATGCTGGAGATACAGGGAAGGAGGATGGGGCGGCCGTGAGGGGAAGAGCTGGACCTGAGGTTGCCGCGGGAGGCCTGAGCAGGGAGCACAAAGCCTGGACGAAAGCCCAGACCAGCCGAGAAGAGGATGGGAGACATCAAACTCGCCCTGGGCGCAGGTTAACAGTACATGGATTTTACGTCTTCTCTGATCATTGAAAATGCCAGGCCTGTGCCTTCCATGAGTTTGGGTGTGAATTCATAATGACAATGGTGGCTCAGGGGAAGTTTAATGTGACAGCTGGTCTGGTGCCAGGAACGTGCCTAAGTCACAAACCCAGAACTCCACTGAAGGGACCACCTGAAAGGGGACCACAGTGACGGGGAAAGCACACAGAGAGGAAGCGGCCTCTGAGTGCACGCACAGCCAGGAGCCCCAGAACCCAGGCAGCAGGCCACCCTGCGCAATGGGCAGAAGACACACAAAAAGGCAAAACTGGAGCCAAGAATTCCAGAGAACAGATGAACAATATTCGGGAGTATTAAAGAAGTATAGTTAAAAGTTATAAAATCATAAAGAACATAGTAAAAGAAATAAATGTAAACAAGTTGGAAAGAATAAATTAAAACTGCTATGGTTCACAGATAGTATAAATCTCTACAGAATCCAAGAGAATCTACAGAGAATTTATTAATTTGAATAAGAGGGTATGGAAAGGTTAGGGATGCAAAAGTAATATTCAAAAGCAAACAGTTTTTGCAATCCAGCAGAAAATAATTTTAAATTATAGCATTTGCAATCGTAAGAGAGAGAAAGGAGAAGAAAAAAAACCTTATAAGCCATAAAAGATACATCTAACAAAAATGTGTAATGTCTTTACAGAAAAGATGATTAACTTTATTGAAAGATATAAAAGAAGACTAAAGTAAATCTTAATACAGTAAATATGGCAATTTTTCCAAAGTCAATCTGTAAATTTAATAAAATCATAATTCAAAAAGGATGATTTTTTCTGAATTTAAATCAAAGTGATTTTGAAGGCTGAAGGACGGCCAACACCATTTTAAAGACACAGAAGCAAAGACAAGCCCCGGCAGGGAGATATCGGTGCTTACGTTAGCGTTAGAGGAACTCAGTGGGTGCGACAGGTGCAGCAGAGCCTGGAGACCTGCCTGCCTCTGTGTGGGGCTCACGAAAGGGCAAAGCTGTTAGAGAACAGCAGGGTGAGGTGGCCCCTGCAACAACTGGCGCCGGCCAACTGACTGATCAACCTCATACCATATATATCAATAGGTTCAAGACGCGTTAAAGGCCAGAATGTGAAAAAACCAAACCACAATGTTTAAAAGGATATCCAGGAGATGGTACGGTTGTTTTAACTTGAGCTACTAAGGAATTCTTCAAACAACTCAGAACACCATACATTGTTTTACAAATTGTTTTTTAGGCTGGGCGTGGTGGCTCACGCCTGTAATCTCAGCACTTTCGGAGGCTGAGACGGGTGGATCACCTGAGGTCAGGAGTTCGAGACCAGCCTGGCCAACATGGCGAAACCCCGTCTCTACTAAAAATATAAAAATTAGACGGTTGTGGTAGCACGCGCCTATAGTCCCAGCTACTCAGGAGGCTGAGGCAGGAGAATCTCTTGAATCCGGGAGGCAGAGGTTGCAGTGAGCCAAGATCATGCCATTGCATTCCAGCCCGGGTGACAGGAGTGAAACTCCATCAAAAAAACAACAACAACAAGATTAACCCATTAACTCATGTGCTAATGAGATGCATCCACTCCTGTCAGAGAGCGAGCTCCTGGCTCCTACCAACGGTACCGTAAGTGCCACGCTGCATCTGGCGAGAGCTGGAGAAGCAAAAACTCTGGCCCATTGCTATTGACTACACTGATGCTCTGATACCCCCAGCATTCAGCTGCTTTGGAGAGCAGTTTGTTGACAGCAGATTAACTTGAAAATGCACAAATCTTGTGGCCTGCCGATTTCACACTGACGTGTCTAGACAGGGAGTGTAACTCTGGCACACACTGATGGGGAGACAGGTGCGAGCTTTCTCACTGGCACTGCTTCAAAGATCAAAACATTGAACATAATCTAACGGTTCCTTGGTGGGAGAGTGGAAAAGTAAACTATGGCATTTTTCCTACCGTGATATTCTCTACAGCCCTCAGGATGGTGCAATAGAGCTGTGTGATCAGCAGGGGTCAATCCCAAAATTTCCTAAGGAGCTGTTTTTAAAGTAAGCTTCGAAAGCAAAGAGACTGCCTTCCACCCAGTAAAGATTCGAAGCACGCCTGTAATTTACAGATGCTGACTCTCATTGACTGAACTGTATCCTCAAAATTCCTGTGTTGAAGCCCTGCCCCTGCATGTGGAGGCTGTGAGTCTGGAAATGCTCAGGGACCCCCGGGCTTCACAAGATGACTGAGGCGTTGGAGGAGGGGCCTGGGGGCCTATGCTTGGTGACCCCAACCCTTGGCTGGTGGAATAGGGGAGAGCCCAGGGCTAAGGGAGAGGAAGAACCGGTAACCCGTGTGCTGGAGCCGCTCCGGGGCCTCAGTCTAGTCAGGATCCAGATCACACAGCCGTGATCGTCCACATCCCGTCCACAGAGCACGGGCTCTGTGTCCTTAGGTGAGCGTCCAGGGTGTTTCCTTTCCATGAGCAGATTTGGCTCAACTCATCCTCCTCTCACCCCAGACTCTCACCAGGCAGAAGAGGAACTGGATGGCCGACTGCAGAAGGGACCCATGAAGTGAGGGCGGCCAAGAGAAATAATGACAAGGCCGGGGCTAGGGTCACCGACGGCCGCTGGAAAAGGACTCACCAAGTGCCTCAGCTCGCTGGAGACAGCCAGTGCTCTCAGTGGCAAACAGTGGGGTGGCAGACTGGGAAGGGGATAGTTTACCTCGCATTCGTGGAATACAGGGCCACCAGCCCGGTAATTTTTTGTTTTTTAATGGGATTTCACCATGGTCTCGATCTCCTCGTCCTCCCAAAGTGCTGGGATTACAAGCGTGAGCCACCGCGCCCGGCCGGGATAGTTTTTTTTAACTCATCCCAAGGATACCACCATATTTTAAAAAGTGCCAAGATGACAGTGCTCCCCCTTTTCTATGGGAGCTAGGGAAAGGCCTTCTCTGCTTTTCTTCATGGTGAGGGGCCTTGCTAATTTCTCAGGCAAGGGGATGGCTCACAGCAGGAGAAGTGCTCCTTGGCAAGCAATGAGTAGAGTCACTGTGACCAAGAACAGCATAGTTCTAGGCTGCATCACGTACCCCAAAATCCATGCATTGAAGTCCAGCCCCCAGTGCCTGGGAATGTGTCCTGATTGGGAAAGGGCCATTGCAGCTGGGCTTAGCTGAGAGGCGGTCACCTCGGAGTATGTGGGCCTAGTCCAATATGATGGTGTCCTCAGAGGCACAGAGACAGGTGCATGGGGGACGATGGCCACCTGGCCATGGGGAGAGAGATGGGGAAAGGACCACCAGCAACCATGAAGCCAGAGAGAGGCCTGAGCAGAGCCTCCCTCACAGCCCCAGCGGGAGCCAGGCCTGCGGCACCTGGACCCAGGGCTTCTGGTCTCGGGACTGTGAGGAGACCAACCTCTATTGTTTAAGTAGCCCAGTCTCGGTGCCTTGTTATGGCAGCTCTGGCAAATGCTATACCACAGAAGCCAGAGGATCCCTTCATGGGCCCACCCAGAGGAGCTGGAGAACCAGGCGAAAACATCATTCAGTGTTTAACCAAGGGGAAGGGTCAGAAATATGAGCCAATCCCAGATGTCGAAGATCTCCTGGTGGTCTTTTATGGGCATTTAATATGCTATTTATAGTTTTCATCTGCACCTGTAGAAAATACATAATTTTCTCAAATTGAGACTCAGGGCAAAAAAGTGTGTCTGCAACATTGCAAGTCAGCCTAGTTGGATTACACAGATGTGGCCAAGACTTTTTAAAAATATCTTGTAACACCCCAGGCTGAGCAACCAACACTCCCCAGTGGACTAATGCAGAGCCACACTGCAATCAAGTTCATCGCAATCATGACTACTCCGATATTCGGACACTTCGCTAGCAGAAAGAGACTATTTTACCGACTCCTACTAGAAGTTCCAGTTCCTCTCCCAGCCTTTAAGGACTACAGATCTCTCTAAAGAAACAGTATTGCTGGGTTGTAAATAAAACATCACTCCTCTAACAGAAATACAAAACATGTTGGACCTTTTTTCCCTGCTTAAATGTATGAAGGTCATAGCTTTAGAAAGAACAATCAACATATCAGGTTCTTATTAAGTGTATTTAAGATGAAGGTAGGTCATTATCAACTATTTTCACAAAGGAACTAGGAACCATATTTCACTCTTATACAGAAGTTGGCTGTGCATTTTGGGGATTGTTCAAGATGACTTCTTAATGTCAGTGGCTTCTCCCTATCACTTGGACGCTGTTCTCACACCCCCTGGCACGCTCCCAGGAAAGACTAGCCGACTTGACCCTCTGCTGAAGCAACACAATTGGGGTCACAGCTCCCAGCAGAGGCAGGACTTCGCTCTCTTTGGGTCAGAGGCACCTGGAGGGGCTGCCAAAGAACTACATGCACCCACCTAGGTCAGGCAGGTTCACCTGGAGGGGCTGGTCCAGGACTGCATGCACGCACCTAAGTCGGGCAGATGCACCTGGAGGGGCTGCCCTTGTCCTGTATGCACTCACCCAGGTCAGGCAGGTGCTTGGTAAACAGGCCCAGCTGCAAATGACAGAGGAGGCCAAGCAAACTAGGAACCTTCCTGAGGACAGATGACGGAGCTAGGAGATGGCATCTCTGAGATGCAGCAGGGACTTGCACCAGGAGCCAGGCAGATGGAGAAGCAGGCATGGTTTAGAGTCCAGAAGGCAACGCTTCTCCCTCAGAGCTGAGTATGGGCAGAGTGTCCCAGCCACCAGTGGCGACATTCTGAGTGGATGACTCTGTCGTGGGGCCTGTCCTGTGCATGCTAGGATGTGCAGCAGGATATCTGGCCTTGACCCACCAGTGGCCAGTATCATGTCCCCCTGGACAGCCCAAGTTATGAAAACCAAAAATATCTCTAGAGGCCAGGCATGGTGACTCACACCTGTAATCCCAGCACTTTGGGAGGCCAAGGTGGGCGGATCATCTTGAGGTCAGGAGTTTGAGACCAGCCTGGCTAACATGGTGAAACCCTGTTTCTACTAAAAATACAAAAAATTAGCCAGGTATAGTGGTGGGTGCCTGTAATCCCTGCTACTCGGGAGACTGAGGCACAAGAATTGCTTGAGCCTGGGAGGAGGAGGTTGCAGTGAGCTGAGATTGCTCCACTACACTCCAGCCTGAGCAACAGAGCAAGACTCTGTCTCAAAAAACAACCACCACAACGAAGTGTCTCTAGACATTGCCAAATGATGGCCCTGGGTTGGGTGATGCAAAATTACCCCTGGTTCAGAAGCAATTGAGTCTTTAGAAGCACAAGTCCAGCCTGTCTGGGGTCAGCTATAGGAGAAGACACACCCACGCACCAGGCTGTTAAACAAGGTCCTAGCTGTGCTCTCAGGACCGATCAGAAGCCAGCACTGAAGCAGCAGCACGAGGTTAGAGCCACCAGAAGGAAGCGTGACTCGATCCCGAGGCCCGGATTGCTGAGCTGGGCCTCAAGTCCTCCCTTGGCACCAGCAGAATTACTCGAAAGCCTGTGTCTGCATCTTAGAGGCAGATGGCTACAGCCTGCTCTGGGAGGGAGCGGACGGCCGGGAGAGAGCCAGGGCCCTGCCTGACGTCAGAACTGTCCACCCAGCCCCAGCTCGGCCCGGGTGCAGCAGAAGCCAGAAGCGCACCCAAGGTGCAGGCAAGCAGGGATTGCTCAGCACAAATGTACTCGTCGGTTCTAACTTACTCATAAGCTGACTCAGCAGAGTGCTTCTTCCTCTGCTCTGCGTGATCACGGAGGCCACCCCAGGACTTGTGTGATCTCTCTCAGCCAATCACAGGCCTCTGGCCCCAGGATAGCTAACTTGTGTCCACTTGGCTGCGCTGTCGTACCCTGTTGTTTGGTCAAACACCAGTCTAAACTTGCTGCAGGGTATCTTTTAGGTGTGATGATTATTATTATTTTTGAGACAGGGCCTCTCTCTGTCACCCAGGCTGGAGTGCAGTGGAGCCTTCACAGCTCACTGCAGCCTCGACCTCCTGGAATCAAGCAGTCCTCCCGCCTCAGCCTTCCAGGAGCTGGAACTACAAGCAGGAGCCACGTGATTAACATTGAAATCCGCAGATTTGAGTGGAGTAGATTACCTTCGTAATGTGAGTGGGCCTCGTCGAATCAGTTGAAGGCCTTAAGGGAAAAGACTGAGCTACCGTGAAGAGGAAGGAACTCTGTCTTCAGACAGCCTTGAGACTAGAACATCTACTCCCACTAGAATGTTCTGCTGGTCTGCCCTGTGAACTTGAGACTTGCCTGCTGGCCCCACAATTGTGTGAGCCAATTCCTTAACAAAAGTAAATTGCTGTCTCTCTCTAGATAGACAGATATAGATACAAATGACATAGATATATGCATACATACATATCTAAAACTTCATCTATACATGTACACATATCTAAAACTACATATATACATGTACACATATCTATAACTGCATATATACATGTGCACACCTATGCATAGCTACATATACACATGTGCACACCTATCTGTAACTACACATATATGTGAACACTTATTTGTAATCACATACGCACATGTGGACACCTATCTAAAACCACATATACACATGGGCACATCTATCTATAACTACATAGATACACATGCACAGTTACCTGTAACCACATACGCACACATGTACACCTGTCTATACCACATATATACATGTGCACACCTATCTGTAACTATATATATATACACATATGCACACCTATCGGTAACCACATATACACACGTGCATACCTATCTATAACCACATATACACACATGCACACCTATCTGTAACCACATATATGCACATGCACACTTACCTGTAACCACATATACACATGTGCACACCTATCTATAACCACATATATACGCATGCATGCCTATCTGTAACTACATATATGCACACGCACACTTACCTGTAACCACATATATACAAGTGCACAACTATCTGTAACTGCATATATACATGTGCACACCTATGTATAACCACACATATACATGTGCACGCCTATGCATAACCACATATACACATGTGCACACCTATGCATAACCACATATACACATGTGCACACCTAACTACACATATACATGTGCACACCTATGCATAACAACATATACACGCGTACACACCTATCTGTAACTACATATGTACATGTGCATACCTATCTGTAACCACACATGTACATGTGCACACCTATGCATAACCATATATGTACTGTTGGAGGCCGGAAAGAGTGAGGGTCGTGATCAACTCAGTATACCACTGGAGGCTATATGAGTAATCAGAAAAACTGTTTCTCATAAATGCAGAATGTTGGCAAACTGACAAACTGCCTCTGCCACCCAGAAGGAATGCTGAGGGCAGTCACGCCCCAAGCACAGCGTTTCTTGTGATTAGCATCTGAAGCCTGTTAGCAATAATATGAACCTGTGATCAATTAAGCAGCTGACCAATCGTTACCTCCTCCTCCCTGCTCTTGTTACCCAATAAATACGAAGGGCTGTGGAAGCTCAGGGGCTGTCTTTGCTCACTAGAAGCAGGGAGCTCTCTTCTTCTTCCCTGGTTCCCTTTCTTTAAAAGTTTCTTTTGTCTTCAGTTTTCATTTCTACGTTCATCCCTTCATTCAGTCTCATAATGATGGTCTCAAGCAGTAACAGTAGTAACTGCTGTAATGATGGTCTCAGGTAGCAACCCTGGCAGTCAGCCACAATGTACATGTGTACACCTATGCATAACCACATATACACATGTGCACACCTATCTATAACTACATATATACCTATGTATGCATGTCTATACATGAGACCAGAGAAGTCCCGGAGTGGTCTCCATGTCTCATCCGGGACAGAGGAAGCATTCTACTGAATAAATTTATGAATAAGTTTGGCTTGATGAGTGCATTTGTGATGAATAATCCCTGTTTGCCTCACTTGGCATGTGCTTCCTGGCTTCTGTTGTGCACGGGCTGGGCTGGGGGTGGGAGGATGGTTCTGATGTCAGGGAAATCCCCAGCCTGCCCTGGCCATCAGGTCCTTCTTAGAGCAGGTTGTGGCTATTGGTCACTCTCTGTATACACATGTCTGTATATGCGTAAATCTTTCTGTGTTTGTGTCTACCTCTCTGTCTGCATCTTTTTAGATCTGATTCTTTGGAGAGCACTGACTAGTACCATCCCATTTGCTCGTAAAGGCAGTCTCATTCTGAAATAAGACAATCTTCTGAATTCTTGATGTAAGCCTCTGCCTGTCTGGGACATTCCCCGGAAAGCAGGGCAGGGACTTGACGCTTTTTTCTCTTCACCCCTCACGTGCCACCCCTCACTAGGCTGCCAAGGCAGGTCACCCCGTTCTGTGGGCCTCAGTTGCCTCCCCAGGTCGCTGGCTCCAGGCTTCAAAAGATGTGTATAGGGCAGGGATTATTGGCTCTTTCAGTTTATGGGAGCTGTTGCTCCTTTCTTCTACTTACTTGAGGGTTTATTATTTTTTAAGTAATTACTTTCCAATGGACCATAAAACGCCTGAACGATAGCGACTAAGTTCAAGGCTTGCTCCACGCCAGGCACGGTGCTCCTGCTTCGAGAGCTCCACTCACGTGGTCCTTATGAGAATCTGAGCAACATGAACACCGTTTTTCAGCTGATGAAACTAAGACTGAACAAGGTTAAATAATTTATCCAAAGTCACAAGCTAGTAGTTGCAGAGCCAGCATTTGAAGTCAGACTTAGCTGAATCCAAGCCCGTATTCTTAAGCACCACAATTTGCTTCCAAGCATCCTGTTTCTATAAAGCACTCAATGGTTTTACTACAATGATCTTATTTATATGAGACTTAAGTCATTCAAATATGTTTTTAGGACATGTTAGTATAAAGACAAGGTATTGCCAAAAAGATTTTTTACCTTTCTTCCTTTTTGTTCTAGAAAGTCAATAATGAAATCTAACAAAATAATAATAAAAATAGCAGATAACAATAATAAGTAAATAACATTTGGTTTTATTTTCTTTTTAAAAATCCAAGAAAAAAGGGGTTCTGACAAATGTGACCAGAAAACCATACAATTCAGATATCCTTTTTCAACAATTATTTATGGGCATTTCTTTTTTTTTTTTTTGAGATGGAGTCTCGCTCTGTCGCCCAGGCTGGAGTGCAGTGGCGTGATCTTGGCTCACTGCAAGCTCCGCCTTCTGGGTTCACGCCATTCTCCTGCCTCAGCCTCCTGAGTAGCTGGGACTACAGGCGCCCGCCACCACGCCCGGCTAATTTTTTGTATTTTTAGTAGAGACGGGGTTTCACCGTGTTAGCCAGGATGGTCTCGATCTCCTGACCTCGTGATCCGCCCGCCTCGGCCTCCCAAAGTGCTGGGATTACAAGTGTGAGCCACCGCACCCGGCCTATGGGTGTTTCTTGTTATTTGAGAAAACTGAGTTAGGAACAGTGACTCCTCCCATCCATTTACAGTCTGGAAAGCTGGTAGCACAGTAAGTTTTCAGTCCTTCTGTGGTGAACAGCCTCCTTTTCTTTTGCTAATCATCGTGGAACAGGACTAAATATGAACACATGAGTGGCAGCCCGGCTCAGCCAGCCCAGAAAAATTTCTTTAAAAATGGACTTGTCTAATCAACCTTAATTCCAAATACAGAACATAAGGAAAGAGAATTTATAAATCATGGTATTAGCAGTAAGAAAAGCAAACCAGTTAAAAGGAGTTAATAGAGAATAATGATTGTTAATATGGCCATGAAAATTGGAGAAAATGGTGACGAAACTGATTATTAAAGTAGAAAAGGTAACAAAGTAATTCATGAATGATATCACGGATGCAAAAAAAAAAAATCTTGATTACATCAACAAAGATTTGTAGACGGTTGGGAGTAGTATGGAAGGAAGAATGTAAAATTATTCTTTTTTCTAATTTATTTCAAACATTGCTAAGTTAATAGATATTGCCATTTTATAGTAGTATAAATAAAAATGCCACAATTATACTTTTAAAAGATGCATACCTTCCACATCACAGGGGGAAAAAATGCTTAAAAAACATCATAGCAAAAGTGAAGAAAACTGAATTAAATTATGTCAGGTTAAATTTTTAGTAATTGTGTAATTTAGTACTCAAAAGTAGTTTAGTTCAGGTGTTTTATGCTTAATTTTGGTTACTTTCATCAGTAGAATAATAGATATAATTCCAGTTCCACATTTTTGATCCTCATGACCACTAGAGGGCAGAAGAGAAAAGTACAAGAGGCCGGAGTTCGGTCAAACGAGCCTGATGCCATTTTGCAATGTGGGTTTTAAATGGCCTTCCCAACCAGGAATTCTGATTTGTGGTAGACACAACTGTGTCGGTGTGCCAATATGTGTATAGAAAACTCAATCCAGAATTTAAATATTTTTCCTAAATTAGGCCTTAAAATATTATTTTGCATAAAACGAGATGTAAAATAAGCATGTTTATATAAAAATATCCAAATTATTTGACCCAATAACTTCTAGAAGTTTATCCAAAGATAAAGACCGATGTATGTGGATGTTTATCATAGTGTTTTTTTATCATGATGTATAGCTGAAAATTTACCAAGTAATCAACAATAGAGGATTGTACTAATAAATTATGGTACAGCGATATGATGGAAAACTCTTTAGCTGCTTTTAAAAATATTTAAGAGTTTTGGCGGCCGGGCGCGGTGGCTCACGCTTGTAATCCCAGCACTTTGGGAGGCCGAGGCGGGCGGATCATGAGGTCAGGAGATCGAGACCATGGTGAAACCCCGTCTCTACTAAAAATACAAAAAAAATTAGCCGGGCGTGGTGGCGGGCGCCTGTAGTCCCAGCTACTCGGAGAGGCTGAGGCAGGAGAATGGCGTGAACCCGGGAGGCGGAGCTTGCAGTGAGCCGAGATTGTGCCACTGCACTCCAGCCTGGGCGACAGAGCCAGACTCCGTCTCAAAAAAAAAAAAAAGAGTTTTGGGGAAAAGTTATGAAACATTAAGAGAATATTATAAAAAGTATGATTTGATATTTATGAATTATATAAATTGTGTTGATTTAAATGTAGGAACATATCTAGACACTGATGATAAAAATATAAGTCTGGCTGCGGGAGTACAGATATAGAAGTAGAAATGTTCGCAAAAAAAAAGGTCACAGTTGAAAAAAATATACCCCCTGTTAAAAATTATTGCCTCTTCTTTGTTACATTTAAATTTATTTTAAGCATTTATACCTTTCACTGGGAAAACTGGCTAGCCATAAGCAGAAAACTGAAACTGGACCCCTTCCTTACACCTTATATGAAAATTAACTCAAGATGGAGTAAAGACTTAAATGTAAAACCCAAAGCCATAAAAACCCTAGAAGAAAACCTAGGCAACACCATTCAGGACGTGGGCATGTGCAAAGACTTCATGACTAAAACTCCAAAAGCAATGGCAACAAAAGCTAAAATTGACAAATGGGATCTAATCAAACTAAAAAGCTTCTGCACAGCAAAAGAAACTACTATCAGAGTGAACAGGCAACCTACAGAATGGAAGAAAATATTTGCAATCTACTCATCTGACAAAGGGCTAATACCCAGAATCTACAAGGAAGTTAAACAAATTTATAAAAAAAAAACAAAACAAAAAAAAAAACACAACAACCCATCAAAAAGTCGGCAAAGGATATGAACAGACACTTCTCAAAAAAAGACATTTATGCAGCCAACAGACATATGAAAAAAAGCTCATCATCACTGATCATTAGGTATTATGATTAGGCAAATGAAAACCACAATGAGATACCATCTCACACTAGTCAGAATGATGATCATTAAAAAGTCAGGAAACAACAGATGCTGGTGAGGCTGTGGAGAAATGGGAATGCTTTTATGCTGTTGGTGGGAGTGTAACTCAGTTCAACCATTGTGGAAGACAGTGTGGCGATTCCTCAAGGATCTAGAACCAGAAATATCATTTGACCCAGCAATCCCATTACTGGGTATATACCCAAAGGATTATAAATCATTCTACTATAAAGACACATGCACACCTATGTTTATTGCGGCACTATTTACAATAGCAAAGACATGGAACCAACCCAAATGCCCATCAATGATAGACTGGATAAAGAAAATGTGGTACATCTACACCATGGAATACTATGCAGCTATAAAAAAGAATGAGATCATGTTCTTTGCAGGGACATGGAGGAAGCTGGAAGCCATCATCCTCAACAAACTAACACAGGAACAGAAAACCAAATACTGCATGTTCTCACTCATAAGTGGGAGCTGAACAATGAGAGCTCCAATGAGACACAGGGAGGGGAACGTCACACACCAGGGCCTGTCAGGGGTGGGGGGCAAGGGGAGGGAGAGCATCAGGACAAATACCTAATGCATGTGGGGCTTAAAACCTAGATGACAGGTTGATAGGTGCAGCAAACCACCATGGCACATGTATGTCTATGTACCAAACCTGCACATTCTGCTCATGTATCCTGGAACTTAAAGTAAAATAAAAAACAGAAATAAAATAAAAATTCATCCATTCTCAAAGGTATATTTTTCTCATTTTCTACATTGTAATATACTGTATTCCTTTTAAATTCAGGGAAAAAAGAAATACACATTATGTGGTATTAATAAAACAAAACCTGGACCCTCTTTGGTCTTTCAATGTCTTAAAATCATAAAGCCAGACCCATTTGTGGTATATGGATGCTGATAGTTGAAATGAATGTACAAATCTCAACTGTATTTCATTTTGCTGTTCTATTAAAGCTATCTTATCATTATAATAGAAAAAAGAAAAACATAGTCTTTAAATTAAAATAACAGAACACATACAAACACAACTGCTTTCACTCAAAAAAATGACAAGACACTGAAACTGGTCCCAGTGGTCAGCTGAACATGACCATGTGGCATTAAAGAGCCAGTGCCCAGCAAGAGTGACTTTCTTCTTGAACCTGACAGTCGATCGCAGGTCTGCATCAGACAAAACCAGATCCTTCATTCTCTAAGCTCTTCTGAATTTTTCAGGATTTCACTTTCCTTGTACAGGGCAGGTAATCACTGTGGTTGGAGGTTGTCAGGGGTCCCCTGCACCAAGCTAAGTAATGAGGACTGCGGGTGAGAAAGACGGACTCTCCCTGGAGGGTCCCAGTGATCACAGCTGGGCTCCAGTGGGCTGCTGCCCCAGCAGGCTCAGGTGCAGTGTGTGGGCACCATGGTGGGATGCTCGGACCACAGGAATCAGGAAGAATTTTCCATAAAAGGTGGGGCTTGAGCCTGGACTGCAGATGGGAGCAGAAAGGTGTCCCTGGCTGAGAAAGGAGAACAGGAAGCATCCAGGACGTGGGCTGAGCTGTGTCCTCTGGACCAATAGTCAAGGATAAGGGAATGGCTTCCAGCTGCTGTGGGGACCCACTTGGAACCCCAGGCACTATAAAGATTATTTTAATCTGAAGACATTTGAGACTCAACAGATGCAGAAAGAAGCCTTCTCAGAGCTTTTCTTATCTGACCGAAAGCAGCAACTTTCAAGAAATGAGGACTGCCATTAATTCCCTCCTCGGGGAGCCTTCTATTCCTACGGGGGAGACTAAAAGAAAGCCTATGATAAATCCCCGCTCTGAGGGAGTTGTAGAGCCCTGAAAAAGACAAAAAGACCACTCATGTCCATATGGACAAACATTATCACAAACTTTCTTATCTCCCATATGGCCCCCTAAAAATCTGGCTTGTCGGCTGGGTGCGATGGCTCACACCTGTAATGTCAGCACTTTGGGAGGCCAAGGCGGGCGGATCACGAGGTCAAGAGATAGAGACCATCCTGGCCAACATGGTGAAACCCTGTCTCTATTAAAAACACAAAAATTAGCTGGGTGTGGTGGCACGCACCTGTAATCCCAGCTATTTGGGAGGCTGAGGCAGGAGAATGGCTTGAACCTGGGAGGTGGAGGTTGCAGTGAGCAGCGATGGTGCCACTGCACTCCAGTCTGGCAACAGAGACTGTCTTAAAAAGAAAAACAACAACAACAACAAACTCATTTGTCTTTCCTGAAGAAACCCATTGCTCTTCCCATTGGAACCTCTCTCCTCTCCCTTTCTCTACTAAGTTGGTTCTACAGACCCATATTCAAACCACTCCTATGAGTTGCTCAAAACTACACAGTCCTGAGTGCATGAACGTGGCACACTTACATGAGTCACGCGCAACGACGCAGTCCTCGATGCACCCATGTAGCACACTTACGTCAACTCTTTTCTCCTAATCTGGCTTTTGTCCATTTACCTTGGAGGCTCCCAGGTACTGAACCTGAGAAGGCAAAGCTTTTCCTGTCTACACTGCATTTCATTCTCCAGGGCATTTGAGAGCAGTTCGTGAAGGGTGGCTCTCACACCCGAGCAAAGCACTCACAGCAACGGCTTGTCAGTCTAAGCATAGCTGAGGATGATGTGGAGACAATCCCTGGGTTGGGAAAAGTCCGTTTCTCCAATCCCAGGCTCTGCTGCCGCATCTCTGTGTCTCCTTCATCAGGCACTCCGCGTCTCAGGGAGGGAGGCACTCCACATCCCAGGGAGGGAGGCACTCCGCATCCCAGGGAGGGAGGCACTCCGCATCCCAGGGAGGGAGGCACTCCGCGTCCCAGGGAGGGAGGCACTCCGCGTCCCAGGGAGGGAGGCACTCCGCGTCCCAGGGAGGGAGGCACTCCGCGTCTCAGGGAGGGAGGCACTCCACATCCCAGGGAGGGAGGCACTCCGCGTCTCAGGGAGGGAGGCACTCCACATCCCAGGGAGGGAGGCGCTCCGCGTCCCAGGGAGGGAGGCGCTCCGCGTCCCAGGGAGGGAGGCACTCCACATCCCAGGGAGGGAGGCACTCCACATCCCAGGGAGGGAGGCACTCCACATCCCAGGGAGGGAGACGCTCCACATCCATGCTGGGGACATTGTGCAGGATGGCACGGGCAACGCACACCTCACAAAAGATACGGATGCCACTGAAGGAGTCGAAATTATTTCCAGAAATATTTTTTTTAAGAATCAGTGGCATGACACATAGTTGATCCTTGAACAGTGCAAGAGTTAGGGATACCCAGCTCCCTGCACAGTCAAACATCCATGTCTATCTCTAGACCCCCAAAGCTTAACTACTAACAGCCTTCTGTGGACTGGAAGACTTACTGATAACATAAACAGCCGATTCACACTTATTTTATATGTCATATGTATCATATACTGTATTCTCACAATAGGGTAACTAGAGAAAAGAAAATGTTATTAAGAAATTCATAAAGAAGAGAAGATGTATGCACCATCCATTAAGTGGAAATGGATCCTCATACAGGTCTTCATCTTTGTTGTCTTCTGGCAGGGGGTGCTGACGAGAGGGAGGAGGAAGGCTTTGTGTTGCTGTCTCAGGGGTGGCAGAGGTGGGAGAAAATCTGCATATAATTGGACAAGTGCAGTTCAAACCTGTGTTGTTCAAGGGTCAATGGCAATTAGTTTTTATTAGAAAAAAATATATCAATGTGGAGAAGCCCTTGAAGGAATTTAAGCATAGAGCTGATTGATAGGTGTAACCACCAGGTCCAGACAGGCCAGAGCTTGAACTCAAGTTGTGCTGGTCAAGGGAGGTAAAAGAATCAAACCTTGACGACCAGAGGACACTGGAGTAAAAGGCAAGAGTGAAGAAAAAAACCTTGATTTGTTACATGGTGAAAAGAAGCAGAAGAAACATGGCACCTGAATCATCGACGTCACTACCATTGGTTGGTCAGGTAGGCCCATGAGAACCAACCAGAGATCAAACATAGCAAAATCGAATATGAGATAATTTGTACATTTCCATTCCACCATTTGCCGTCAGTGTTTATCCCATGGTAATTAAAACCAACTGTAGCTATTGAACGATGGAATTTGCTGGTCAAGCTCTTCAGAGCCCAATGTCACCAGCCTTGGGGTGGCCCCTGCAAGTCCCTGCTGTGTCCATTCTGTTCTCACTGAATGCAGAAGGTGCAGCCCAGCTCAGGGATGAGTTACAGCCAGCCTCAAAAGTGCCAATGCCACGGCCTAAGCATCTGGGACAGACACTGAGGAATGTTTGATGAGCCCTTAACTACCAAAGGTGGACAACTCTGCTATTAATATTAATATTTAGCACCCGAAAGGAGCATCCTGATGCTGAAAGAGGGCATTAGGGAGCTTCCCCAGGGAGCCCCAAACAGCGTCTCTGCAGATCTGAGCGCTCCCTGTTCCGGCTGCAGGAGGCTGTGTTCAGCCTGCTGGGTGCTGGTCCTGCAGCTGGGGAGTGGCCCTCTCCACCACAGTGGTCTTCAGACTGGGGTCAGTGTACATGCAAAGACCATCTATGGGGCACATGGCATAAGTATTTTTAAAGTAATTACTTATCATTTCCAGCTCGGCAGCTCTTTCCCAAAAGTGGTATCTGCCTAGGAACTTCTCGGGCCAATCCCTTTCTCAGGCCCCTTTACAATCTCCTGCCCCCTTCTCCACAGACAGGTGCATCTTGGACCTCACACCCATCCCAAACCCCTCTCCAGGGTGTGTTCCTGGTGGTGGCGCCCTCCCCAGAGCACAGCACCAGAGAGAGCGCCCCTGTGAATATCAGCAGCCGATTGTACCCAGCCTTCAGCAAATGCGGCAGTTTCCTATTCTTTGCTTTCCACAAAATTGAAAGAGAGCCTGTTCAAGTTGTCAGCTGAGAGAGCTTTAAAAACAATCTTGTGTAACAAGCACGAGGTGATTTTTGGCACACAGCTTGAAAGGAGCTCAAAAACCAGTGACATTATTATAGCAAATCTTTTTCCCTCTTTCATTCCCATTTATGTGAACAAGTTTGCTTTAGCTCCTAGAAACGAAACTAGAGAAAATCTCAGCGCCAAGCCTGTTTTAGGAGCACCCCATGGGTCTGTGAACCCGGGCAGGGGCCCATCCCTAGCATCGCTGATATTGAATTTCTAAGATTTTAATTTTATAAGAGTCAATTTTTTTAAAACTATTTAAATTTTAATCAATCGTATACTGCTAATAATTATAAGGATAATTCAAAGAAACAACATTTAGAGTCTGTGGTTACAGAAAATTACATTTAAAAAATACATTCAATTTATATACAGATTTTTTTTACTGTAAGAATATAAAGGTGATGAATAAAGACTTTTAAGCCAAAAAGTATACCTATCACACTGGCATAATATCCTAAAGGAGTAGTTAGAATGGGAATTTGAGCTTATGGAGAAAAAGGAGTCACAAAAAAAATTGCATGCTCAGAAGGAAAGCATTTTCATGTATTTTTTTTTTTTTAAAGGATGAGGGTGGTTGTGAAATCACTATGGTAATTGGATTCCAGCGGAAACACTTAAGAGTAGTGCGAGAGTTTTATTTTGGAATATCAATGTTTTGAAAGGCCAGAAGATATACCTTTTTCAACTAATGGTAATAAATCTTACTTTTAGCTGAGTATTTTTTTTTTATTTTAATAGTTTTGGGGGAACAGGCGGTATTTGGTTCCATGGATAAGTTCTTCAGTGGTGATTTCTGAGATTTGGGTGCCCCTGTCTCCGGAGCAGTGTAGACTGCAGCTGATGTGTAGTCCTTCATCCCTCACCCTCTCCCACCCTTCCGCCGAGTCCCGGTAACAGGTCATGGCTGCGACCTCTCAGCAGACGCACTAAGCACAGGCCCCAGGCCTGCCTGGTGGGGATTTGCTCAGAAGCTCTTCGTGGAGACCATGGGCTCCTTTTAAACACCAGGTATTTTTTTGTTTCTGGCAGTCTCCAGCCTAATACATTCATTTGAATCCTGGAAAATAGATCACTCCGTTTCAATTAGGCCAACTCCTCAGGAGTTCTAGAAAAATATTTTAAGCCGGTGACTCATTGAAGTCCCAGATGACAGTACACTCTGGGGCAATTAGGGCAATGTACCAGGAGTCCGGCAAAGAGGTTTCCAGTGACTCTGACACGTTGCCACTGTGTCTGCCCTCAGCCCCTAGAGCACGGGGAGGACATGGGGGAGCAGCCCAGCTCCCAGACAGTTCTGCGGCACAGTCTAGGGCTCTGCATTCTGGCCTCCTGCCACACCCAGGATGCTGAATGCCATGGTGTGTGTCCTTCCACAATGCATACACTGGAACACAAACGTTAGTGTGAAGCATTAAGAAGTGACTAAGTCATGAGGGCCCCATCCTTATGAATGGGACTAGTGGACCTTATAAAAGGCCCTTCCACCTCCTGTCATGTGAGGACACGGCACTTAGCCCCTCTGGAGGACGCAGCAACAAGGCTCTGTCTTGGCAGCAGAAATGCGTCCTCACCAGACACCAAACCTACAGTGCCTCGATCTTGGACTTCCAGCCTCCAGAACTGGGAGAAAGAAATTTCTGTTATTTATAAGTCACCTGGTCTAGGGTACTTTGTTACAGCAACCTGAACAAAGACAGTTGGGCTTCCTTTACCTGAGATCATTTTAAACACCATTATCCTCAACTCAATCATATCCTTAACTCAAGGAAGATATTTGATTTCATGGCAGGCACTGGAAATATACGCCTTTGGTTTTCCCTGTAATTGCAAAGAAAATTTATATGTAAAATAACTGAAACAGGACTCCTCATTTTAGCATTTAAAGCAAAAATCTTTAAAGTTAATAAAACTTCTACTCTACAATAAGAATTGTATAAATGCCAAAGTTTTGGATGTAACAGAAATGAGAGTGATACTGAGAAATTCTCTAGGCGGTCATGGAAATAGGAAGACAAAGAAAAAAATTTAAACCGGGGTATGCGCACTTTTGTAAATGGTTTTGCTGCAAGTGCAGTGAGGAGTTTTGTAGCGATTTAATTGTGTCTACTTTTATAAAAATTTAAAGCATTTAAAAGAATCTGATATGCTAAACTCGTGAAAAGTTTAATTGATAAAGCTTGCAATCAAAACATAAAACATAAAGATAGTATCCAGGGAGAAAAGAGACACAGCTAAGTAAAAGCGGAGGAGGTGGGGAGAGGAAAAGAATCTAAAGGAAAGGGAGGTTTATTTTATTTATTTATTTATTTATTTATTTATTTTATTTTTTATTTATTTATTTTTTTTATTTTATTTTATTTATTTTGAGATGAGGTCTCGCTCTGGTACCCAGGCTGGAATGGAGCAGTGCAATCATAGCTCACTGCAGCCTCCAACTCATAGGCTAAAGTGATCCTCCTGCCTCAGCTTCCCAAATAGCTGGGACAACAGGTGCATGCCACCATGCCCGGCTAATTAAAAAAATAATGTTTTGTAGAGATGAGGTCTTGCTGTGTTGCCCAGGCTGGTCTCCAACTCCTGGTCCCAAATGTTCCTCCTGCCTCAGCCTCCCAAAGTGCAGGGATTACAGGCATGAGCCACCACACACCTGGCTTGATGTTTAATGAGTCGAATTTTATTCATTTTGCTATATTCAAGTTTTAAAAGTTAAAAATATTTTACCTTTATTTAAAATGTTCTGCATACATATATTCATGCACATAATTTTCAAACAATGAGTATATTTGACTGCAAAACTTCATATTTTGAGAAATCAAATGAGTTAAATTTGTAAGTTCTTTGCTTTTTAGTTGTGTGAATGGTTTATAATTGACTAGAGAAAAACAATTGAGAAGGAAATTATTTAACAGTGTTTAAGATAATGTAAATTCAAAACTCTGAGAGGAAAATTAAAAAAAAAAATTTTTTTTAATCCCTCCCTAGGCTGGGCGCGGTGGCTCACACCTGTAATCCCAGCACTTTGGGAGGCCGAGGAAGGTGGATCATGAGGTCAGGAGATCGAGACCATCCTGGCTAACACGGTGAAACCCTGTCTCTACTAAAAATACAGACACACACACACACACACACACACACACACAAATTAGCCAGGTGTGGTGGCGGGCACCTGTAGTCCCAGCTACTCAGGAGGCTGAGGCAGGAGAATGGCGTGAACCCGGGAGGCGGAGCTTGCAGTGAGCGGAGATCATGCCCCTGCACTCCAGCCTGGACAACAGAGCGAGACACCGTCTCAAAAAAAAAAAAAAAATCAATCCCTCCCTAGACATTAGGAAAGAGTAAAGAAGGAAATTACTTTTAGTTCATCATAGTGGCCCTTTATTTTTACTTATTCATTCAAGGAAAAAAACTCTAGAAAAATAGACTACATAAAATATAAGATTTAAAAATAAGACCAGATTTCGGATTTTGGAAGGTCTTATGCGCTCAGAATGAGTTAAAATTTAGACGAAAAGAGATAGAAGCTCTCACATAACAGTGAGGCTGCCTTTGCTGCACGACCGTCTGCCAGACACTGACGGGAATGTTTTCTGGGCTGACTCATTTGGTCTTTAGAGGGGAAGACTCCCTGAAGAGCATCCCTCTGAGGGGACTGTGATGGGCTCCCCCAGTTTGCAGCTGGAGAAACTGACACATGAAAACCAGTTGATCTGTCCAGGTGCACTCAGGTGGCCACGACTCAGCCAATTCCTCGGACGAAACTACATCAGAATAAAGTTTAGCCAGTGGTTGAACGCTTGTCACTCATTAAGAAATAGAGAAAATTAGACAAGCCATCTTACTAATAAAGACAAAAGAATTTACTTGAATGTAACCATAATGTTAAATTAAATGTTTAAATGATAATCTTCATGAACAAGTGATAAACCTTAGATTACATATAATGTATGTGTATGTGCATATATATATATATAAAATGATTAAATGAGACCCATTAGACTAATTTTTAAAGTTTACATTGTATTCATTTAACCAATACTCCTTAAATGTTGGATACTAAATCTATTTCTTTTGAAGCAAGTTGGCCCTGAAACTTTGTGCAAACTAATTGGGATCTAAGAAAAAAGGACATTCCGAAACAGAGACTTAGAAATTATTCTGCACTTTGACCAAATACCCTTCAAATAGAAAATCAAAAGCATTTGAGAATTAAAGCTTCCACTGGTAGGCCGGGCGCAGTGGCTCACGCCTGTAATCTCAGCACTTTGGGAGGCCGAGGCGGGCGGATCATGAGGTCAGGAGATCGAGACCATCCTGGCTAACACGGTGAAACCCCATCTCTACTAAAAATACAAAAAAACATTAGCCGGGCGAGGTGGCGGGCGCCTGCAGTCCCAGCTACGCGGGAGGCTGAGGCAGGAGAATGGCGTGAACCCCGGGGGGCGGAGCCTGCAGTGAGCCGAGATTGCGCCACTGCACTCCAGCCTGGGTGAAAGAGCGAGACTCTGTCTCAAAAAAAAAAAAAAAAAAAAAAAAAAGCTTCCACTGGTAAAGTGTGCAAGAAGCAATCTTTTTAAATTTTGCTCTTTGTTACCTGAACAGGTTTGTAATTGCATCAAATGTATACAAAAATCGATGACTGTAAGTTTCATTGTTACCCATAGTCCCTAAACCTTTCACCAAAACAGGATGCTGAGCTGATAGACTAATAACTATTTCAGAAGTAGTTTTGTTTTGGTAAACAAAAGCCCAGCACAGGCTGGAATACAGTTGTTGGTCCTCATGCCCGGCTCACAAGGTAAAGTCAGCAACCCACATGTTATGAGGCCCAAACCTAGAGTTAATCTAAAGGCTTTTAGAGTCCTGGAAATCCCGTGGCAGGAGTCTAAACGACAGGCAGCTAGAGTTAAATTACTGGCCTCTGCCAGGACTAGCCAGGATGCCAAATGCTTAGCTGACTAATTTGGATTTCAGCAAAACCATATTCCACACGTGAGACTCTCAGTGGATCTGTCAAGCAGGAAACCCCACAGAGACTGATTTTGTGCCTGTGTTATTCGCACAGTCGCCATGGAGCGAAAAACTGGGAAGCATGAGATGTTTTAATTTACATACAATTTAGAAAATTGCCTCTTAGATATTCCATAGCTATGTTTCTAAGCCATTTTTTTTTTTCATTCTAAAATGGAAATCCCCTTGGGGATAAGCAAAACTGGCTGAAAATTGCTTTTAAAATGTTAGAAAATGTAATGTTGTTATGAAATTGCAACCGAAATGTGCTAATGTCTTTTTCAGTCTGCTCTAGTGTAACCCTAATAATATTGTAAAAATATGAGCCTATAAAACATTCTTCACTTGAAATTTCTGTGAGGTTTCTGAAGTCTGATGATTCTGGTTATTGATTTGATTGTATTTGCTAATTTTCTTAATTCATAATTCTATAATTTTAAAAGTCGAGCAATACAGTGTGAAATAATAATTATAACTAGAATAATATATGTAAATTAGTAAAAAAAAATACTTAACTAGTAAAGCCAGAGTTAACATTAAAGCTTTCTGTTACAGATAAATAACAGCCCACAGGCCCATAAAAATAAAGTTCAATGAGAGGTGTAGGCATTATATAGAGCATTATATATTTATCTATATATGTTAGGTATCATGTATTTATGTGTTTTATATCTCCTATTGTTTTGTCCATTAATTTTTAATACAATCAAAGGTATTAAATACTCAGTGCATTCACATTCTCTGGTATCTCACTGTGGGGAAATTAAAATTTATTCTCTTTTTGAACATAAATGATCTGTGCAACTAGACTAACAAGACATATGATCTGGATTGACAAAATTTCTAAAAAGCATTCCAAATTAAAGCTTTCTGTTATAGATAAATAACAGCCCACAAACCCATAAAAATAAAGTTCAATGAGAGGTCTAGGCATTACATAGAGTATTATATATTTATCAATATATGTTAGGTATCATATATTTATGTGTTTTATATCTCTTATTGTTTTGTCCATTAATTTTTTAATACAATCAAACATATTAAATACTCAGTGCATTCACATTCTCTGGCATCTCACTGTGGGGAAATTAAAATTTATTCTCTTTTTGAACACAAATGATCTGTGTAAATAGACTAACAAGACATATGATCTGGATTGACAAAATCTTTTAAAAGTATTCCAAAATACTTAGATTTGAACTAAAGAAAAGGGAATTAATAGAGGCATCTCAAAAGAAAATATACTGACAGATTAAGTAGTCAAGGCAGCAGGATTACACTTTTTCTCTCTTTCCTCTTGAGACATTATTATCAAAAAGAAATACAAGAAAGTTTCTGGAAATGAAAGAGCAAATGCACTATGAATCTGTCTCTACTTAGACAACAATTGCAATAGACTAATTATTTTGGAACTCTGGGGTCTCTTGAAGGCTTACATCTCACAGGGGATGTTTCGAATGATAAATTATGGTTACATTTGGTCAATCTTACCTCTTAGCATAGTAACAGTTACCTGCTCTCCACCCCCAGCCCTCTATCAGGCAGCTGGGCAGTTGTTCCTGTAGCAACCTGCAGGTAGCTTAACGGGCAAAGAGAATACTGTCCTCCAGTGACAAGGGATCTGGGCTCTGATCACAGATTGCTGCTTCTGATCACAGAGTTGCACACAGAGAGGCTTGCTATCATTGTTGTTGCACCTCCCCTCATTGTTGCTGCACCTCCCCTCATTGTTGCAAGGCCCTCTCCTTCCAGCTGAAGTGACTTCCAGGAGATTTAAAGAATCAGCACATTTTTTTCCACTTTATTTTTCTTACCTCCTCCCCCAACTTGGGGGCCAGATGTTGAAGACCAGCATATTAAAAAGCAACTGCATATGCAGGGAAAATTACAAAGCAACCATGCATGCCCGGGGAAAGGCACAGACTCAGAAAACACTTGCAAATATCTTAAGTCTACATCTCAGTCTGATCCTTGACACAGAGACAGCCTACAACAATTTTTTAAATGTTAGCAAATCCTGAGGAAGGAGAATCTGACTTTCAGAGCTACCATATTATTAGATTCCAATGTCCAGTTTCAAAAAAAAATCACAAGACATACCAAAAAACAGGAAAGTAAGGCTCATTCAAAGGAAAAAAATAAACCAAAAACTGTCCCTGAAAAAGACCTGATGGTAGATCTACTAGACAGACTTTAAAACAACTGTCCTAAAGATGCTTGAAGAACTAAAGGAAGACATGGAAGAGCTTTTGTGTGAACAAAATGAAAATATTAATAAAGAGATAGAAAATCCAAAAGAAGCCAAAAATAAAACCTGGACCTGAAAAGTACAATACGTTAAATTTTAAAAATCACTAAAGGGGTTCAAAGGCAGATTAAAGCAGGCAGAAAAAAGAATCCACATATTTAAGGATAGGAAAATGGAAATTAGTCATTCTGAGGAACAGAAAGAAAAAGGATTGAAGAAAAATTGAACAGAGTCTAAGCTACCTGTGGAACACCCTTAAGTGAATCAACATGTGCATTATAGGAGTCACAGAATGGGGAAAGAGAGAAAGGGATAGAGAGAGAATATTTAAAGAAATAATGGCTGAAAATTTCCAAAATTCAACTTAAAAGACATGAATATTAGCATCCAAGAAATTCAACAAACTACAAGTATGATGAACTCAGAGACTCACACTAAGACACATTACAATCAAACTGTCGAAGAACAAAGGCAAAGAGAATTTTGAAAGCAGCAAGGGAGAAGTGACTCATCACATACAGAGGGGTCCTCAAAAAATGTTAGCGGATTTCTCATCAAAAACTTTGGTGGCCAGAAGGCAGCAAGTTAATACATTCAAAGTGCTAAAAAATTAAATTAAAAACGCATCAACCAAGAATTCTATATTCAGCAAAACTGTATTTTAAAACTGAAGAAGAAATTAAGACATTCCCAGATAAACAAATGCAGGGGGAGTTTCTTATCATGAGACCTGACCTTCAAGAAATGTTAAAGGGAGCCCTGAAGATTGAAATGAAAGAAAGAACACTAGACAATAACTAAAAGCAACATCAAGGAATAAAGATCTCAGTGGTGGTAAATATGTGACAATTATAAAAATTAGCATAATTCCAACAATGATGTGTAACTCCACTGTTTGTTTTCTACAAGAGATTACTGCATTAAAAAAATATTAGTTTACGTTTTGGGACACAAAATACATAAAGATGTGATTTTGTGAGTTCAACAACTGAAAGAGGTGGTAAAGGGGCTGCCGAAGAAGCAAAATTGTTGTATGCTATTAATGTTATGCTGGTACAAATTCAAATCACAATGTTATGATTTTATAATGTTAAATTTAGTCTCTATGTTAACCACAAAGAAAATTGCTAAAGAATATACACATATAAATTTAAATGTTTTACCATAAAAATCAACTAAACACAAAAGAAAACAGCAATGCAGAAAATGAGAGACAAAACGCTGTAATATAGAAAACAAATAGCAAAATGACAGAAGTAAGTCCCTCCATACCAATAGTCACTTTAAATGTAAATGGATTAAACTCTCCAATCAAAAGACAAATATTTGGAGAATGAATAAAAAAGACATTATCTAACTATATGCTGTGTACAAAACATTCATTTTAGATTCAAAGACACAAGTAGCTTAAAAGTAGAAAGATGGAAAAGGATATTCCATGCAAGTTGTAACCAAAATAAAGCAGAGATTGCTATACTAATATCAGACAAAATAGACTTTAAATAAAAAATGGTTACAAGAGGCAAAGAAACACATTATATACTAATGAACTCCCCAACACAGTAAGAAGATATAATAATATAAACATTTATGCATCCAATAATAGGCCATCAAAATATATAAAGCAAAAAAATGACTGAATTGAAAGGAGAAATAGATAATTCTACAATAATAGTTGCATACTTTATACTCCACTTTCAATACTGTGTAGAACAACCAGACAGAAGATAAACAGTGAAGTAGAAGACTTAAAGAAGAAAATAAGCCTACCAGATTCAATAGACATATACAGAGCACAATACCCAGTAAACAAATTTCTGTAAACAATCTTACCAAGACTAAACCACAAAAAATAGAAAATCTAAATAGACCGATAACTAGTAAGAAGATTGAATCAATAATCAAAAATCTACCCCCACCCCCACACACACACAAAAAAGCCTGTGACCTGGTGGTTTCACCAGTGAATTCTACCAAACATTTAAAGAAGAAGTAACACCATCAAACTTTTCCAAAAAACTGAAGGAGCAGGGAGATCTTTGTATCAGTCTATAAGGCCACTATTACCCTGATACCACAGCCAGAAAAAGACACCACAAGAAAATAAAACTACAGGCTAATATCCTTTATAAAATTGATTCAAAATCCATAACAAAATACTAGCAAACCAAGTTCAACAACATATTAAAAGAATTATACACCGTGACCAACAGAGATTGATCAATGTCATTAACAAAATGACAGGGGAAATCTTCAGGATTATCTTGATGCAGAAAAAGCACTTGACAAAATTTAACATGTTCTCATGATTAAAAACACTCAACAAACTGGGAATCAAAAGAAACTACATCAAGATAATAACCACATACATAAAAACTCACAGCGAGCATCATATTCAATGGTAAAAGACTGAACGATTTTCTCTAAAATCAGGAACAAAGCAAGTGTGCTTGCTCTTACTGCTCCTATTCAACATAGTACTGGAAGTTCCAGTCAGAGGAATTAGGCAAGAAAAAAAAAAAAAAGGTATCCAACTGGAAAGGAAGAAGTAAATTTATCTCTGTTCATAGATGATATAATTTTATATGTAGAAAACTCTAAATATTTCACAAAAAATATTAGAATTAATAAACAAATTTAACAAACAGCAGGATACAAAGTCAGCACACAAAAATCAGTCACATTTCTAAATAGTAACAATAAACAATCAGAAAAGAAAATTGAGAAGACAATTTTTATTTACATAGCATGGAAGAGTAAAATACTTAGGAATTAACTTAACCAAGAGATGAAAGACTTATGTAGTGAAAACTACAAAACATTTCTGAAAAAAGTTAAAGGAGACATACGTAAATAGAAATACATCCCATGTTCATGAACACTTAATATCACTCAGATGTCAATACTATCCAGTGCTATCTACAGATTTAATGCAATTCCTATCAAAATCTCAATGATTTTTTTTGAGAAATAGAAAAACTCATCCTAAAACTCATGTGAAATCTCAAGGGACACCAAATAGCAAAAAAAAAAAAAAAAAAAAAAATCTTGAAAAAGAACAAAGCTGGAGGACTCACATTTCTTGATTTCAAATCTTACAACACAGCTATAGTAATCAATACTGGCATAAAGACAGATAAATAGACCAATACAATAGAATAGATTACAGAAACACATTCTCCTATATACGGTCAAATAATTTTCAACAAGTGTGTCAAAACAAAAAGACAGTCTTTTTCAATGAATGGTGCTGGGTAAACTAGATATACACATGAAAAAGAATGAAGCTGGACTCTTATCTAATATCATACACAAAAATTAACTCAAAATGGATCCATGAATGACTTAAATGCAAGCCTTAGAACTATAAAATTCCTAGAAGAAAATATGGGGCAAAAGCTTCATGACATTGGATTCAGCAATAATTGATTAGATAAAATATAACATCAAAGGCACAGGCAACAAAAAATATAAATTGGACTTCATAAAAATTAAAAAATATTCTGCATCAAAAGACGCTATCAACAGAGTGAAAAGGAACCCACAGAATGAGAGAAACTATTTGTAAACCATAAATCTGGTCAAGGATTAATATCCAGAATATAGGGAGAACTCTTAAAACTCAACAGAAAAACAAACAACCTCATCCAAGATGGACAAAGAACTTTAATAGTCAGTTCTCTAAAGGAGATATACAAATGGCCAATAAGCACATGAAAAGATGTTCAACATCACTAATCACTAGGGAAATGCAAACCAAAACCGTGAGTTATCCCCTCATACACATTAGGGTGGCTACTATTTAAAAGAAAAAAACAGAAGATAACAAATGTTGTCAAACATATGGAGAAATTGGAACCCTTGTGCGTGGTTGGTAAGAAGGTAAAATGGTGCAGATATTTTGGAAAACAGTATGATGGTCCCTCAAAAATTTAAAAATAGTATTATTATATGATCCAACAATTCTACTTCTTGGTATATAGTCAAAGTAATTGAAGGCAGGGTCTCAAAGGAATATTTGTGCACCAATATTCATAGCAGCATTATTCACAAGAGTTAAGACATGGAAGCAACCCAAGGGTCCACTGAAAGATAAACTGTGGCACATACATACAGTGGAATACGAAGCAGCCTTGAAAAAGAATTTTAAAAAAGCCTTGAGGACGTGATGCTAAGTGAAATAGCCAGTTACAAAAACACAAATACTATGATGATTTCACTTATATGAGGTAGAGCAGTCAAAATCATAGAGACAGAAGTACAATGGTGATCGCCAGGAGCTTGGGGGAGGTGAAATGGGAAGTTATTTTTTGATGAGGATCGTTTCAGTTTTGCAAGATAAACAGGGTTATGCTATGATGGTGGTGATGGTTACACAACAATATAAATATACTTAATACTACTGTACACGTTAAAATGGTTCAAAGAGTACATCTTACATTATATGTAGTTTACCACAATAAAAAAAAATGAAGAAAAAAAGGAAATACTCTTCTCTTTGCAATATGGCCAATGTACAAGAACAGTTCCCAGAATTAGCTAAATAAATAAATAAATAAACAGAAAGCAACCACGAGAGCAAAGCTATATGGCTGTCCCTGATCACTGTGGCAAGCACCTGGGTCCTTCCCACAGCTTCCCCCATCCCGTTCCATGCTCTAGGGCTCATGTGCACAGTGGAGGGAAGAGACAGCCTCAGAAACATCGGTTTGCCTCAGGTTTAATCCACATTTCTCAAGACTTTTGTCTGATGTGTAATATCTGTACAGTTTACAGTGTGGGAAAATGTGTTAAAACAATTATGTCCAAGAAACCGGCACCTTGGACTGTCTTCTAAATTTAAAAGTGGGTTTCACTGTGACGCTCACAGTAAACGTACCTAAACATTGCCTGTACTTTCATTTTCCCCCGAGGTTCTATAGAAGCCTGCTCTTCCGGAAGAGCTGATTCAGCGGCAGTTTCAGAGAGTGCTGTGGGCATTGGGAGCATCCTCGTGCTGCTGGCATGAGCACCGTTTCCACTGTGGGGACAGCAGCCACCTCACAGATGTGCAGCCAGCAGTGACTCACGCTCACAACCCCTGCTTGGCACCCTGAGAGCACAGGAGCAGTCACAAAGGAGATGTAAAAACTGTCACAAATTGTCTAAAATTCATAGTGACAGATTTTTAAAGGGGTGTGGAGCCATCACTTGGACCTAATGATGTCTCATGTACCCAACAGGAAGAGTATCGTGAGCTCTTCTCATTTGTATACCATAATATTATCATATTTCACATGGAAACACTAAGAGACCCATAGACTAATGGGGTGGGGGGTTAATGACAGGAAAGTAAGGTTGCCTGAGGCAAATTCACTTTACAAAAATCAATGACACATCTCCGTCTTAGCAAAAACCAACTAAAAACACAATACAATTAATGCATCCTTCACAATGACAAAATTGTGCAATACCTAGACACTAACTTAGCACAGTGCATGACCCCAGAGACTGTCAGGCAGGGACCTTGACTTCTTCAGCAAGTTTCACACATTCCTCATGCCTCGGTCTTCCCAGGAGAAAACGCGACCAGCGTGTGGTGCCTGCTTCCCTGCCACCTGCCGTCCCACTTCTTTTCCCCATTTGCTGATTCTCTGTCTCCAATTCCTCTCCTCCTCGCCTCTCTGGAGCTCACCGTCACCCAGGCACTTGTCCCCACCCTCCCCCAACCCTAGCTGTTCTTATCAAGGCCCTGGTGACCGCCATGTGGCTAAATTTAATCATCCATCCTCAGTTCTCATCGTTCCTGACACTCGTGATCATTTCCTCCGTTTTGAATCGTCTTCTTACCTAGCCTTGGGTATCAATCCCTCAGAAAATCCTGTTGACTCTGCCTTCCAAATATACCCACATATGAGTTCTTTCTTCCACTTCCCTAGTGACCTACCTCTGGTCCAAGCAGCCACCACCTCTGGCGGGGAGGGTTGCAGGTCTCCCCACTTCTGCCCTGCTCCTTCTCCATCTCTTCTTAACACATGGCCAGGGCGATCCAGTGAGGGCAGAGGACCGCTCCCACTCAGACCCCAGGGGTTCTCCATCTTAGTCTGAGTAGCAGCCCTGTTCCTACAGAGGCCAGGAGGTGCTACACCACCTGGCCTGGTGACCTCTGCGGCCTCTCCCCTGCTGTTCTCCCCCTCCTCGCTCTGAGGGTCACGCTGGCCTCCCACAGTCTCCCACCATCTGCATGCAGCCCAGTGTGCTCCCGTCTCTGCCTGGAGTGTCCTGAGCTCAGGTGGCTGCAGGGCTCACATCCTGGGCTTCCTCAGTCTTCATTCGTAAGGCCTTCCCTCAACACCTGTTTAAAATTACAGCTGCTCCACCCCCAGCTTCCCAGTACCCCAGTACTGCCGCACTGATTTCTGCCATGGTACTCATCTCCTTCTAATGTTCCATACAATTTAACTAATGTGGCAGCCCTGGGAGTGCAGAGCCCCCACCCCTGCAGGGGAGCACGATGGACCCATGGCTCCACTGATGCACCTCTGGATGCACCACCGTGTTCACAAGGCCAAGCTCCCCATGGTGCTCCCTGGACCAGGCTGGGACAGGTCCGTCACAGGGATACACACAACTCCCCAGGGAGTAACTTTTCACCCAGGACACCCTGTTGGCCTGGACAGACCTTTCTTGAAGCTGAGACTCTCTTACCCCTACCTTTTCTTGCCTTTTCTCTTTCTCGCAGGTGTTGGACCTGCAGCGTGGTCTGAAGTCTCTCTTTACTCCCTCTCCAAGAAATCTCCTGCATGTCCAACTCTACCTGGTTTCTGCTCCTCAGTGAGTGTGAGCTGTACAATTGATGATTATTACTGTTACTGCTTTGTTCATGGTCTGTCTCACCCCACTAGAGCATGGACCCGCCAGGGCAGAGGGCTTTGGTTTTTTCCTGTGCTTTCCTGGTGCCTGGAGCAGGGCCTGGCTCATAGCAGAGAAGCAGTAAATCTGTGCTGAATAAAAGTCTTACGTATTGAATGAGATAATGCATTTTAAAAGCATGCCACCTAGTCTTGCACAAAAGAACCACGTGTTCAGTATTGGCCACATTTACACCAAAAAAAGTCAGTTTCCATTAAAGAAAGTTAAAATATTTAAGTAAATAAAAACATAGATGGTGTTCTTGGGGTAGGAGCACACTTTAGCAGTATCAAGTGTAGTCATATAAAATGTAAATGTCAGTATCCCCAAATTGTCTACAGATTAAATGCAATTCCAATCAAAATTCTAGCTGGATGTTGAGACATTCATAAATTCATGCTAAAATTTGTTTGGCTGAATAAAGGTCCAGAAGTAGCCTAATTAACTGTGAAAAAAACAGGGTACAGAGGGGAGACTTGACCTAGTAAATATAGACTGCAGGACACTAATAGTGATGATAATAGTAATCTTTTACAAGTATGGCACTGGTGCAAAAACAGACAATAGATCAATTAGCCAGAGTAGAAAGCTCAGAGACAGACCACATATACGCAGAAGCTCAGCATCACAAGTCAATGGGGGAAAGGATGAATTTTAAATCGGTGGTTTCACGAAAACTGGATTACTACATGAAGAAGATGAGGGCACATTCTTTGTAGCACTGTATGTAGCAGGGGAGTCCTGGAAGGCTAAAGACCTGCAAGTAGAAATTTAAACTCTAAAGCTCAGAAAAGATAATGGAGGATTATACTTCTGTGACTTGAGAACAGAGAAAGATGTTTAAATGAAAACATCTCCCTCCAAAATATGGATTTGACAATATCAAAATCTAGGGGTTTTGTTCACTGAAAAACAAAATGGACAAAGTTAACACATGGCAGATAGGTTGGGAGGTGATATTTATAATTTTGAAAAACATCAAGGGACTGATATTAAGAAAAACAGGGAAAGTCTGTGAATCCAAAGAAAAGACAAAAAGAAATCAAACAGAAAATTTGCATAGGATGTGGACAGGTGAGTCTCAGAAGAGAAAACCCAATGGCTAGCACGCATATAAAGAGATGGTTAAAGTCAGGTCAGAGACATGCAAATTAGAACAACAGTGAGACACCACTTCACACAAGTGTCAGACTGACAAATTAGGATGCTGGGTGGTGCTGGGGACTAAGGCAGGCACAGGGACACAGGATTCCATGAGCTGCAGGTGGGTGCGGGTGGCACAGCCATGGTGGAAGGCATCCTGGCGATGTTTATTCAGATTAAGAACAGGCGGCCAATGACTCAGAACTTCATTCCTGAGAACGTGTTCAATGCGGGCCCATGGATGCATGTGAGGACACTCATGCAGCCTTACTCGTGGCCATGTGATGCTGGGGGAATGAACAGGCATGTGTATTAGTCTGTTCTCACACTGCTATGAAGAAATACCCAAGACTGGGTAATTTATAAAGGAAAGAAGTTTAATTGACTCACAGTTACGCATAACTGGAGAGGACTCAGGAAACTTACAATCGTAGCAGAAGACAAAGGAGAAGCAGGCACCTGAAGACAGGGCGGCAGGATGGAGCGAGTGCAAGCAGGGGAGATGCCAGATGCTTCTGAAAACCATCGGATCTCGTGATAACTCACTCACTGTCACAGCATGAGGGAAACCACTCCTGTGATCCAATCACCTCCACCTGGTCCCGCCCTCGACACGTGGGGATTATGGGGATTACAATTCAAGACGAGACTTTTGGTGGGGACACAACCAGACCATATCAGATGATGTGTGGGTGTGTGGAATGCTCTGGAATGTGTCACAGCCCCTGGCTATAAGCAACGGACTGGGGAGTGCAAACTAACATGGAAAGATCTGAGCCCACGAGGATATTTGCTTCTTTGTGAAGGGAGAGTGAGGGCAAAAAGGATGCAAACAGATACATAGAGAGATGCATTAAAGATGAGATGTGCCTTGAACTGAGAGTGTGACTAACTCAATCCTATGCACTTGAGGCTAAAAAAAAAAAAGTATCTTAAATAGCTGAGAATCACAGGTAATCAATGGCATCACTTCCTATGATCAGGCTTTGTAAGTTGCCTTCGTGGGTCAAGGCTGTCTTCTTGTCCAGCCCACACAGGCTTGTTACCAGGGTTAACCCAAGTCTAGGTCCTGATAAAAGCCTATATATGGAAAACTTCATGGGATCCATTCTTGGCAACTCACAAAGTCACAAAGTACCACGGATGAGAAGTTTGGACACACGTCAATTTCCTGCCTAAGCCCAGGCTCAGGGAATAAGCTGCCTCTTTCTGATCCTCAAAACAGAACAAGGACCAAACGCAGTGTACCAACACAGAGCACCAAGTGTCTCCACACAAGATCACAACCACATGAGACAGCGACAACTTCACACAACTCCAGGAGGGTCCATCTTCCCTCGAGAAGCCAGGACTGGACAGAACAAGTACCCTGAGGCCCGCACAGCTGGCAAACAGTTGATGTATTTTCAGACAGCACAGTTTCTTAAGGACCAAGACTACGATGACGTCACACTAAGTCAAGAAGAGAAAACAAAATCTTCAAAAACTACTTAAAGTATAGGTCAAATATACATGCCATGCGGGTGCTCCAAGAGATGGACAAATTGATCTTATTGATCATATTTTTATACCTTTAATTACCTTTGCTTATCTCAGCACCCACTCGCTCTAGAGCCTCTCAGGTGCCCTCAGCCAAGTGGGACTGGACTGACCGCCAACAGCCCTGGTTCCCTGTTGGCCTCAGACAGAGCTTGCCCAGAATGCTACTTTCTTGGCTGTGTTTTCAAATTGTTGTCATGTTTATCCTAAGGTCATAATTTTATTCTGCCTCATAATTTTCCATCTGAAGGGGCTGCCCAAAACCTAACTACACGCCTAGGCAACATAGCAAGACTCCATCTCTACAAAAAACTAAAAATATGAGCCAGGTGTGGTTGTGTGCCTGTAGTCCCAGCTGCTCCAGAGGCTGAGGTGGGAGGATCACTTGAGCCCAGGAGTTCAAGGCCACAGTGAACTATAATCATGCTACCGCACTCCAGCCTGGGCCACAGAGCAAGACCTAGCCTCAGAAAAAACAAAATAAAAATAAAAGTGTTTTATATGTACAAAAATTCTTCTTAATCTTTTGATCCAAGGAAAGCATCCCCTAACATTTTAAAATAAGTTCAAAACAGTATATTTGCAAATCTGAGTGCAGTCTGATTTCTACTAAAGTTCCAAAGTCTTGGTGAACCACCCATTCTTCCTAATCAAGTTATCATATACATAATTACTAGAATAACAGCTCTCAAAAATTAAAATTCACTTAACAAGAAAATTATATTGAACACAATACATTCTTTCTCCAGTGACTCCAGAGCCATCGAGGATATTTCAGTGCCTCGTCAAGATGTTAATTATGAAGCTGAACAATAGTTGCCGAGTGCACTGAAGATTTTAAATGAGTTCGGGAAACTTCTTGTGAAACCTGGCTGTCATTGTCTTATCCTGGAAAACGAGTGGATGAAAGCAAGTGGGTCGGTTGCAGTGGCTCAAGCCTGTAATCCCAGTACTTTGGAAGGCCAAGACGGGAGGATCAACCTGAGGTCAGGAGTTCGAGACCAGCCTGGCCAACATGGTGAAACCCGTCTCTACTAAAAATAAAAAAATTAGCCGGGACTGGTGGTGGGCACCTGTAATATCAGCTACTCAGGAGGCTGAGGCAGGAGATAGCTTGAACTTGGGAGGCAGAGGTTGCACTGAGCCAAGATCGAGCCACTGCACCCTGGCCTGGGCGACAGAGTGAGACTCCATCTCAAAAAAAAAAAGAAAAAAAGCGTCCAGGCTCCCAGATGTTGGCAGCTCCCTCCCAGCCCTGCCCTCCTCCCACAGCCCCCTTGCCTCCCTCTCAATTCTCAGCTTAAATGTCACTTTCCAAGAGAGGCCTTCCCAAGGGCTGAGTGTGGGGAGATGTCCCTGTTAGGCTTTCTCTCAAAGCCCTGCAGGGCCCTGTACTTATTTAATGCAATGGAAATCCTCCACATGGGGTCTGTGTTGGGCGCGTGACCTCCCATACCCACGGCCACGTGGCCTCAAGCTCCCACTCTCATGTGGAGCCTGACCCTCTTCCCTGCAACTTCACATCTCACTCCAGGAATAATTTTATCCGAAAAACTTAAAATATTTTTCAGAACCTACTTATTTGCATGTTTTCTAGTGACCTCATGAGAAGATCAATTTAGCAGCTTCCCACATTTTTCGTCTTTGAGATTCACAGCCACATCACTGCGAACTATGTTAAGGAATATTTAACAGGTTATAAACTACAGCAATCCCACTCAAGACTAAATAGCACCAAGACAGTTTTCTATAGAAATAGGGAAACTCTCCAGCTCTCACTGAAAATAATGCTAAGACAATTCAGAGTCAAAAAGGCCTCATGGGGTTTTTTCTCCAAATTACTCAATTAACCCAAACTAAATCCTGAGACACTCATGCACCTCCATGTCTCTTGATTTTGTTTGTGGCTTGAGGGGTTGAGAGGCACTGCTTCTCACTGTGACCCAGACCACCACTCCCTGGAGAACGGATCCAGACTTTCCCCACATCTTTTATAGTATCTGCATATCACACACGGGGGAGGTAGGTCCGCAGGCCTGCATTTAACAAGTGGAAGCCAGCACACGTGCAGGTGTGGAGGGAAGGTCCCACAGCAGCAGCCAGGGCTCCGATTCCCTGGAAGAGCTGCCCACTGCTTCTGACCAAACCTTACATTGTTGCTTCCATGTGGAGCTCCCTGGAAGCAGCTAAACCTATAAGGGATTGGTTACAACTGTAGATTTGATTATGTCTAACTTTAATGAGATTAAAAGGAATTCATTCTACATTTTATGATTTGTTTTCCGAGTTCGTTGATAATACAGTGCATTAGTTTCCAAGGGCTGCCTTAACCAAGTACACAAACTGGGTGGCTTAAGACAACAAAAGTGGATTGTCTTGCATTCTGGATGCTAGAAGCCTAAAATCAATGTGTCTGCAGGGCCGTGCTCCCTCTGAAACCTGCAGGAGAACCCTTTCTTGTCCTTTCCAGCATCTGGTGTTGCTGGCAATCCCCAGTGACCCTTTTTTTTTTTTTGAGACGGAGTCCTGCTCTGTCTCCAGGCTGGAGTGCAGTGGCGCGATCTTGGCTTACTGCAACCTCCACCTCCTGGGTTCAACCAATTCTCCTGCCTCAGCCTCCCGAGTAGCTGGGACTACACGCACGAGCCACCATGCCTGGCTAATTTTTGTATTTTTAGTAGAGACAGGGTTTCACCATGTTGGCCAGGCTGGTCTCGATCTTTTGACCTCGTGATCCACCTGCCTCGGCCTCCCAAAGTGCTGGGATTACAGGCTTGAGCCACCTCGCCCGGTCAATCCCCAGTGACCCTTGGTGTGTAGATGTGTCACTCCAGTCTCTGTGTCCACCGTCACGGGGCTTTCTCCCTGTGAGTCCGTATCTGTGTCTCTTCTAAGGATGCCAGTCACGTCATTGAGTTTTCATGACTAAAAACTCTTTGAACATTATTGCTTTTTTCAAAAGGAAATAGGTCAAAATTGTAACTGGATATAAAATACATAATGGGGTGATGATATTGGAGATAGACTAGATTTTTACTCTACCTTCCTTCAGCACATTTATGTTTGATATTTAAGTAGAACTGTCTTGTACTTCAATGTTTAATGATGGCTGGTGTCTGGTATTCTATCTGGCACACGGCAAACACTAAATAAATATCAATTGTTGATTGTTATTGATCAACCCCATATTATTGGTACACATACATTTTGCAATTATAAACATGAAATATACATAATGTTTTTCAAAGATACGTGTGGTTTTATGCCTAAATTTTTATTGAACTAGGATGATCTCATTAGGATACCACATGGATGATATTATGTTTCAAAAAAATTGTCTGTTAAAACAAATTATAATTAAAAACCATTTTCTAAGTGTTGGCTATATTAACCAGTAAGTAACAAAGACAAAATATTTTTAAAATCTAATTTAAAAATCATATGAGTTCTTTGGTTTTAAGGCATAGTAGAGCAATGATTCATATCTTTCCTTTAAATTGGTCATTCTTATTCACTGAAGTTAAAGAAAATATCTTGGTAATATGTGCAAATACTTTCTTATGAATTATTTAAAGCAAGAGTTCCCAACTCCTGGGTCATAAACCAGTACCAGCCCATGGCCTGTTAGGAACCGGGCCACACAGCAGAAGGTGAGTGGCCAGTGAGCAAAGCTTCATCTGTATTTACAGCCCGTCTCAATCCCTCACATTACTGCCTGAGCTCTGCCACCTGTCGGGTCAGTGGCAGCATTAGATTCTCACAGGAACATGAATCCTATTGTTAATTGTGTATGGGAGGGATCTAGGTCACCCACTCCCTATGAGAATTAAATGCCTGGTGATCTGTCACTGTCTCCCATCACCCCCAGATAGGACCATCTAGTTGCAGGAAAACAAGCTCAGGGCTCACACTGATTCTACGTGATGATGAGTTGTATCATTATTTCATTATATTTTAAAGTGTAATAATAATAGAAATAAAGTGCACATACATGTAATGCACTTGAATCATCCCGAAACCACCCCTCTTCCACCACACCTGGCCAGTGGAAAAATTGTCGTCCACAAAATTTGTCCCTGGTGTCAAAAAGGTTGGGGACCACTGCTTTCAAGGTAGCAAAGTTTTACCCTAGCATTTGAAAAATGGTATTCTGTGGTACAACAAAGAAAACAAGAGATACTCTAAGGGAAGTTCCGTGTCTTCTAAATGACCAGTTAAAGAAACTAATGAAAAGTCACTTTTTGTGGCCATAAAACATGAATTTAAGAACTATTCTGAAGTTGGCATCCACATAGTCTAGAAAATTTTTCATCTCTTTAATTTCCCACATTCTTCAGAAAGTCATATAACAGCAAGGCCTTCGAGGGTCACTGAGGCACAGGGCACTACTAGACCTCTAATCCCTGTGCAGGAAGGCTGCCTGCCACATGCTTCACTGGATGTGAGGTGAGGAAAGAATGAATATTTTTTTCATCAAACTGCTGAGCTTTTTAGCCCACTGTGATTTATAGTCACTAAAATAAAACAATTCCTTTATCATTCAAATACTACTGACATCTAAATTCAGACTAATACACTCTACCAAAATCATATCATCTGGCCTGTAACTTAAGACCTACAGACATCAGCTAATTTAGGAAATAATCTGATGTGCAAAGGAAAAATTCCATGGAGAGATGACATCCTCCTCTCTTCTCCCCAGTATGCAGGGCCATTCAGCTGATGGGGTAAGCATTTCAGGAAATAATGTGGCCCTGATATATGTTAGTGGCAATGGAATTAAAGAGGAAGAGACAATAAACGGAAAAATCTCAAAAGAATTGCTGGTTGAAGATGGATAGAATGAAGACAGAAGTTTTGAGCCCTGGAGAGGAGAGTTTCAGTACCGTGGACAGAGGTTTTTGCGGTTGCCTACTTTTCCTTAGGCCTCCATCTATACTAAATCATTCCACAAAAATAAAAGGAGTGAATTGAAACTAAAGTGTAGCACCTAAAGAGTGGTGGCTGTGCTACTTATTTCTGCAGAGCATCAAACCTAATGCTGTCGATGTTGATACCTCTTCTGAAGATGACGAAAATAAGTAAGTCCAAAAAATATATCCTAGTTTTTAAAACATGAATGTGGATGACAGATGATTAAAACACTTTCATCAAGATTCTAAAAAGCAGGTAAGATTAGGTTTTGCTTTTACAGCATTATATAAGCAAAATCCTGCTTTGTTCTCCACAACAGTGCCTTCCTAACCATGTACGTCATATGCCAAGGTCTTCAAAGGGCCCATGCTTTCTTAGCATGCCCAGCATATTTAATTAAAGAATTATTGAACTATGGTCAGGCGTGGTGGCTTACACCTGTAATCCTAGCACTTTGGGAGGCCGAGGAGGGTGGATCACCTGATGTCAGGAATTCAAGACCAGCCTGGTCAACATGGTGAAACCCCATCTCTACTAAAAATACAAAAAAAGAAAAAATAGCTGGGTATGGTGGCACACACCTGTGATCCCAGCTACTTGGGAGGCTGAGGCAAAAGAATCGCTTGAACCCAGGAGGTGGAGGTTATGGTGAGTCGAGATCACGCCACTGCACTCCAGCCTGGGTGACAGAGCAAGACTCCATCTCAAAAAAAAAAAAAAAAGAATTATTGAATGAAACTGAATTGGAAGATGTTAGTAATTACTTCCCCAATTAATGGATCTTTGAAAAAACATATAAGTAGATACAGAATGACTCAGTTGTTACAGGACATTTTAAACAGTGCTTCTTATATGTGTTACTCCACAGGAAGTATTCAAAAATTAGAGCCAAACTCACTCTCAGGAGGTTGTTGTCAACTGGCCAGGTTGCAAACAAGCAAATGTTTACATTTCTTACACACTCATATGCTTCCCTCCTAAGACAGGGGAATTGTTCAAAAGAACAACAGGTACTGCTCCACAGAGCACCATCGACTGCTCCACAGAGCACCAACCCAAATGCTTGGGTTGAAACATGGAAGGAATCACCAAGGCCTCTCACTCCAAGTCCATGCCCAAAACACAAACACACATTTCTGAAGGCTTTCTCAGATGATGCTGTGGTCACCTAAAACCATGATTCAAATAAGGCAGATTTGGATTTTGTACATAAATGAGATTAAATGTGTGTGCCTTTCAGAGTAAAGGGTGAAAAGGAACAGAGAAAATAGATATTTCTTTGTAATGTCCTCTAATACAAGTCAGAAATCAGACCTGAAGGCCAAAAAGTGACATTATTTCTTCCCTTGCTGCTCCCCCTTAGCACCATGATTAAAGCACTAAATTTGAAAATGTTACCAGAGGACAGTGATATTCCCCAGCCTCAAAACTCAAGACTAATCATGATGGCTTAGTTTGGCAATTATGTGTATTTTGCATAGATCACCACTGTAAGGTTAGATGGGGAACACAGATCCATATAACTCAACAAAGAAACACACATGCATGTAAACACATGCACACACACACACACACACACCCTAAACCATAAAACAGTAGAGCAGAAACACACAGAGATATCTCCATGTAAACTTTAAAACCTGTCTGCTAGATACTATGGCTCCTTTAATATCTGCTGGGATTCTACATGCAAGTCACCTTTTCCTCCAGTGTTTCATTTTAAACAGGTAAAAATCCACAGAACGGTTGGAAGAATCACACAAGGAGCACCCACGTGATCTTCACTCTGGTTCCCCAGTTGTTACAATTGTGCATTATTTTTTATCTTTCTGTATGCAATTAAATACCACTTTTTTGGCCAAACCATTTTTTTTCTTTTTTTTTTTTGTTTGAGATGGAGTCTCACTCTGTCACCCAGGCTGGAGTGCAGTGGCGCGATCTTGGCTCACTGCAACCTCTGCCTCCCGGGTTCAAGCGATTCTTCCGTTTCAGCCTCCCGAGTAGCTGGGATTACAGGCACACACCATCACACCCAGCTAGTTTTTTGTATTTTAGTAGAGATGGGTTTTCACCATGTTGCTCAAGCTGGTCTTGAACTCCTGAGCTCAGGCAATCCACCCACCTCGGCCTCCCAAAGTGGTAACATTACAGATGTGAGCCACTGCGCCTGGCCCGGCCAAACCTTTTGAAAGTAACTTGCAAATATACTGACATTTAATCTATCAATATTTGAGCATGTTTCTCTTTAGAAATGGGATATTCTCCATGACCACAATAATATTGTTGTGCTCAAAAACATTAAAATTAATATAATGATATTATTAAATGTACAGTTTATATTGAAATTATCTCCAGAAATGTCTTTGTAGGTTTTTAAAAATTTGTTGTGATGTCTCTGTAGTCCCTGACGTAGGACTTCCTTCCTCCCTTTTATCTCTGAAGAGTCCAGGCTAATTGCGTTGTAAATTTCCCACAACCTGAATTTTTTCTGTCTCCTCATGTTAGAATCAGATTAAAGCCTTTTGACAAGAGAGCGGCATTGGTGTCGCCAAGCATTTTTCTTTGCAGCACATTAGATGGCAGGTCCATCCCTCATGAAGCTGTGTTTCGTCAACTGATTAAGGTGGTGTCTGCCAGACCTTTCCATCGCAAAGGTCCCTTTCAATTTCTCAGGAGTAAGTGATTTGGGATGTGATGCTTTCAGTCACCCCCTTCCCCAGTTTTGTCGTCCATTCAGAGACCCTTGCCTGTACTTGTTATTAAAGTGGAGGCTGAAAACAGTGATTTTATAATTCCGCCGTGCCTTTGTCACAATAAATCCATCAATTATTTTTTAGTCAAGATGTTATAATCCAATGCCATCATTATTCTTCTGAGTATGCCGTTTTTAAAAATTTGGTCATAGGAGCCTTTTTGAACCAGCGACTGTGTCCTCTCTACGTGTTCCTGCTGATAACTGGACATGCCCTTATTTCCTGGACCAACAAAATACCCCAGGCTCATCTTGTATGTTGCCTGCTCCAGACCTGGAGCCACCTACTGCTCCAAAGACGCTCCCTGGCTCCCTTCATTGGGGAGTGTGGCTTACACACCAAGCTCAGGATGCAGGTTTTCTTATGACTATGGGGGTGTCAGCCTTTGGAACCCTTTCAGTGGACAGAGCTGGGAATTTCTGGGGTTTAGCACATGAACACGCCACTCAGAAGCTCACAGCATCATTTGAAGGTGCCTTCTGAGGAGTCTTCATGCCAGCCTTAGCTTTCCCACCCCGTGGCTACTCATTCTCATTCCCTGTAAGAGGGGTTTCCGTTACCTTCCGAGGAATTCCATGTATGTGTTGGTTTTTTGTTTGTTTATTCTGTTTTGTTTTTACAAGGTAAGCAAATATATAAATATTTATTTTTACTTGCCCTCACTTCTGACGTGAAAGGTGGCATTACGCATCAATGTATCCACATATATACAGTTGTACTTACTCGCCCTCACTTCTTTGTTTGTTTTTTTCTTTTTTTGAGACTGAATCTTGCTCTGTCGCCCAGGATGGAGCACAGTGGCGCAATCTCGGCTCACTGCAAGCTCCGCCTCCCGGGTTCACGCCATTCTCCTGCCTCAGCCTCCCGAGTAGCTGGGACTACAGGCGCCCGTCACCACACCCGGCTAATTTTTTGTATTTTTAGTAGAGACGGGGTTTCACCGTGGTCTCGATCTCCTGACCTCGTGATCCGCCCGCCTCGGCCTCCCAAAGTGCTGGGATTACAAGCGTGAGCCACCGCGCCCGGCCTCGCCCTCACTTCTTATATGAAAGGTGGCATTACGCATAAATGTATCCACATATATACAGTTGTACTTCGGTGTCTGCTGGGGATTCCTTCCTGGACGTGTCCCTCCCCAACCCCATGTACCCACATCTGCAACTACTCAAGTCCCAAGTCCCGCAGCCGCTCCTGTAGGACCTGTGAATGCAGAAAGTCCGCCCTATAGGCGGGTTTTGCATCCTGCAAGTACCGTGTTTTCCATCTGCATTTATAAGTGGACTCACAGTTCAAATGTATGCTGTTTAAGGTCAACTGTGTGCAGATAGGGCACACTATGAGTATGCTATACTTCATTTATAGTCTTTTGGTAAAAATCTTAAAAGTAAATCCTGGAAATTACCTGAATTTCATGGAGATTGTGCTCATTCTTTCTAGGGCTCTGCAGTGCCCCATGCGTAGATATCCTGTAGTTTATTCAACTAGTCTCCTATGGGTAGCATTTAGGTTGTTTATAATGCTGCAAGGAATAATCTTGTATTTACTGTATTTATGAAGGTGGGTCTTCGGGGTAAATTACTAGAAAGGGGATTTCTGGGTTAAAGGGTAAATGCATCTATAATTTTCCTATAAGGCCAATTTTCCTCCTCAAGAGTTTTTCCACTTTTCTGCCCAAGGGCACTATACGAGAGTGTGTGTTTTGCCAACAAAGCCTGGAATCAAGCTTCGGAACTCCTGCAAATCGGAGGTGAAGGGAAGAAGCTGGAGCAGTTTTCAGTGCATTTTTCTGTCCACGACTGTTTAAGGTGCTTGCCATGGGCTATCTGTATGTATCTTTGTCCTTTTATCCAGGGGACATGTACATACAGTTGGACAAAACCCCTTCTTCGACTTTTCCCCTAAGCTCTGAGCCCACTACTAGATGTCTTCATATGCTGTTACCCGTACAGGTAAAACTGCCCCACCCACCGATCAGCCCCCCATGTCTGTCCAACTCCTAAACATCCACAGAACCCCACTTGAATGCCCTTTTCTCCTTAAAGGTTTCCAGATTTCCTTCCTCTGTCTCAATCTCAGATTAAGTGCCTCTCACCTGGGTCTCAAATTATCTGATTCAATCTTGGTTAAAATTCTGTTTAGATGAGTGGGCTGTCTCAGTGGGATTTAATGAGAAGCCTTGTGTGGAGGTCGTTGTCTTGGGAATATAAAGGCTTTGGTGGGTGGAAAAAATAGAAGAATAGGTTAGAAAACGTTTACATTCCTGGTACCATGCAATTTAAAGCAAATGTTCTATTCTGTTACCATAAAGTTCAGTTACTGTGCAGATCTTTCCACTGTAAAGAACAAAGGGCTTTCTTATAATATTGAAAGGTTTATTCCCATAATTCCAATAAAAGCTGACTTGTAATTTTGATTTATATATATATATGAATATAACATACACATTTTTCCATACTTGTTATAGAGAATTGTGCTCATTACATTTTCAACTGCATTTGTCATAAGACAGTAAATTGCCTCCTTAACAAAAAGTAATGAACCCACTTATAATGACCTCAATTATTTTGTTCAATTATAATTAACCAATTACTATGTTCAGACTGCACTGTTACTAGTTTAGGAACGTTATGTAAAAGCACTCCTCCTTGCCTAAGTTCCCTGCAAGTAAAAATTAACACGTATCTCTCACAGATGAATTTTTAAACATAGCACAAAATAGCATTTTATCACAGGGAGCCAAGGGCAGGGACAAGCAGGTGTCTTGGAATGATGGGTCCAGGGCTATAGGGATTTGGATACTGAATTAGGTAACCATATTTTGTATCACACGCTAGGCACATAGTGAGCACATAGGAATTATAAGTGTTAATTAGGATAAAATTGTATAAATGTAAAACAAATCTAGCAAATTTGAACTGTTATTTCGAATTGCTTAGTGGCTTTATTTTTAAAATATAGAGGTGATCGGGTAATGCCGAGACAAGGATTTCTCTTTTTTTCCAGCAGGCACACCCCAGGAGCGACAAATCAGCCTTTAGTTCCCTCTGGGGAGGGGCCTGGTTGTCCTCTTTGGGTGGCTTAGCAGCTCAGGCCATGTGGGTGCGCTTCACATGCGTGGGGTTGTAGGGTGGAGGGTGGAGAGGCCGGCAGGCAGAAACACAGGAGGGCTCACTACGTCTTCTTCCAGAAATCCCGGCGTCTCCTGTAAACGCTGCAGTCAGGCTCCATCCTTAGCCTGGCACGGGTCTGCCCTGTCCATGTGCATTCTCTGTGTGGGCGCGGTGGGCCATCCCTCCTCTAGCCGTAACCACCTACGCTCCCCTGGGTTTCCTCCCCTCACTTATTCTCTTTCAGTATTGCTGTGCCCCGGGTTTCCACTCGGAGCCCTCATCCCTTCATCATCTGTAGCCTCTTCCAAGACAAACTTCCCTTCACTGTAAAAACCATGTTTGCTGAGGATGCCCAGTAGTAAGGCCCTGACCCTTCTGTGACCTCCCTCCTAAGGCCGCCTACTTGCCCTCTCTGCCTGTCTATTCACAGGCGGACTGAAGTTAACGTTGTTGTGTTGGATTCCCCAGTCACACATGCTCTTCTTCCTTCTTCCCCTTCTCAGTTAACGGCACACCCAGATGTTCAGGTTCAACACTGGGCACCATCCTGAATCCCTCTCCCTCAGCCTCCCATCAAATGCATTGGCAAGTCTGACAGCCCCAAGCCCAGCATGCACCCAGACCCTGGCCCTCCACCTCTGTCACCACGGACCCTGCTCACGCCACCACCGTCCCTCCTGGAGCTGGCCTCCTGCTCCTCCCCTCTGCCCTGTCAGTCTTGTCCTTGCAGAACAGCCGCAGTGGATTTTAAAGTAAATCTGACTCTAGCAATTCCATGCTTGACATTGGTAAGGGCTTTATGGTCTGAATATGTCCCTGCAAACTTCCTGCGCTGAAGTCCTGACTCCCGGCGCCTCAGAATGTGCCTGTGTCTGAAGATATGGCCTTCTAAGAGGTAAATCAGCTAAAATGAGGCCACAAGGGGAACCCTAAGCCAATCTGACTGGTATCCTCATGAAAAGAGATTAGGACACAGGGAGACACCCTGGCTTTGCTTGTGCAAAGGGACAACCACTTGAGGACACAGCAAGAGGGCGCCCCAGCAAGCCAAAGAGAGGTGGGGTGGGAACCCACCCTGCGGACACCTTGACTTTTGATTTCCAGCCTCTGGAGCTACAAGGAGGTAACTTTCTGTTGTGAAAGCTACCCAGTCTGTGGTCCCTGTCAGGGCAGCCCTAGACACAGACACAAACGACTTCCAGCTACGCTGAGAGTCAATCCCATTCCCTGCCTGCCCCACCACCTCCCACCACCCCATCCAGCTCATGGATTATTCATGTGTCTGTCTCCATCCAGCAGAAAATCAGGACAAAGTCATGGATTTGTCTGCCTTGTTCAGGCAAAGGTCTATCCCCTAAAGCAGTGCCTCGCACATAGGGGCTCAGCACGTGTTTTCCAATGAATGAATGAATGCAATCCCATGTTGCCAGATCTAAGGACTTTCCGTAAGGAGCCATGTAAGTAGATTTTTATACAGAATGTTGTTGTTCCTCATTCATAACTTTTTCTTGGTAGAATGACAAGTTTCTTTTAAGGAAGTATTCCAGTTCATCAGTGAAGAAGTGCTAGAATGAGGGTATCACTCTTTGATCACATCTAGTGAGTTACTGGATCTAGGCAATCACCAATACTGAAGAAAGAGACAACCAGACATCCAAAGGGCAGACGACCCCACCTGAATATTGGTGAGACTCTAGACCCGACTGACAAAAGACAGGAGCTACATGAGACAGGGGACCATGTTCAAGGACACAGGGAGGAAGCAGGCAGAAAGATCTAGAATGCCCAAAACACTGCAGGACAGTGGTCCAGTTTCTTTAACAAGGCAAGAAATATGCAAGATGTGGAAGAAGACCACATATTAAATGAGACTTAAGAGGTGTGTCAACCAACAACGGTATATGAGCCTCACTTAGAGCCTGACTCACACAAACTATTACAGATCAGATAACTGGAGAAAGTCAAAGACCTGACATTTGATGATACTAAAAAATTATTATTAAATTGTTATGCACTGTATTGGTTTTGCAGTGTGTGTGTGTGTGTGTGTGTGTGTGTGTGTGTGTGTAAGGGGTGACCTTATCTTTAGAGCCACTTCTTGAAATAGTTGTAGCTGAAATAATGTGATAATAAACTTCTTCAGAAATAATCTGATGGATGTGGGCTTAGGGGAAGAGATGTAGTTTAAAGTGGAACAAAATTTTCTGTGAGTGGTATTTGTTGCACAATGGGAGCAAGAAAGTTCCTAGTGTTATTCCCTCAACTTCTGCAATTGCTCAAAATTTTCCAAAATAAAAGCAGAAACTATGCAGTACAATGAACACGGACAGGCATTTCACAGGAGAGGAATCGGACGTGGCCACTAAAAATGTAGAGATGTGAACCTTATTTGATCAGGGAAGTTCAATTTATCCCCATTCAATTGGCAAAAAGTTAAAAAGTCTTACGATACCACATGTTAGGGAAGACGTGGAGCTTCTCTGATACGTGGGATAGTATGCTTATGTTCTGCCGTTGGGAGTATAAATTGGCACAACCAGTTTGGAGAAGAGCTTGGCATGCTCTCCTCAAACTTTTATGTTCTCCATGTGAATTCCATTCAATAATTCCGTACAACGATTCTATAATTCTACCTCTGGTTGGTTGTGTATGTGTGTGTGTGATGTGTATGTGCTTGTTATATGTGTATACACATGTGAATGTACATGCTTGTGTGCATGCATGTGTATACGTGTACACACATCTCTTTGCACCCAGGAGAAACTCCTGCACATGTACCCGAGGTGTCACGTATAAGGACGTCATAGCAAATGAATGAATGAAGGGAGGCAGTGAGGGAGGGCTGCCCATGGAGCAGAGATAGAGATGTGGTATGGACCAACCAGTACTGGACCTGGTGCAATTCTCTGCCCCAGGGCCACCAGTGTACAGGCGACTCTGCAGATAGCAGCCCGTCTCCCCGGTGCCCGGCACTGCCTCAGCAGGTGGCACCTGCTGGGGTTCTCACTCTGCGAGATGCCTGGGGGACATACTTCCCAATTTCTCTGTGACAGTTTTCACTTAAAAGGAAACTTGAATATTTAATCTGACCCTAAGTCAAATCCTTCTGTGCTAGCATGGGGGCATGTGTGTGTGAGTGTGTCTATGTGTGTGTGTCTATGTGTGTCTGTGTCTGTGTGTGTGTCTGCATGTCTACATATGTGTGTGTCTGTGTGTCTGTGTGAGTGTCTGTATGTCTATGTGTGTGTGTGTCTGTGTGTGTGTGTCTACGTGTCTACATGTGTGTCTGTCTGTGTCTATGTGTGTGTCTGTGTGTGTGTCTGTGTGTATGTCTGCGTGTCTGTATGTCTGTGTCTGTGTGTGTGTGTCTGTGTGTGTGTCTGTATGTCTGTGTGTCTCTGTGTGTCTGTGTGTCTATGTGTGTGTCTGTGTGTGTGTGTGTGTGTATGTCTGTGTGTGTATCTATGTGTATCTGTGTGTGTATGTCTGTATGTATGTCTGTGTGTGTGTGTGTGTCTGAACTTTGTGAAAAGAGGCAATCACATCAGGACGGAGCAGGCCACAGCATTCTGTGCTTCACCCTGTCCGGGGTGCTATTAACTTGGAGCCGTGAGCGGAGCACCCCAGGGAGCTGCCTTCCCGTCCGTCTTCTCCCTCCACCCACACAGCAGTGTTGCAGAGCGCTGTTCTTCCACAAGTGAATAGCAGGGCCTCTGAAAACCCTTTTATAAATGTTGCTTTCATGATCAGGAATCCACTTCAAAGCCAGAGCAGAGCGGGCTCCCCACAAATGGGGGCTCTGAGTTGAGGGGTGCTGGATGCTTAGGGGAGGGGGCAAAGGGGAGTGATCCCATGAGTCCCGAGAATAAAAGGCAGGGCTGATGGTGCCGTGACTGCTGGGAATCCAGGGAGCCTGTGGCTGCGAGGGGAAGGCGACTATTCTGAAGAGAATAACTTTGACCTCTCATCCCCAGGTAACGCCGTGGAGGAAGAACACGGGCTTAGGGGAAGAAATGGAGTTGAGGTGGAATACGGCAGAGAGGACCCCGGGCAGGCCCGTTTCCTCTGACACGACCCAGATCCTGGCAAATCGTTATAGTCCCTTCAGGGTGCTACTTAGCTACTTACCCTAGACTGGGTGGCTTGTAAACAACAGAAATGTACTGGACCCAGGTCTGGAGGCTGGAAGTCCAAGGTCAAGGCAGCAGCAGATTCAGTGTTGGGTGAGAACCCACTTCCTAGTACACAGACAGCAACTTCTCCCTGTGTTCCCAGTGGTGGAAGTGGTGAGGGAGCTTTCTGGGGTCTCTTTTATGAGGGCGCTAATCCCATGAATGAGGCTCCACTCTCATGAACCCATCATCTCCCGAGGCCCCACCTCCCAATACCGTCACCTTGAGGGTTAGGATTTCAACACGAATTCTGGGAGAGACACAAGCATTCAGACCACAGCACAGATGAAATGTCCACAGCAGGAAGGAACAGATTCCCCCGCTGGGCTGTCATCTGAGCTCCTGCCTTTCACGTCAACATTTGTGAGTAGAAAGTAAAGAAAATTGGATCAAATTAACCTGAAAGAATGAACCAAGGCAAGCACAACAGTGAGTCATTAGAAAACACTTCGGGCATCAATACATGTTCTCTTCTGGCAAATTTCCTAGGTTGGTGGATATTTTAAGTTTTACTAAGAAAAACAAATGTAAATGTTATTAAGCGGCTGGAAAAAACAAAGCATATGATATATTTTTCACACTTTTCTTTGTCCTCCCATTAAACTCTATGTCATATGTAGTTTATATTTTACATCTAAAAGTTGATAGGACGTTTTTCATTTGCTCTGAGAAAGTGGAAAAGTAGAAAGATACATTTCCCATTTCCACATCTTAGCTGTTTTAAAAATGTTCACTTCTCTCACACACAATCAATTGAAAGAGCCCTTTTCTTTTTCCTAGGACGTCCTGAGCACTTTGCTCACATTGTAGGACTCAAGAAGTCTGGGCCATGTCCTGGGATGACCTAAATCAGATTCGAGTCATCCACAGTGCTGCTTGGTGTGTGTGCAATTCAAGGGAGAATCTCCCACACTCCTCCTTACAGACAACTCTGAGATTTGGCTCTTACAAAAGATTAGTTGGGTAAATCACTGTTACAAAAGATTGCCAGAAAGATGTGCTTGTCTACAGATTATAAAATTGTCCCCTGAATTAAGCTAGGCTTACCATAGCTAGGGTACCACATTGCCTCACATCCCATAAAACTGTCTTCATTGACCTCAATTTTGCCATTATACTCTCTGTTTACATTTATGGACCCTATAAGAGGGACATATATGAAATTCAGTACTAGATTTCGTATAGGGCTTGATCTACTGGATTATTGAGGATACTCTTACGGGAAGATACAGGAATAATTAACCTTAGACCATAGTGCTCAGAAAGGCTATATTTCTTGTGTTTTAATGTGCAGATGCTATGAATTATATAACTGATTATGCTTCTCCTTTTACTTAAGCCTCTAGAAAGCTCAGGGTTGAATTCCAAGCCTATCTTTAACATAGAAGCAGAGAGTAGAGTGGTGGTTAGTGAGGATAGGGAGGTAGGGGTATGAGGAGACCTTGGTCAAAGAGCACAAAGTGTTAATTATGTAGGATGATAAGTTGTAAAGGTTGTTAAAGTTGTCAGAATCAAAATGGAGTCACCAAAGTTAAGAAAACCCTGACAAATAGAGCTGGGGAAGGCCAAGAAGAAAAGGTTCTCAGGCTTGTACACCTGATAATGAAAAAGACTACAAAAACCACAACCTTGCACAAAGGCCATCGCAACCTTGTACAAAGAAAAAAATGCTTCTGGAAGGACACGTGCCCCAAAACTGCCTGTCCAACCTCGGACTGTAGGAACAAAATGTGATGTGTATATATCTACCATGGAACACTGTTCAGCCTCGTTATTGATCTTGTGGCCAAGAATAATTATTGCAAAACAATTATGTAATCCTCCTCATTTTTTTCTTTAAAAACCTCTGTCTTTATCTGCTGAATATATACACAGTTTACTATGGCACGTGTATTCCCATTGCAATGCTCTACTCTCAAATAAACATTTGCTTTTAGAGAGCCACTCTCTGTTATTAAGGTTGGCTACATCTAACACACAGCATGGAGAACACGGTTATTAACATTCTATTGCATACTGAAAATTTGCTGAGAGTCCATCTCAAGTGTTCACACCACCAAAAACAAGGTAACTGTGTGAAGAGATGGGTAAGTGAATTAGACTGTCGTAATCAGATCACCATGTGTAATCAGATCACATCAAAACCTCACACTGAGTATCTTAAATATAACAATTTCAACACAAAATGTGAAAGCAAACTGTAAGGATAGGCTGGTGCACTTTGATCTCTTGTTTTACGCTCTGCCTTCATTGTTCTGTACCCTTAATCTGGTTTTTAGTTTCAGTCTATTGTGTGAGAAGCATTTTAAATTAATAAGATGCCTCAACTTCCTCTTGGAATGTAGATTGGGTGTAAACGTACATCTGTAAATATGCATATATTCTGTTAGAAGAGATGGCAATCAGCTGCAGGTACCTGACAGAATTTGTTACATCAAACCACAGAAACTTGCTGGAGGAAAAAGTACAAACCCATGGATGAGATCTCATGATGGAGACAATTACACCTCAGGGTCGGCACGGGGCATGGGCAACCCACCTGTTCCCTCCCAGCTTTAGCACAGCGCTGTGGCCTCAGGGAGTCCTCTGATTGCCACAAAGTGGCACAGAATCAGAGCCCAGTGGTCAGAATGGCGCAGAAGGTGAACCTGTCACCTGCAGAGCCTCTTCTGAAAGACCTGCCCTCCATTCCCCTTCTTCCCCAACTTCACACCCCTCATCTTCCTGTGGGGACAGAATTCAGGCAAGACTGCCATGCCACAGTCCCCAGTGCTAGATGACAAACCATACTGGGCTCATGCCGTATCTGCCCTTTCCTTAACCCTTCCTTGTGGAATTCTCTTGCTCTTAATATTTCTAGGGTAGAAGTAGAGCAAGTACTTTATCTACGCGAATAAATTTATCACATAAAAATCTAACAAAGCTTGAGATATAAATGTATTCAATGTGCCTTAAAAGTGGTATCATTGACTCATCAAATGGTCTTGTGAAAACTGGATATCAAGATGCAAAAGAATACAGTTGGACATACTCTGTATCATATACAAAAATTGACTAAAGATAGATGAAAGACCTAAATGTAAGACCTACAACTGTAACACTCTTAGAAGAAAAGATGAGAAAAGCTTTATCACATCAGATTACCTGGGTAATGATTTCTTGGATATGACATCAAAGGCACAGGCAACAAAAAAAAATAGATAAATCAGACGTCATCAAAATGTAAAACTTTTGTACATCAAAAGACACAATTAACAGGATGAAACAACAACCCACAGAATGGGAGAAAATATTTGCAAATCATATATCAGATAAGGGGTTAACATCTGGAATGTATAAAAACCTCCTACAACTTAATAACCTCAATAACAATTAAAAACCAAATAACCCAATTAAAAAATAGCAAACGACCTGAACAGACATTTCTCCACAGAAAACTACAGGTGACCAATAAGCACATGGAGAAATGCCCAACATCACTAATCATGAGAGAAATGCAAATTAAAGCCACAGTAAGGCACCACTTCACACCCATTGGTATAGCTACTATCACCGAAGCAGAAAATAGCCATCGGCAAGGATGTGCAGAAACTGAAACGCTTGTGGCGCTACTGGTGGGAATGTAAAATAGTATAGCTGCTGTGGAAAACAGGATGGTGGTTCCTCAAAAACATTTAAAAATGAATTATCGGCCAGGCACGGTGGCTCACGCCTGTAATCCCAGCACTTTAGGAGGCTGGGGCCAGTGGATCACGAGGTCAGGAGATGGAGACCATCCTGGCTAACACGGAGAAACCCTGTCTCTACTAAATATACAAAAAATTAGCCGGGCGTGGTGGCGGGCGCCCGTAGTCCCAGCTACTCAGGAGGCTGAGGCAGGAGAATGGCGTGAATCCGGAGGCGGAGCTTGCAGTGAGCCAAGATCGCGCCACTGCACTCCAGCCTGGGCGACAGAGCAAGACTCCGTCTCAAAAAAGAAAAAAATTATGATATGGTCCATCAATTCTCCTGCTAGATTGAAAAGCAGAGACTTAAACAGGTATTTGTCCACCCATGTTCACAGCAGCTTGACTCACAGTACTCTAAAGATGGGAGCAACCCAGTGGTCCATCAGCAGACGAGTGGAAGAACAAAATGTGACGTGTATATATCTACAATGGAACACTGTTCAGCCTTAAGAAGAAAGGGAATTTGTCTGGGTGCAGTGGCTCATGCCTGTAATCCCAGCACTTTGGGAGGCTGAAGCAGGTGGATCACCTGAGGTCCAGAGTTCAAGACTAGCCTGGCTAACATGGTGAAACCTCATCTCTACTAAAAATACAAAAATTATCTGGGCTTAGTGGTGGGCTCCTGTAATCCCAGCTACTCCAGAGGCCAAGGGAGGAGAATCGCTTGAACCTGGGAGGTGGAGATTGCAGTGAGCTGAGATCACACCATTGCACTCCAGCCTGGGCAACAAAAGCAAAACGCCATTTCAAAAAAAAAAAAAGAAAGAAACAAAGAAAAGAAAAGGAATTTTCCCACATGCTACAACATGGAGCCCATAACCTTGAGGACATTATGCTAAGCGAATATACCAGTTGCAAAAAGACAAATGCTGTGTGATTCTGCTTACGTGAGGTGCCTAGAGTGTCAAAATTATAGAGATAGAAAGTAGAACAGTTGCTGTCTCAATGGGGAAGTGGCTGAGGGAAGTGGAGAACAGAGAGTTGGTTAGTTTTTAACAGGCAGAGAGTTTCAGTTTTGCAAAATGAGAAGTATTCTGGAGGTGGATGGTGGTGATGGTTGTACAATGATGTGAAAGCCCTGAATACCTCTGAACTACATACTTAGAAACTGTTAAGATGGTACATTTTATATTTTTATAATTTCTTTAAAAAAAATCTCATCACTGATACAAAGTATAAAACATCTCTCCCAATACGTGCACAAGAAATGACACATGCAGAGTTCATGGACAGTTTCCTACAAGGCAAGGGAAGTAAGGCCCGCTCTGTAAATCTGCCTTAGCGTGTGAGCCCACCAATTTCTGCCGTGGGTTCTGACATTTCTCATCACACCAAGCATCAGTCCTCTCAGGCCCAGATCTGAAAGCGGGGGCTGAAACCTGTGTTACTGCCTTAGCTGTCATCTCCATGGCTGCGTGGGATCCCAGAGCCACAGCCTTCCGTCCTGGCACCGTGTTGATTTTTAAGGCCTTTTCTTTGAGATTTGGGACATTATTGTTTCCTCTTGCCCGGCTCCCCCCATCAAGCTAGAGCCCTGACCATTAGGCACTCTGGCCAGACCCAGGCTCTCCCTTGGGCTGGGCCACACGCTGTGGTTGGGGAGTTTCTTCCGCAACGAAGGCCTCCCTGGACCCCTGACTCACCACGCATGTGGCCAACCACACCTCTGAGGTCATGGAGCCCAGACCCTCCAGTGGCAGGGGGTATTGGGTCCATCCATGGAGACAACCGCTGCTGGAAGAGGCACCTCCCTCCTGGGCCATCCACACTGACGATGCGGCTGCTCCCTGCCCCCACCTCCTCCTCCACTCTATGCAGGTGTCGGTCCTGAGCCCCTCACTAAACTTGCTCAGAGGCAGGTTCCTCCGAGGCTGCTCCACGCATCCAGGACCAGAGGCCTCACCAGGGATCCCTTCTCTGATCCTTACCCTCCCTGCCATCTCTCTTCTGCTCAGGTGCACAGTGGGTCCGTGGCCATGATGACTATGGAGCTTCTCTACGTCAACTCGAATTTGCCCTTCAACCACTCTGTGTATTTCTACACCAGCATCACACCTTCCCCCCTGCCCCTGCCAGACAGAAAGCTTCAGCTGTAAGGGCACTGAGGACCAAGACACTCTTGCCTTGTCCGCACCTCTTCCCAGGCTCCTTCTTCCCACAGAGGAAGGCTTGGCCCCCGCTGAGAGGAGCTCCCTTAAGGAACGGGTGCTGTTCCTATTTCCATGCTGCATTCGCCCTCACCTTCCCTGGGCCTGGGCTCGGTAGCAAAAGACCACAGAGAGAAATTCCAAAACTGAAAATAAATAAAAACTATAACAGGAAATATGTTTAAACAAATTGTATTTTACCACATCTACATACATACAAATAACAGATTTACATACTAAATAGATAATAGATAGATACATAGATAGATGATAGATGATAGATAGTAGACAGATACATAGGTGATAGATACATAGATACATACATATATACATAGATGATAGCCGGATGATAGATGGATAGATAGATGACAGATGATGGATGGATACATAGATGATAGATAATGGATGGATAGATAGCTACATAGATACATAGATAGATAATAGATACATAGATACATGGATGATAGATACATATATATATGTATAGATGACAGATAGATAGATAGATAGATAGATAGATAGATAGATAGATAGATAGATAGATAGAAGATAGATAGATAGATAGATAGATAGATAGATAGATAGATAGATAGAGATAATCTACAGTAGTGAGTTGGTTGCATAGTACGACTGAGGAAGAATATAAGATGCATACCACATTTCTGATTTAGCCTTGAAAGTGACTTGGGAGTATTTTTAATGATGCAAACAGGAAGAAAATTGCTGATGGTGCTGGAATTTGCCCGGCCTGGGAGGAAGAGCTGAGTTAGGATAAGAGGAGTGGGATTTGGATGTTAGCTGTGCTGAGGAAGTTGGGGGGAAGCTCCAGGCTCTCAGCACATATTTGGATTTGCTCACAGATGCACAGATAGCAGAGGCTGAGCTGGATTTTGAATCCAGTTTGAATCTACTTCTGACAGACCCCAGAGCCCAGGCTTGGAACCCCAGGCAACACTGCCCCTGGCTACGCCATGATATTACTCTAGAGACAAAAATGCAATACACTTTTAAGTATAATAGCCAAAAATGGAAATTTTGTTGGTGTTTTCTCTATGTAAGTCCACTCATGTGAAGAGAAACTAAGTCCATCTTGAAAATAAACTTTCTGAATCCCTCTCTTAAGAAGCATGCTGGGAGGTCGCAGTGCCCCACAGTTTAAATGTTAGGAAACGCAGGAGATCCAGAAAATTGACAGATTTGTTACTAAATGTTTACTTTTGCTGTTCAGTGTCATTAATTTAATCTAACTGGGGAAATCGTCAGAATTAGCGAAAATCATGAATCATTGAAGTATTTTTAAATGTCATTTTATTACTTCCAAGCACTCATAATTAAAGAAACTGTTAGAAAAGAATTGAGCCAAGACTTTAATCACAATACCTTAAAGAGCAAATTTTAATTATAATGTTCACATTAAAATGTCTCATTGCAAATAGATCTTGCCAATATGTTTGAAAGCAGCTTGCTGTCTTATGTAAATACAGTTTAATTTGCTTAACTAAGATGTTTAGCAACTTTTTCTTTCATAATACAAATAATCATAATAGCAGACATTTATGGAGTGCTTTCTATGTGCCCACAGTTAACCAAGCACTTGCATGGTATTACCACATTTCATCTTCAGAACAATGAAGAAAATACAAATATTATCCTACATGTGATGAAACAAGCTTAGAAAAGGCCAAAGTGGTGAAACAGACTCACAGCCAGGTGATCTGATGAAAGGAACCATTCTTAGCCAACAAAGGAAGGCATCAAGAACAACAAAGATGAAACTATCTACCATCTACATTAATAGGCTCCAAAGCAAGTCAGTCTATAACTGAATACGGACTTTTCCTTTATGACGTAATATTTGAAACTGTAACTCCCTAGAGTTTGTTTTCCTAAGTCAGATTTATTGAAGTTAAATTTACCTACAGGCGAATTCACTTCCTTTAAGTGTAGAGATCAATGAGTTTTTACAAATTTGTACAGTCATGTAACCATGATGACAACCAAGGCATGGCACATCTCCCTGCCCTAAACGCTTCCCTCATGTCCCTTTGTCAGTTTCCTCCGGCAGCCCACACTTCCTGGACAGCACTGATCTACAGGCAGAAGTGGAGTATGCAATACATAGTATTTGGGCCTGGCTGCTTTCCTTCAGACTAATTCTTATGAGATGTACTTGTGTTGCTGCAGTCACCCCTGGTTTGTTCCTTTTATTGCAGAGAACTGTCCCAAGTTTAGACGCAGAATACAATTTGTTTATCTATTCACGAGTTTATCATTTGAGCAGGTTCCAGCTTTTTGTAATTATGAGTAAACTGCTATAAATGTCCACATTCAGGCATTTTCATGGATGTATGTTTTTATTCCTTTTGCATAAATTCCCTTTTTTTCTTTCTTTCTTTTTTTTTTTTTTTTTTTTTTACAGAGTTGAGGTTTCACTATGTTGACCAGGCTGGTCTCAAACTCCTGGCCTCAAGTGAACCTCCCATCTTGGCCTTCCAAAGTGCTGGGATTACAGATGTGAGCCACCATGCCTGTCCCCTTTTGCATAAATATCTAAGGGTGAAAGCATTGGGTTACATGGCAAGGGTATGTTTACCTATAAAAGATGTTGCCCGACTATTTTCCAAAGTAGCTGCATCATTTTGCATTTCCACCAACAATGGAAGAGATTTCCAGTTACTTCACACCTTTGTCAGCACTTGATGTTGTCAGACTTTTCAGTTTTAGCTACTCTAGTAGGCTTGTATCAGTATCTCACTGTGGTTTTAATCCGCACATCCTAAATGACTCATGATGTTGAGCATCTTTTCACACACTCATTTGCCGTTCTCATGTCTTTTTTTTTTTTTTTTTTTTTTTGAGACAGAGTCTCGCTCTGTCGCCCAGGCTGGAGTGCAGTGGCGCAATCTCGGCTCACTGCAAGCTCCGCCTCCCGGGTTCACGCCATTCTCCTGCCTCAGCCTCTCCGAGTAGCTGGGACTACAGGCACCCGCCACCACGCCCGGCTAATTTTTTGTATTTTTAGTAGAGACGGGGTTTCACCATTGTCTCGATCTCCTGACCTCGTGATCCGCCCGCCTCGGCCTCCCAAAGTGCTGGGATTACAAGCGTGAGCCACCGTGCCCGGCCATGTCTTTGTTAAAATGTCTGTTCGGCAGGAACAGAAAACTGAATACCACATGTTCTCTCTTATAAATGGGAGCTAAATGATGAGAAGACATGGACACAAAGAAAGGAAGGAACAACAGACATTGGGGCGTATCAGAGGGTGGAGGGTGGGAGGAGAGAGAGAATCAGAAAAAAATATTGGGTACTAGGCTTAGTACCTGGGTGATGAAATAATCTGTACCACAAACCCCCATGACACAGTTTACTTATATAACAAACCTGCATATGTAGCCCTGAACCTAAAGTAAAAGTTAAAACAAAAATGTATGTTTAAATCTTCTGCCCATTTTTATTGGGTGGTTGTCTTCTTATTTTCTAGTTGTAAGAGTTCTTGATGTAATCTGGATATAAATCTTTTATGAGGTATGTGTTTTAAAAATACTTTCTCCCACTCTGGCCAGTCTTTTGATTTTTCTGACAGTGTCTTTTCAAGGACAGGAGTCTTTAGTTTGTATGGAGTCCTATTTATTTATTTATATATTTATTTATTTAGCAGTTCATGATTTTGTGCCATATCTAGAAAACCTTTGCCTAAACCAGCGATGATTTATTCTATCAGTGTTATTGTTTTAGGTCTTAAATTTAGGTCAATGATCCATTTTTAGTTACTTTTATAAATAATGCAAACACCAAGGTTTATCTTTTTGTTTATAAATATCTAGTTGTTCAAACACCATTTGTTAAAAAGATAATCTTTCCCCTCATTGAATTACACCAACATCTGTGTCAAAAATCAACTGACCATAGTGTGACAGTCTGTTTCTGTTCCTTCCATTGACTGTGTCTACTTTTATGCCAACACTGTACTGTCTTGATGACCACATCACCGTAGTATAGCTTTAAAAGACAGTGTGAGTTCTCCAACTTTATTCTTCTTTTGCAAAGTTCTTCAGGTTATTCTACATCCTCTGAACTTCTGATTAAGTTTAAGAATCCGTTTGCCAAATTCTGTGGAGATTTTGATTGGTGTTGCATTGGATTCTCAAAATCAGTTTGGAAAATCAGCACCCTAACAACACCAAGTCTTCTGATCATGACCTTAGCATGCATTATTCATTTAGAACTTCTCTCTTTAACCTCTCAGCCATGTTTTGTAGTTTTCAGTACACAAACCTTGCACATGTTTTGTAATATTGGGATCCTACTGTATGTCATTTTAATTTCAATTTCTCATTTTTGTTGCCTTTATAAGGAAATAAAAAATTGACTTTTGCATATTTACCTTACATCTTGCAACCATCCTAAACACATTAGTCTTAATAGATGCTTTTGTAGATAATTTGGAATCTTCTATGTAAATAGTAATGTTGTATGAAAATAAATCCAGCTTGCTTTCTTCCTTTCCAATTTGTATAACTTACATTTCTTTTCTACCCTCTTGCACTACCAATAATTTTCAGTATAATGTTGAATGGGAGTGGTACAATGTCCTCATCTTAAGGCAAAAGCCTTCCGTCTTTCACATTAGGTGTGATGCTGGCTGTAAGCTTTTTGTAGAAGCACTGTATCATGTTGAGGATGTTTCTTTTTTATCCATAATTTTTAGAATTTTAGGAGAAATAGATTTTGAGTTTTCTCAAGTGATTTTTATGCATCTATTAAGATGATCATATGGTTTTTCTTTTTAGTCTGTTAATACAGTAAATTCCATGCATTTATTTTCAAATATTAAACCAAATTTGCATTGCTGGGATAAGTTCTACATTTTTATGATGTATTATTCTTTTCACATGTTGCTGGATTCAACTTGCTAATATTTTCCTAAGGAAAATATATATTATTTTTAAGTGTATATTTAGGAGAGACATCGTCCTATAGTTTCCTGTTTTTGTTTTTCTTGTAATGTCTTTGCATGGGTTTTAGTATCAGGGTAATTCTGGCTTCATAAAATACTTCCTCCTCTTTTATTTTCTGGACATATTTGTGTAGAATTGGTAATATTTCTTCCTTAAATGTTCCATAGAATTCACTAGTGAATTCAGTTAGTCTGAAAACTTCCTTGTGGGGGTTTTTAATGACAAATTAAAAACCTTTAACAAATATAAGACTATACAGTGAGTAAATATACATGTTAAATATTTTCTATTTTTCTACCTCCAAGTTTTCTGATATTTTTCCACTGCTGTGCCCAATGTATTAATTAGCTCATTATAGAGTACTTCACCTCTGGTATCACTTCTGAAGGTTTCTAAACACAGCCATGTGACTTATCTTCATCGCTTTCCCCTCTGTGCTAAAACTCAGTGTCTCTTCATGCACACTGTCCACTCTTTCTGGTAGATCTCTTATGATATTTATTATAGTTACTTTCAAGTCTAGTCTGTTGGTTCTAGCGTCTGGGCCAGTCTCGAGGACGGGTTGGCTTCTGTCTGTTTGTTTTGGTGTGTGTCTTCGAATTATTAATCAAATACTGGCTATGGTGAGTGGAAGAACAGCAAAGGCCGAGATGACTTTAAATCACACCTGCACCCAAGCTGGCCCACCTTGGTCCCTGAGCCGGGATTTGTCTTGTCAGGAGCTGACCAGGCCTCGCTGCTTGGTCTTTGCCTTCAGTGCGCCCCGTCTTCAGTCCCGCTCGGGCACCTGCGGCTGAGCGTCCCTTGGGACTTGGAACCCGGCCCAGCACAGCGGGATTTCCAGTACTCGCTCCACCCTCAGCGCTGAGCAGGTGCTGCTCACCTGGCCACAGCCGGCTCTTCACCGCGTGCCCTGCCCGAGGAAGACCGATGCTGTCCATTCTTGCTGGGAGGTGCATAGTGAGGCCAGGGGGCTCCAAGGCCTCCTGTCCACCCTGTCTCAGAGGCGGCCCGATGACCCGGGCCTCGAGGGTCCGGGGTGGGAGAGCGCCCTGCCCACCCCCACGGAGCAGCCTTCTCGAGGCTCTCCCAGCCCTTCCCTGGGGTGGAAGGCTCGGCCACTCCCTGCCCCCCGGCCTCAGCAGCCCTTCCCTGGGCCAGAGGCCACGCTGCAGTTTTCTTAGCTCAGGCTCACTGCAGAGCAGGGGTCACTCCTGACCCTCTCAGAGCTCCCACCTCTCCCCCCAGGCAGGGCCTTCCCCCTCCCACTGGCTAAGGGCTCTGTACCACAAGAGGGAAAACACGACCGCAGGGTGGACCTCTGTCTGTCCACCTAAGGGCTCCCCGCTCCTGCCTAGCCCCCAGTCCCCTCCCCCTGCGAGAAGGCTGCAGAGGACACTGGAGTGAGGATGGCCCCGTGGCTGGGGCTCTGGGGTCCTAGGCTGGCGCTGGGACCACACCCAGCTGTGTCCTCATCACTTCTGTGGGGGTGGCTCCGTCTTCCACCGGCCCTCCCCCTCTCCGGGGCTCGCCACCCTTCAGGCTGCAGCCACCTGGCCACGCTGCTCCCGATGAGTTCAGGGAAGGTGGGGTTCCCAGATGGCCCAGCTGAGCTTCATTGCAAACCAGGTTGTCACTGCATTCTAAGTCCTAGGCATAACTGGAAGCTTTTTGTTGTACTTGGTTGGTTGTTTGCTTTATACCAATAATCTATCCAAATATCTTCTACGGAATGAAAATAAAGCTTGCACATGAGAAATGGAAATTAGGAAACAGAAGTTTTTCTGGTTCAAAATGAGCTCGACAGTTGGTTTGACTCCTGTGTCTGAGGAGTCAACGCACTGAGGAGTCATAAACGCAACGCAGGCTCTGCATGGGCACAGGCTCCTTGACAAAAGCCCCAGATCACAGAGCTAAAGCCATTTAAAGCCATTACTGGCTCAGAGGGAGCACCTGAGTCATGGGCTGAGGCCCTCAGGCTTGAAAGCCCTGTACCAGCCGGTCAGCGGCTAACATTATTTGCTAATATTAACAGTTGGAAATCAATGCCTTGTCCAACAGAGGTACAATTTAGCTATAATTGATTTTTTCCAGGAAGTAAAATAACACAGGAGAAGGGTGGTCAGCCTTTAACTTACAAGGTGAAGTGCTTCCGACCTTCCTAACACAATGGTTTTGGGGAAGGCAAGGATGAGAGTGTCAGCATGTCAATGATAACAGTATTGTGCTTATGGAGAAAAATGTATTTACTTTTCAGAGAGCCATACTGAAACATTTAGGAATGAAATGTTATGGTTTATATACATCACCAAAAAAATACTTGAGCAAAAAATATTAACAAAAAAATACAAATATAAAACGAAATCAAAAAAGTTTATCTAGTCCACGTTCAAAGTCCCCCAATTGTCCAAAGAAATATATTTTACCGTTGGTTTCTTCAAATCAGAATGGAGCCAACAAGTAAACGTTACATCGTATTATCGTGTCCCTATGTCTCATTAATACACAGCAGTCCTTCCCAGTCTTTTGTTTCAGGCTTGTTTTCTTACAGGTAGACCAGGTATCCTCAAGGCCTCACCACTGGAGGACTCGGAATCTTGGCCCCAAAGATACTAATAGACGTCTGCGTGCTAAGCCCTAGGACCTGTGAGAATGGTATGTGGCAAAGGGGCTTTGCAGCTTTGGACAACCAAGGAGGACCACCCTAGATTTTCTGTGCGAGTTTAATCTCACCAGGGCCCTCATAAGAGGAAGGCAGCAGGCCAGAGTCAGAGGACAAGATGTGGCCACGGAGGTCGGGATGGATGGGAGTGAGGCCGCTGCAGGAAACGGCCGTGAACAAAGGAGTGCTGGCACCTCTGGAGGCTGGCACAGGCGGGAAGCGGGTTCTGGAAATGAAACACAGCCTCTGCCAACTCCCCCATCTTAGGACCTGTGTCCTCCAGAACCGTAAGACAGCCAATGTGTGTTGTTTTACACCACCACGTTTGTGGTGATTAGTTCCAGCAGCCAGAAGGAACTCACAGCCACCCGCTGGGGGACCCGCACTAAGTCATGGTGTTCCCCCCTTGTGTCTTTATTGCTTTTTTCCTATAATTAGGTGGTTATGTTCAAAGTAGCTTCCTGCATTGTTCCGTGAATTCATGGCTATATATTTTATACTGTGATGATCACGTCTGCTGCACATCAAACACCCAAAAACCAGAGGACTTGTCATTCATCACTGCAGCGTCTACATGGCCTTTTCCAGGATACATTATAAAGAAAAGTTTGTTAGATAAATAAGTGAGTAAATGTGTACAATTGATATAGCAACTTTTAAGGAAAGACGTTAGAATAAGGGGGAATTGAGCCTTACCATATCTGAGGGGTTACTGTATATTTATCATTATTTTCTAAATGTAAAATGAAATGGACTCACTTCTTGTTTATAATGGGGGCTTTGGAATAGTATGGTTCACCAGTGTAAAAATAGATGCCATCCCAATGTAGTCACAAGGGTGCTTATAAGAGGGAGGTGGGAATCAGGGCCGGAGAGGAGAGGCGGCACTGGGGGCTCTGGAGGTGGAGCACAGGGCCTCCAGCCAGGGTATGTGGGCAAAGGCCCAGAAATGGGTTCTCCCTTGGGCTTCCACAAGGAAGGCAGTCTGCTGATGCCTGGATTTCAGCCCAGTGAGACTGATTTTGGACTTCTGCTCTCAAAAGTGGTAAGATGATAAATTTGTGGACTTTTAAAATTAACTAAAATAGAAAAGGACAAAAATCAACCTCTCCAATAGGTAATGAGTTCAACTATTGAATGAAATTAGTATTATTCCATATATATATATATATATATATATATATATATATATATATGTAAGCAATAAGCTTAGCATTAACATAAAAAATAGATGCCATAATGCCACTTGTTTGCAGGAAGTAAAAATTTGAAAGTGAACACTGGAAACTGTTCTGCAAAGCTGCCCCCAAATGACCCCTTTGCTCCTAAAACAGACCTCCAGCTGCCGTGTGCCCATCATCTTGCTCCTTGATCTGCAGTGTCCTGCACCGTCCACACTCAAGCATGCCCTGACACCCGGGCACCACGTCCCTGCAAAGCCTGTGAGAAACCCACTGGACCAGAACCTGAAGTTTTATCAAAGTCTTGGTGGTTTCCACACAGAGCAAAAAGAAACAGACTTTCAGGCTTCCATGTGAGAGTGAGACGGCCTTCCTCTCTCCACCTCCCCGCAAGCAGAGCTGCCCAGGGACCCTCTGTGGCTGAAAAACAGAGAAAGTTTGCCTGGCACAGACACATTCCAGGACTGGGCAAATGGTTTGGGGAGCTGGTTTTCAAATGCTCCTTTACAACCCTCTAGGAAAACAAGGTGTGGTGCTTTCCTTTCCTCGCCACTTCTCCAGCAGCACTCTGAGGTATGTAATACTAGACAGCATGACCTTACTATAACAAAATGCCAGTGAGTTGCGTCCTGAGCCCAGGAGGCTTAACTAATCACTAACCTTGAAACGTACCATCTCACAGTGTTTAAAAAGAAAGCTGGGCCAGGCGTGGTGACTCACGCCTGTAATCCCAGCACTTCGGAAGGCTGAGTTGGGCAGATCACCTGAGGTCGGGAGTTCAAGACCAGCCTGACCAACATGGAGAAACACCATCTCTACTAAAAATATAAAAAATTAGCCAGGCGTGGTGGTGCATGCCTGTAATCCCCGCTACTCAGGAGACTGAGGCAGGAGAGTCGCTTGAACCTAGGAGGCAGAGGTTGCGGTGAGCTGAGATCGTGCCATTACACTCCAGCCTGTGCAACAGGAGTGAAACTTTGTCTAAAGAAAAAAAAAGAAAAAAGAAAAAAAAGAAAGCTGAGGCTGGGTGTGGTAGCTCACACCTGTAATCCCAGCACTTTGGGAGGCCAAAGTGGTAGAATCACTTGAGGTTGGGAGTTCAAGACCAGCCTGGGCAACAAAGCAAACCCTGTCTCTACAAAAAATAAAAAATAAACATTAGCCAGGCAGCTACTCAGGAGGCTGAGGCAGGAGGATCAGCAGAGCCCAGGAAGCTGAGGGTGAGATTATGCCGCTGCACTCCAGCCTGAGTGACAGAGTGAGATCGTGTCTCAAAAAAAATAAAAAATTTTTTAAAAAACCCTGAATATCCCTGGTGCGTTAAAAGGAAGATACTACATTCCGGTAAGAGTCAAGGCCACGTCTGGAGCCTCAGCGCTGATGCGTGCTTCTTGCCATGCTGAGCCAGGCAAAGTGCGCGCTGCACCTGCTCTTTCAAAACAGTGGTCTCAGAGCTGACGATGAGCTTTCTCCAAAGCCTGAAGATGAAAGTGTCAGAAGAATACTGTATGCTTTTTCAAAGTTATAGGAGGGTAAGGTGAGAACACAAGAACAAAAACTTAATTGCAGAGGAAAACAGAAAAACTCAGCAGGTCTGTGATGGCGGCTGTGATCTAGACACAGCAGGTGCTGCACCCAGCCTCCAGAGGCCCGCAGCCGAGGGACTGCAGAGGCTGAGCCAGAAAGGACCTAGTGATTGCGCTTCACTGCTGAGGAAAAGGTGAGAGGGGGCTCACAGCAAGTAATAGGACCCGTGTTTCATTCCTCCCTTTTGACATGGTATGACGGTAACACCCCCTGACCACTCTCTAAAGAATTGAGGAAGAGGCCAGGAGTGAGGCTTGTGAAGGTAGAGGACACAGGGTCTGATGTAAAATCACCCTAAAATATTCTCTAATCACCAATTGGTCCCCGCTATGACCAGGAGTTTGTGGTGGCCTCAGGTCTTCCCTAAGGGTCACCGTGCTTCCGGTGCTCTTGGAAAAGCCTCAAGCATGACCTGGCATCTCTCGAGCGAACAAAAGCCAGTGCCCAGGCAGCAGGGAGGCCTCTACACACCTCCAGCGGTAGCAGAAGCAAAAATCATGATACAAATCAGGTCAGCGTGCAACTCATGGATTTTAGCTCATGCCCCAAAAAGCAGGGTCTCTTTCAAAGACTCTGAGACCCTGACCCATGACGCCAACCAAACGGGGGTTCCCAAGCACAGTATCTGCTAGGGGTCGAATTATGCTCCCCAAAAGATATGTGAGTCTTCACCCCCCAGTACCTCGAAATGTGGCCTTGTTTGGAAATAGGGTCATTGCAGATGTAATAAGATGAAAGTCGCCAGGGTGGCCCTGATGCAATATAACTGCAGCTCTTAGAACGCCATGTGAAGACGGAGGCGGAGACTGCAGAGAGAATCCCACCAGCCAAGGAACACCAGAGGTTGCCAGCAAAGCACAGAGGACAGGGAAAGGATGGGACAGATTCTCCCGAAGAGTCCCCAGAAGCAGCCAGCCCTGTGGATGCTGTGATCTCAGACTTCCAGCTCCAGAATGGTGAGGGAGTGAATTTCTGCTATTTAAGCTGCCCAGTGCGTGCAACTTTGTTACGAGGCTCCCGGAGACTAATCCAGCACTGAAGCCAGAGGGGCTGTATCCATAACGGACCGGAAGGCCTTTCAAATCTCTTCTGTGAGCGTCATGTCCCACCACTTGTGCCTCCGGCCAGCTCCGTGCTTCTTAGCCAAACAGCCAGAGTTACTTTTCTTAAAAACATAGACACGGAAAATGGAGACTAAGATGGCGGATAGGAGGCAGGACTGGCCTGCAGCTCCTGCTGGAAGAGACAGAGCAGCATGTGGAGAGACCCACATCGTGAACTTCTGTTCCAAGAACTACCACAGCAACATACCAGGAAAGCCTAGAGAATCCATGGACCCTTTGAAGGAACTTTATCGCTGCTGCGGGCTCCATGAGACGCTGAAAAACTGTGAGTCGGCCTGCCTTCTCAGTGGGGAGGGCAAGTTCTCGGCCCAGGTCACCAGCTGCCTAGAAATAGACTCGGTGCTGCTGGGGACACAGTGGGAGTGAGACCAGCCTTTAGGACTGTGGGCTGCGTGGGAGCAGGATGAGGCCTGTGACTGCCACCTTTACCCCACTTTCCTGGTGATCTGTGTGATGCAGCAGAGGCCCCCTGCGAACATAGCTCCATTGGCCTGGGAATCACACCCCCATCCCCCACAGCAGCCACACCAAACCCTGCCCAAGGAGAATCTGAGATCAGAAACACCTAACCCTGTCCCACCTGCCTTGGTAGCCAAAGACGAAGGACATAATCCCTTGGAAGCTCTACAGCCCTGACCACCTCTGGAGAAACCCGAATACTTCAAAGGTGACCCGAGGGCAAGCTTCTCTTCTCCCTATACAACCTCAGCTGATGCACTCCTGAAAGCACCACCTCCTGGCTGGAGTTCAACCAACACAAAACCAGTGCACTGAACAAAAACACAACCAAGGACCCTCACAGATTCCACTTCACTCCCTGCTACCTCCACTGGAGCAGGTGCTGGTATCCACAGCTGAAAGACCTGAAGACGGATCACATCACAGGACTCTTTGCAGACATTCCTCAGTACCAGCCCAGAGTCCAGTAGCTCTGCTGGGTGGCCAGATCCAGAAGAGCCAAAACAATCGCTACGGTTCAGCTCTCAGGAAGCCCCATCCCTAGGGGAAGGGGGAGAACACCACATGGTGCTCCCCATGTAGTGCACCCCATGGTGCATGGTAATATGGTAATATGACAAAACAAGGTTCTTTAACACCTCCAACAGATCACACCAGCACACCAGCAATGGATCCAAACCAAAAGGAAATCTCTGAATTGCCAGAAAAAGAATTCAGAAAGTCAATTATTAAGCTAATCAAGGAGGCACCAGAGAAAGGTGAACTCCAACTTAAAGAAATTTAAAAAAAACATGATATACGAAATGAAAGGAAAATTCTTCAGTGAAATAGCATAAATAAAAAAACAATTACAACTTCTGGAAATCAAGGACACACTTAGAGAAATGCAAAATGCGCTGGAAAGTCTCAGCAATAGACTCAAACAAGCAGAAGAAAGAACTTCAGAGCTCAAAGACAAGGCTTTCAAATTAACCCAATCCATCAAAGACAAAGAAAAAAGAATTTTAAAACATGAACAAAAGCTCCAAGAAGCTTGGGACTGTGTTAAGCATACAAACCTAAGAACAACTGGTGTTCCAGAGGAAGAAGAGAAATCTAAAAGTCTGGAAAACATATCTGAGGGAAAAATCAAGGACAGCTTCCCCAGCCTTGCTAGAGATCTAGACATTCAAATACAAGAAGCTCAAAGAACATCTGGGAAGTTCATCACAAAAAGATCATTGCCTAGACACATAGTCATCAGGTTATCTACAGTCGAGATGAAGGAAAGAATCTTAAGAGCTATGAGGCAAAAGCATCAGGTAACCCGCAAAGGAAAACCTATCAGATTAACAGCAGATTTCTCAGCAGAAACCATACAAGCTAGAAGGGATTGGGGTCCTATGTTTAGCCTCCTTAAACAAAACAATTATCAGCCAAGAATTTTGTATCCAGTGAAACTAAACTTCATAAATGAAGGAAAGATACAATCTTTTCCAGGCAAACAAATGCTAAGAGAATTTGCCACTACCAAGCCAACACTACAAGAACTGCTAGAAGGAGCTCTAAGTCTTGAAACAAATCCTCTAAATACACCAAAATAAAACCTTCTTAAAACATAAATCTCACAGAACCTATATAACAATAACACAATGAAAAAATAAAAACCAAGGTATTCAGGCAACAAATAGCACAATGAAAAGAACAGTACCTCACATCTCAACACTAACATTGAATGTAAATGGCCTAAATGCCCCACTTAAAAGATACAGAGTAGCATAAACTTAAGATAAAGAGGTGGAAAAGATATTCCATGAAAATGCATACCAAAAGCAAGCAGGAGTAACTATTCTTACCTCAAACAAAACAGATGATAAAGCAACAGCAGTTAAAAAGACAAAGAAGGACATTATATAATTATAAAAAAAGTAGTCCAACAGGAAAATATCACAATCCTAAATATATATGCACCTAACATTGGAGCGCCCAAGTTTATAAAACAATTATGACTAGACCTAAGAAATGAAGAGACAGCAACACAGTAATAGTGGGGACTTCAATACTCCACTGACAGCACTAGACAGGTCATCAAGATGGAAAGTCAACAAAGAAATAATGGACTTCAACTATACCCAACAACAAATGGACTTAACAGATATTTACAGAACATCCTGCCCAACAACTGCAGAGTATACACTCTACTCCTCAGCACATGGAACATTCTCCAAGATAAACCATATGATAGGCCACAAAACAAGGCTAAGTAAATTTAAGAAAATCAAAGTTGTATCAAGTACTCTCTCAGACCACAGTGGAATAAAATTGGAAATTAACTCCAAAAGGCAGGCTCAAAACCAGGCAAATACATGGAGATCAAATAACCTGCTCCTCAATGATTGTTGGGTCAACAACAAAATCAAGATGGAGATTAAAAAATTATTTGAGCTGAACAATTATAGTGATGCAACCTATCAAAACCTCTGGGATACAGCAAAGGCAGTGCTAAGGGGGAAGTTCATAGCATTAAATGCCTACATCAAAAAGTCTAAAAGAGCACAAATAGACAATCTAAGGTCACACCTCAAGGAACTGGAGAAACAAGAACAATCAAAACCCAAACCCAGCAGAAGAAAAGAAATAACAAAGATCAGAGCAGACCTAAATGAAATAGAAACAAAAAGAAAATACAAAAGTTAAATGAGGCAAAAAGCTGGTTCTTTGAAACAATACATAAAATCAATAGATCATTAGTGAGATTAACCAAGAAAAAAGGAGAGAAAATCCAAATAAACTCAATTAGAAACAAAATGGGAGATATTACAACTGGATACCATAGAAATGCAAAAGATTTTTCAAGGCTACTATGAACAACTTTATGAGCATAAACTAGAAAATCTAGAGGAGATGGATAAATTCCTCAAAAGATACAACCCTCCTAGATTAAACCAGGAAGATATAGAAACTCTGAACAGACCAATAACAAGCAGCAAGATTGAAGTGGTAATTTTTAAATTGCCAACAAAAAAAAAGTCCAGAACCGGATGTATTCACAGCTGAATTCTATCAGACATTCGAAGAAGAATTGGAACCAATCCAATTGACACTATTCCACAGGATAGAGAAGGAGGAAATCCTTCTTAAATCATTCTATGAAGCCATTATCACCCCCATACCAAAATCAGGGAAGGACATAACAAAAAAAAGAAAACTATAGACCAATATCCCTGATGAACATAGATGCAAAAATCCTCAACAAAATACTAGCTAACTGAATCCAACAGCATATTAAAAAGATAATCCACCATGATCAAGTGGGTTTCATACCAGGGATGCAGGGATGGTTTAACATCCACAAGTCAATAAATGTGACATATCACATAAACAGAATTAAAAACAAAAATCACATGATCATCCCAATAGATGCAGAAAAAGCATTTGACAAAATCCAGCATTACTTTATTATTAAAACCCTCAGGAATATTGGCATAGAAGGGGCATTCCTGAAGATAATAAAAGCCATCTGTGCCAAACACACAGCCAACATTATACTGAACGAGGAAAAGTTGAAAGCATTTCCCCTGAGAACTGGAACAAGACAAGGATGCCCACTTTCACCACTTCTATTCAACATAGTACTGGAAGTCCTAGCCAGAACAATCAGACAAGAGAAAGAAATCAAGGGCATCCAAATTGGTAAAGAGGAAGTCAAACTGTCACTGTTTGCTGATAATATAATTGTATACCTAGAAAACCCTAGTACAGAGGAAGTCAAACTGTCACTGTTTGCTGATGATATAATCATATACCTAAAAAAACCTAAAGACTCATCCAAAAAGCTCCTCTAACTAGTAATTGAATTTAGCAAAGTTTCCAGATACAAAGTTAATGTACACAAATCAATAGCTCTGCCACACACCAACAGTGACCAAGCTGAGAATCAAGTCAAGAACTCAACCCCTTTTACAATAGCTGAAAAAAAAAAAACAAAAAACCTTGGGAATATACCTAACCAAGGAGGTGAAAGACCTCTACAAGGAAAACTGTAAAAACACTGCTGAAAGAAATAATAGATGACACAAACAAATGGAAACACATTCCATGCTCACGGATAGGTACAATCAATATTGTGAAAATGACCATACTGCCAAAAGCAATCTACAAATTCAATGCAATTCCCATAAAAATACCACCATCATTTTTCACAGAACTAGAAAAAACAATTCTAAAATTCATATGGAACCAAAAAAGAGCCCACATAGCCAAAGCAAGACGAAGCAAAAAGAACAAATTTGGAGGCATCATATTACCTGACTTCAAACTATACTGTAATGTCATAGTAACCAAAACAGCATGGTACTTGAATAAAAATAGGCACATAGACAAATGGAAGAGAATAGAGAATCCAGAAATAAAGCCAAATATTTACAGCCAACTGATCTTCAACAAAGCAAACAAAAACATAAAGTAGGGAAAGGACACCCTATTCAACATATGATACTGGGATAACTGCCTACCCACATGTAGAAGAATGAAAATCATTCTTCATCTCTCACTTTATACAAAAATTTACTCAAGACGTATCAAAGACTTAAATCTAAGAACCTGAAACAACAAAAATTCTAGAAGATAACATTGGAAAAACCCTTCTAGACATTAGCTTAGACAAAGAGTTCATGACCAAGAACCTAAAAGGAAATACAACAAAAACAAAGATAAGTAGATGGGACTTAATTAAATTAAAAAGCTTCTGCACAGCAAAAGAAATAATCAGCAGAGTTAACAGACAACCCACAGGGTGGAAGAAAATCTTCACAATCTATACATCCAACAAAGGACTAATATTCAGGATCTGCAAGGAACTCAAACAAATCAGAAATAAAAAATAAACAATCCATCAAAGTGGGCTAAGAACATGTATAGATAATTCTCAAAAGAAGATATACAAATGGCCAAAAAGCATATGGAAAAATGCTCAACATCACTTACTATCAGGGAAATGCATATCAAAACCACAATGCAATATCATCTCACTCCTACAATAATGCTCATAACTTAAAAAAATCAAAAAATAATAGATGTTAGCATGGATGCAGTGAAAAGGGAACACTTTTACACCATTGGTGGAAATGTAAACTAGTAAAACCACTGTGGAAAACTGTGGAGATTCCTTTAAGAACTAAAAGTAGATCTACCATTTGATCCAGCAGTCCCACTACTGGGTACCTACCCAGAGGAAAAGTCATTATACCAAAAAATACTTGCACATGCATGTTTATAGCAGCATAATTTGCAAATGCAAAAATATGGAACCACCCCAAATGCCCATCAATCAATTAGTGGATAAAGCAACTGTGGTATATATACCATGGGATACTACTCAGCCATAAAAAAGAATGAAGTAACGGCATTCACGGCAACCTGGATGGAAATGGAGACCATTATTCTTAGTGAAGTAACTCAAGAATGGAAAACCAAACATCGTATGTTCTCACTCATAATTGGGAGCTAAGTTATGAGAACATGAAGGCATAAGAAGGATTCGGTGGACTTTGGGAACTCATGGGAAGGGGTTGGGGGGGGGGGTGAGGGATAAAAGACTACACACTGGGTACAGTGTACACTGCTTGGATGATAGGTGCACCAAAGTCTCAGAAATCACCACTAAAGAACTTGTTCATGCAACCAAATACCACCCGTTCCCCAAAAGCCTATTGAAATAAAAAATAAATTTTTAAAAAATTAATTTAAAATATATATATATATGGGGTCCCATCAGTGTCCTGTTTAGAAGTCCCAAAAGGCTTCCAGGAAAAAAGAATACAATCCAAGACCTTGCCATGGCCTCGAATCCTGACACCACACTCTCCTCTCCACATGTATCTCAGGCCAGCCTGGGCAGCCCCAGGCCTGCGCATGGTTCCTGAAGCCAAGCCCAGCTCAGGCTTCCTTGGTCCGGCCATGCCAAGGTCTGTCTGTCTGTCTGTCTGTCAGGGACAATCCACCCCCGGTCTTGCTGTTTGGTTTCTTCTCATCAGTCAGGTCGTGGCCTAAACATGGTGTGGGTAGAGACATCTACAGTAACCGTGCCCCATGCCTCTGCTGGTATGGCCCACCCAGAACAGTACTTACCCCCACGTGAAACCATCTTGTTGAGTTAGTTGTTTATTTGCGAGGATGCTAAAATATAAGGTTCGTGCTGTCTTCTTTTTCATGGAATCCTGGTGCCCAGCACAGGGCCAGACACACAGTTATCACTCCCCAAACTTTGCCCGAAGAATAAAAGGAGAAGGGAGGGTGAGGCGGGGGCATATCGGCTTGAGCCACCACGTGTGTAGCTGACAGTGGAGGAGCCCCAGGCCACCCCCGCCCACGGATATCCATGAGACTGTTCATCATTTCAAGAAGGATGTTGCTATGTATACCCTATTAACTTGGAGACAGGCATTTATGTGGCTAAATCCTCACGTAGAATGAGCTCTCCCAACACAGGAGCTGCGTCCTATGCATACTCAGTCCCGTGTGCCTGGCGCAGTATGTGGCCTGAGATTGACACCCAGCATGTGTTCACAGCCGTTTCCTCAAGCTGACTGAATTCGCACCTTCGCTTTCTTTGGAAATGGTTTTATAGGGTTTGCTCCATCTGTTCTACATAAGACAGAAGTGAGACACCGGGTTCAGGAATGAGGGGCACTCACGCCTGGCTCTGCTGTGCCCATGGGGCCTCCACCAGAGAAGTGTGAGACTCCGGGTTCAGGGACCAGGGGCACTCATGCCTGGCTCTGCTGTGCCCACGGGGCCTCCATGGGTTCAGGGACCAGGGGCACTCACGCCTGACTCTGCTGTGCCCATGGGGCCTCCATGGGTTCAGGGACCAGGGGCACTCACGCCTGGCTGTGCTGTGCCCACGGGGCTTCCATGGGTTCAGGGACCGGGGCACTCACGCCTGGCTCTGCTGTGCCCACGGGGCCTCCGCCAGGGACATGGAGCGGAGGCGTTTCCTCCACGGTGGCCACTCAATGTGCTTTGGCAAGTGGGATGTTTGGGTTCTACATCCTGGAAAAATACGTCTTCATGATTCCCTGGAGAATTTTATGACTCACATAAATTGCAAAGTCTGTCTCCACACCCAGCTCTCAGCTGCATGTACGTTACAAGGGTGCAAGGATCTTTTTTTCCCCATTTTATTACTTCAAAATATCTGAAAGATAACAAGCTATACAATTTTCTAACTGACACCTTGCATCTTACCGAAACACACACAGCATTATCCATGGGAGAAAATCCACTCAATAAAAAAAAAAACCTATATATGTATATAAATCTTACCATAATTATCTAAATTATCCATTTAGGATTATTAAAATATAAGGAGCTTTTGAAATTCTTGTAAATCAATAATATATCCCACCTATGACCAGATAGCAGTGAATAGGGAGATATAATTTTTAAAAACAGCTCCATCTAAAACCCCCCAGAATTTTATGCACACATAAAGAAATAATGTTTGTCTTTCTCCGTGTGAAGAGAGGAGAGAGATTTTGGAAAGAGAGAAGAAAGGGTCTCAGTGTGGCAGTGCAGGTCCTGTGAGTTCCATGCAACCTTGGCCAGGGTCACGGATCAGACCCCCTGCGGCCTCCTCAGGAAAGCTCTGCTCCCGGGATGGCGTCTCAGTGGGAAGCCAGGCTGCTTCTGAGGTCTCGTGGGGGATGCATCTGTGGGAGGTGGGCTCCCTCACATGTGGGTGAGGAGGGAGATGACAGGGACATGGAGGGACAGACAATGTGGCCAGCACCCTCTGTGTGACCAGAGATGCCTGTAGCACCAAGATGAGGCCTGAACAGAAGGAAGGGACTGAGCCACCAGGTTTGACCCATGACCTGAGTGCATTAGCCAAAAATAAAAAATCTGCCCCCATTGCTGAGTACACTGGGGGAAATCAAGGATTCTGGGAGGAGAAAATAAGTCTGTAGAAAAAGCCTGTGTTTTAAATTCCCGCACTCATTAGTTCTCTGCTATACTTAGCAAATTACATCACCTGTGATGCCTCGATTTCACCACCTGAAAAATGGGGGAAAACTAATAGACCTCTCGCCCACTTCCCAGGGCTGAGGGAGGGTGCGAGGCGTGGAAAACAGGCGCACACCAAGAGTCGGGTTATTTCACAGCCGGTCCTCTGCAGGCAGGAGGAGAGCCATGCCACCAGTCCTCAGGGGCTCAAACCTGGGAGGCCTTACAGACACCCAAACTGGATCTCATCGCCTTCTCCAACCTGCTGCTCCGTACACTAGACACAGAGAAAACGGAGCTTTCACTGGGTCTTTTGCTTCATGATTTAGCAACGACCTCAACGCAGAAGTGATTCTTGGCTGTGATCGGATGAGCACAATTTTTTTCTGGAGAACCAGCGTTTTCTTTATGAGACCCCCCCCCCCCCATAAAATCACCAGGCAGCAGAGGTGGTTACTGCTCTGCGCCAGAGGCTACAAGGAAGCCCCCACGGGCCATTTGCTGGTGCGCACTCCCTGGAGCCATGTGTGAGGAGGCAGCGGCGAGTGCTCCGCTCCAGGCTCCCGATTTGGTGCTCTCAGACCACGGGACACGGTCTCCAGCCGGTGCCCACGATTTTAGAGAATGTTCCCATTCGCACTGAGTAATCCTCTTCTTCTCGGAAAGAAAGCACTCTGGGAAATGTGCAAAGGCTGACTTTGTTACAGAAGCAGAAAAATGAGGATCCCAGACACTGAAAAGCTATAAACTGTCTTCATCTGCCCAGGAATGACAAATGACAAACACTCAGTGAGAAAGGAATAACCAGAAGGAGAGATGTCTGCAGATGACAAGAGCCAGACTTCTTTTCTTTTGTGGATTCTTGCAAATAATTACCACTTACACATCAAATGATACGCTGTCCCAATCTTCTTTACAAAATCATACACTTTTCTTCTTTTCTGCCTCAATAAATGCTAACGTTCCATGAAGCCAATGTTATTCTCGCCCGCCCCACAGTGCGTCTAAACACAGATGGGCCTGCATGGCTTAGCCACATCACCCTCTTTCCAGAAGGCATGATGCTTACCCTACCCTTTTCTAGCATTTCTGCAAGGACTAAAGTGATTCTTGTCTGCTGGACAGAGAAACAGTAAGAAATACAATTGCAAATAGACTGCCATCATGGTGACTTATGTAACACCAGCTTTTAGAGACGCCACAGAGACAGATTCACAGGAGGTAATGAGCAGGGCCTGGAAGATTGTTTTATCAATCTTCTTTCAAATCTACTAGTGATTTCTTTTAAACAGTAATTGCATTGCTCTTAATTGCTTCATTATTGCCTGGGCTTCATTATTCACCTTGTCTCATTTCTATTCAAACCAGTTTAGATTGTTTTTCTTTCTGATTTTTATGAGGAACAATGGAACTCTGTCTGGATTGCAGAGACATGAGAGGCAATGTGGCCGCACAGGCAGTTTAGCCTGTCCCGGGCCATATCCTGCTGAAGCTTTGGCCCAGAGCTCCTGAACACACCCGGCCTGGCTCTCTTTTGCGCTTTCTGCCTGTTGCCACAAGTCTCTTCCTGACCTTTTTCCTCACCAGGGGACTCGTCAGGGGTCCAAGCAGCAATGGCTCGGCAACTCCGGGAGCTGGGCATTGGAGGAGGCCACGGTGACACACTCAGGAGCTCATCCCTGGGCTGTCCATGGGCCCCTGGATGTCCCTGTAAGGGGGCTGCCTGCCCAGGCCTGAGGGTCCCTCTGTGACCTCTCAGCTGGTGCTGTCTTCAGCATCCTCCTTGGCTCAAAGAGACTGTCATCTGGCAGCCGAAACCCTGTGATCCCCGTGTGGCTGTGTCCTGGCAACTGATGATGACAGCAGGAAATGCCACCTGCCCTGCCCCCCGGCCCAGATACTTTCTATTCTGCTATCAAAAATAGAGTAAAATTTGAGAGGAAAGGGAAAGTACCCCAGTAGCCACAAGGAAATAAAGTGGAATCACACTAACATTTTTAATAACACCTGGATCTGGTTTTATAAAGTTGACCTAACAAGAAAATGCTCCTATTGTTATTAATAAACATAACCCTGAAATGTAAGCACTTTAAAAATCCATGCAACAGGGCAGGTGTGGTGGCTCCTGCCTGTAGTCACAGCACTTTGGGAGGCCAAGGCGAGAGGATCATTTGAGCTCAGGGGTTCGAGACCAGCCTAGGCAATATAGTGAGACCCTGTGTCTACAAAACAAAAACTAATTAAATTCATGCAACAAATTCTAATATTTTTCAAAGACTGTTCTGTGAAATGAAAACTCACCTAAAAATCAGCTACGTGTCTAAGAACACATAGGGAACAAAGACGACAAAACGGCACAGAGACCCAGAAGCCTGGGGCTGCCTGGAGCTGCACAGACTTCGCCTCTGTGCTGTGGAAGTGGACAGGTGGGGCCTCTCCTGGCCCAAAGCCATTGAAGCTGGCTCTCCTCCTCCATCAGCACAGCATCAGCCCTCCCAACCGCCCAGCACGCAGCTCAGAGGAGGCTGGTCGAGCGCAGCCGCTGCCATGTCCTATCCCACACAGATCAATGCTCAGCATTGTAGTCACCTAAGTCTCACGAGTGTGGCTGCGAGGTTCGTTTGAGTACACTTGGCCCAACATCCAGATCAGGTTCCCAGGCAACAAGACAGCAGGTTGCCTCTAGACCCTCAATAAGTCCGCCTGGTTAGGCCTGCAGGGCAGTCCCCAGGCGAGCCACGAGCTTGTTTCCTGCACAGAGCTGTCACCTCATGGAGGCGCTCTCATCCCCGGTGCTCCTTTGCCTCAGTACACATGGCCTGCAGGAAGGAGGTAGGATGGGGAGAGCCCAGAGCCTCAGGGAGCCAGGGCCTTTCCTGCTCACAGGAGTCATTTTGCTTCTAGATTTTTCTTCCATGACTGTGATGTCACTATACTGAGCCCCTGCAAGTAATCTCTTGAAGTAGTATTTCCTGACAGAATCTGCTGGGTTTTGTGGTTGTTGTTCAGAATATGAAGGATGCCTGCCTCTGATGCGTCAGATGAAATTAGACCAAGAATCCACCCATCCCGTGAATTTGTAACACAAACTCCCCCACATCGCTACTGCCTTCTTGAGGGAGGAGGCCGTTCCCTCAGCAATGGTGAATAAAGGTATATTGCAGTAACCCCCAAGCTGAAGAACAGACATCTTGTCTTACACCCAAGCTTCACACTGGACCTTCACCAGAACTCACCTTCTCGGAAGCTGCACAGAACCGTAACATGAGGAATCACATGCCTAGACATCATACGTGATCTATCCCAAATGCCTTCCACACTTCAAAAACTATGTGAGAAGCCTACTCCACGAAACTCGTATCAGTGAAAGTACTCACAAGTTGGAGTGATCACAGTGCCTCCTGCACTCCTCCAGGGCAAGCCTCGCTCACCCTTTTATTCTTTTCCATGAACCATAATGCCTGGCCTACAGATTATCAGTAAATACTCTTGGCTGAATAAATGAATGGGAAAATTGCTGCTGACCTGAATGATTTTTTTCCTAAATAAGATGACTTTTTATCATATATGTTCAGACTGGCAAGAGGCATGAAACGTTTATCAGTTTAGTTGCCACAAAATTTCTCTTTTTTTCAAAAAAACAACAACAGATAGTTCGCAAGGATGCAGAGAAAGAGAACGCTTATACACTGTTGGTGGGAATGTAAATCAGCACAACCTCTACAAAAGACATATGACAATTTTTCAGAAAACTAAAAACAGAACTACCATTTGATCCATAATCCCACTACTGGGTATCTACCCTAAGGAAAAGAAATTATTATATAAAAAAGACACCTGCACTTATCTGTTTATCACAGTACAATTCACAATAGCATAGCCATGGAATCAACATAAGTGTCTGACAGCAAAGAATCTGATCAAGAAAATGTGGTACAGATACATCATGGAATACTATTCGGCTATAAAAAAGAATGAAATCATGCCTTTAGCAGCAACGTGGTTGGAACTGGAGGCCATTACCCTAAGTGAAGTAACTCAGAAATGCCGCATGTTCTCACTTATAAGTGGGACTAAAGAATGAACACACGTGAACATACAGGGGGAAGAGTTAACACTGGGCTACAAAAGGTGGGAGCGTGGGAGTGGGGGTGAGGGTGAAAAATCACAAGTTCGGTACCGTGCTCACTGTTCTGGTAATGGCTATGCTAGAATTCCAGAATTCACCACTACACAATACATCCACATAACAAAACTGCATTTATACTCCCTAAATCTATTGAAAGACGAAGAAGAAGACAAAGATGAAGATGAAGAAGAAGGAAAAGAAGAAAAAAGAGAAGAAGGAGAAGGAGAAGAAGGGGGAAGAAGGAAGGAAGAAGGAAGAAGAGGAGGAAGAAGAAGGAGAAGAAGAAGAGAAGAGGAAGAAGAAAAAGAAGAAGAAGAAGAAGAAGAGGAGGAGGAAGAAGAAGAAAAGAAAGAAGAAGGGTTTTGTGGTTGTGGTTCAGAATATGGCTCTTTTATTTGAGCCATAAATCCCTAATCTAGAGAAGACCTTGCAAATAACCACTCTGGAGGCCAAGAAGGATGTCGAAAGCTTGTCTCTGACAAAAGTTAAACAGCATCATATAGTATTCAAATGACATTCATCTGCAGCTAGACTAAAAAATTCCATGTTGGGTTTTCAGCATCATCTGTCAGAAACATCAAGTAAACAAGTAATTTTCTCCAGTATTTTCTCATTCTTCCCACAAATACTGCAAATGTACCTAAATATCAAGATTATAGTTCTGCAAAATACTCCTAAAATCTGTTTGGAACTCTATTCCTTAATTTACTAAGATGCAAATATATACTGGTTTTCTATTATCCAGATACAGTAAGCATCAGGAAACAGTAATAATTTCCTCCATCTCATATTCCATTATCAAAAACAACTTTTAAAGAGGTTGGTTAGTTTCATTACATTCTATGATAGATTCACATCTAGATTTCCATAAAAAATGTAGAGGATGCGACAACTTGAGACTAGGAGCTCTTAAAGAATAAATATTATTAATGAATTAAAGGATTTTCTGTTAGTTGTATATATGCACTTTGGGGCATATCATGTGCTATGGTCTAAATGTTTGTATTTCTCCAGAACTCATATGTTAAAATCCTAGCAATAAAGGTGATGGTATTAGGAGGTGAGAACTTTGGGAGGTGATTAGGTCTTCAGGGTGGAGTTCTCATGAATGGGGTTAGTGTCCTTATCAAACAGACCCCAGAGAGCTCCCTTGCCCCTTCCACCATGTGAGGACAAGGGTAAAGAAGGCTGGCCATGAACCAGAAAGTGTGCCTTCACCAGCCATCAAACCTGCCATGCCTTAATTGTGGACTTCCCAGCATCCAGAACTGTGAGCAGTATCTTTCTGTTGTGTAGAAGCCTCCCGGTGTGGCATTCTGCTATGGCAGCCTGAATGCAGCAGGACATGGTGTTATGGAATCTTGTTGCTCCAACTGAACCTAGCAGAATGAAGAGTCTGCTGCACCCATCCTGGCTCAGGGCCTTGTCGTCAGCCTCCTGAAGCCAACTACTAAGTCATCACATTAGTCTGCCTGCAGTAAACACACTGAAAGTTCCCTGGAAATCAGAGTTCCTACAAAAGCCTAGAAAAGTATTCTGAAAAATGACAGCCAGTCATTTCTCTGAGACCATTGGCCTTATGAATTTGCTGGCCTTATGAATTTGCAGGGAAGGTACATCTTCCTTTCCAACCCCTACCACTTTGCAAGTATCAGATTGAGCATCATATTTTCAGGAGAGTCACTGCCTCATGTCTGCCTACCCCTTGATCTTCGTGGAACTGGCAAAAGCAGCGCCATCTACTCTTCCAGGGGATGCAAAGGCACAAGGCCAGGCCAAGCATAGTGTTCAAGAACACAGCTGGATCACTGCGCAGCTAGAAGAGAGCCAGACTCTAGACTCCCAGATTAGCGAAAATGCACAGAACTGAAAGGCAGCTGGATAAACATAAGGCAGCTGAATGCCATTTTTCTTTATTTAACCAGTGGGCTATGTCATCGGATCATAAGATCCAGCGACACTTGGCTTAAATGTTGCGTTGGTGTGCATAGGTTTAGATGGTAGTGAAATGTAGCGTTCAGCATCTGAGCAGACCATTTTCTAAAACCAGTAATGTTCATCGATCCAGCCCTTCCAGTCTGCAATATCTGCCAGCTATTTTAAAAGTCAACAGAGTTGCAAATTTTCTAACTTTTCTGGCTCCAGGTGGCATGTGGCTGAGCGACTCAGTCTTCTTAATGGCCAAGTCAATGGCCCATGGCTCCAGCTGCCTCTGAGAGCGTTTCCTTCACCAGTGCTGGAAGTGTGGCTGCGTAACTACAATGCCTTGACTACAGCCTCAACTCAGCTTTCGAATTTAGCTCTTTCCTGTCCAGTGTCTCCCTGATGGATGTACTTTTCTTTACCAAAATCTCCCCTTAGAACCCCAGTGTTGCTGAGGTACTTTCACTTTATTCAAGTCTAAGTCTGTTTTCTGTTGCCGGGATCAGGCCCATGCTCCTGCACGGCATGAAAATGAAGAAATGCACAGCCTGCAGCAGCGAGAGCTCTTTCTTCTCTTCCATTTGAGGTCCACCTCGGGCTGATAGCCTGTCTCTCTTTCCTTCTTTCCCAGTCAACCCCTACAGGCCCTGGGACTCTCCGCCCACTGGTAAGACAACTCCCCACAGATGGAATCCGCTTTTCTCCCCAGCTCTGCTGAGCACCTCGTCAGACATTTTAAGCAGCTGTGTCACATGACTTCCGGTACAGGGAGCCCCACACCAGGCTTCCATGCCAGCTGGTTACTCCCATGCTTCCTTGACTGGTACTAATGCACCATGCCTCTCGCAAGCACCCATGCCAGGAGACCATGAACTTTACCTCGATTGACAGCCTTCCTTCCTATGCTCCAATTATTCCTTTTGAGGGAGATTACCGAATATAATAAGCACATGATATGCACATGTGCATATATACACGTTCGTGCATGTATATGTATAGAGACACATAGGTCACTAAAATAATTGCTCACAGATATTTAATTTCAAACTTCCATTTCCCCCTTCACCACCTTCTGGGCCCAATCTCCCCAAACAAAGCAGACTACAATAAAACATGTATAGTTACTTCTTCCGCAGTGTCTTCTGTGGCGGGCTCCGCATCCAGGTTGAGATCCTCCTCTGTGGTCTGATAACAAAGATAGATGTTAAAGATGGTTAGCATCGCCACGTGTTTGTAGGTGGCCTCATACAGGTTACTAATATGAAAAAGTGCAACTAAATATCCCGCATGGTTTCTGTAGGACATGGAAACCATATCACCGTCCCTTGCCACCCGAATTTATGTGCAACTGTGTGATGCTTCATGCCCGAGATGGATCCTTTATACAACAGGTGGTAAGTAAGGCAAGGAGTGTTCAGACTAAACATTAACTCAAACGACTAAATCAATGAAGTGAGTGTGACTTACGGCACAATCTAAAGGAGGACAATGTGATTCTTGCCAGTGGAGAAGGCGTGGATTTTCATGAAGCTAAAATACGAAAGGAGCTGACGTGGAAGCACAGAGCAACAGTGAAGGCATGTGTGACCACTCCCATGAGAATGGAACCAAATCACAGTCCCGAGTGAGTGCTGGAAGATGGATTCTAGCAGAGAAATGAGGCCCAGCCCATAAAACATAAAGCAAGTGTTTCTGTGGTTGGCACAAGGTTTAAGTGGAACCATCTGGGTCTGAGTCTTTGGTTTCTGCTTAACAACTTGGGGCCACCTGCTTAACCTGGGCCTCGGAGACATGGCAGTGCTTCTGCCTAGGGATGTGGGGAGAGCTCCATGGAAGAACACCAGCCAGCCATCAGCACTGGCTGCCATGCAGTAGACACGCAAAGCGAACTGCTGTCATTATTACTATTTCTAGTTTCATCTTCTCACCTAGTAGCCAGGAGATAATCATCTCTATCCAAGCTTGACTATGAATCTTCAGGGAATCATGTTTGATCTGCATTGTTTTAAAACGGAGCTTTCTCTTTCTCTATCTAATGTATTAAGACATCCCAGAGAGAAAAATCATGCTTATTCCTCCAAGAGATCACAAATAAAATGGGTCAGCCAGACCTTGTGGGCTGGCTTATGGATTTGTCTTACTCATCATTCCTCCCATTTTCTTATCTTGCCCCCGAAGCATGCCCTTGGCTGCTGTAACCCCACTGAAAGCAATGATTGAAAAGTCCTGTATTTGAGACTTGCCTTCAACTTGCCCGAACATAACTCATGAAATACTACATGTTTCTTTTTCATGCTAGATTCTGCCAGGGTTTTCTGGAGGTTCTAGCTCTTAATTAGCACGTTTCCTTGTCAACCCACCCATTTATGGGTTAGTTATATATCTGAAATATCTCAGAACAACGCAGAGAACTGCAAAGACTTTCCCTGGACAGTCAGATGAATCTCCCCTGGTCTACAATTTTTATAAACTGTATGCAGTGTTCTCTAGTACAATGGACCTCAGACCCAATTCAGTTCAGTTCTCTCAGACTACAGATGGGAAAACAGGCCAGAAAGGATAGCAACTCGAAAAGGTGGTTAGAGCAAAACATGAATCCAGGAATGCTGATTCTAGTCCCTGGAAATCCGATCATCAGTTGTGTCACATTTGCATAACAGCAAGGAACTAAAGCACTAAAATCTAAACTAAATCACTAAAAAATAAGCACTAAAATCTCTTAGCAGATTTTCTGATGAGAAAAGCATGCAGGCTCCTCCTGCAAGGGTTTTAGGGCATTTAATTTGGAGTTCAGAGGCCAGATATGCTCCATGTAGCTCTGCCACATTTCTTGATATGTGAGTTATTTTAATACCATACAACATAAAACATGGACAAAACTAGAGAGTAAATTCAGACTGTGAATTTCAAAACACAGAGGATTTTGTGGATTTGGAAATTTCCTCATAAAGTTGAAGTACCTCAGGGTTAATATTTAAGCTTCTATTTTTCTATAGAAAGAACTCTGGTTTTCTGGGTTCCAAGTAAATAGGAATTTAACACTGTCCATCCTCCACCAGCTGTGCTCTCCTGAAAAAATTGAGCTAAGAAGCCTGAAAAAAATTTATTTTGCTTCAAGGGCTATTTAATGTATCCAATTTTCCTCAAAACCTTTACCATCTGCCCTCTCCTGGGGCTGGCAAGGCAGGGCAGGTTATCAGTCAACTCAGCTCCAAGGTTATCAGTCAACTCAGCTCCAAATTCTTGCCACTTGCAAGTGCTTTCTAGGCTCATGGCATAGTTTTCAAATCATGTGAATCTATTCATTGCTGATCCATTTATGAGCAATTTGAGAAATATGTGAAACACAAGCTGTTCCTCATGGCTTTGGCCACTGGAAATAATGTGAAGACCAGGGTCCCACCCGGAATTGTAGAGCCCCTGGCCCCCTCTCTCCCATCCTTTCTGAGCCCAGGGTGGAATCCTCCTTCTGAATGAGCCCTTCATTCATGAGGGCTGAGCACCTTACAGCTTCAGCACAAGCAAACGTGCTGATGATGACCAGCAGGGCTATAGGAAGCACTAGTAAATGAGAAACGAACTTCTAGCTAATCACTTGCTCGTTCACTAATTCAATATTTAGAAAAATTGAATCTGTCTCTCTCAAAAAAAGCAGACTTGAAATGGCCACCGCAGTAAGGGAATGGATCTTTCGAAGGCATTGTCCTCAACACCAAGAACAACCCCGGGTACAAACAGAAGAATCAGTAACAGTAAGGAGCCCTGCTGTCATCCTTCTCCCACCCCAGGTTCTTTCCATGAGCAGCAGTATCTGGGCTGTTCCATCTAAAACAAATGGACTTCAATGTCTGTGCTATGCCCAACAATCTCTGTTAAACATCAATACATATGTCAAGCATTATTTAGTTTGGCTTTCCAAGGAAACTATTCAATGTGAAGCATTCAGTAAATTCTCTTCTAAAACAGAATCTCTCATTCAGTTCAAAGGTATGTTATGTGACTATCTCAAGACATACATAAAAAATAAATAAAATTTAAAATAGCATTGAATTTATAAGTACAGTGATGGGAGTAGGAGATAAGCAAACATTAAATTGGACTTTGAGAAGGTTTGGTGAGTGATTAAAAATGAGCCACGTTTAAATGCCATTTGAGTTGCTATAAACACAGAGCAGGTATATCTAATAATTTAGTAGATGTTAATAAATTTGGGGAACTTTCTCTTCTAGGAAAATGTATGTTGACCATCTCCAATTCAAATGGAGCAAATCAGATTCCGTGGAGCAGAGGTTTGCATGTCCCCAGGGACGCGTGGAGTGAAAAACTCTCAGCAGTGATTCCTGCACACCCACCAGCCCTGGGATGGGCAAGGAACACTTTGATTTCATTATCTTTTCTGTTTATCTTTAATCACACCTCTTCATCTGACCATTCAGCCTTTTAAGGTTGCATTATCTTTTTTCGTTTAAGATCACATTATCTTTATGCTCTCTGTTCCTTGATTCATCATTGATTTTTGCCTTCTGGTTTCATCTTTCACTGTAGCAAATGGAAGGCTTCTAATTTAAAGCCACTTGTTGAAGGAAAATCAAACTGATGCAGATTAGTTTGGAAACGGGAATACTTTAAGACTTACACAGACTTTAAGAAGCATCCTGAAGTTTCCTTAAGGGCAACAATTTGTTTCTTGTACTCATTATCATTTATGTATTTACACCACACACAATGCCGTGCGTGTATACACACACAGTGTTTATCCATGTGAATACACAACGCAGCATATACATCCACACACACTGGATACCCAACTCTCTGACCCATCACAGTCACCTACTAAACATGAGCTGATTATAGTGAACGAGCAATGCATCGGCTGCAGAGTTCGGATTCCTGCGGATGCTGTGAAAAGCGCGTTCCTTCCTGCACTCACCTCTATTTCCATAGGCTGCACCTCGATCTTTTTCCATAGTTCCAGCAACTGTGCGATCGGCATTTTTAAACTTTCCTTTTCTGCTGGTCAAGTATTGATAGTAAAAAAGGAAATAAACAGAGGCTCGGACCGGCACAGGGGGACGGCCGGACGGGATGTCAGAAGCCAAGGGACGCAGAGGCTGGCGGGTGGCGGCGATGGAGAGCACAGATCCGGCTCCCAGAGGAGGTCGTGAGTGCGGGGCCTGAGCCGGCCCGGAGGAGGGACCCGGGGGGCTGCAATATGGCTGCTCGGGCGCCGTCCCCTCCCTGCCACGCCAGGGCTCTGGGGAGCTGCTGCCGCTTCCCGCTCAGGCTGGGGCGAGGAAAGGAGGGGACGGCGCTGCGGCTTCAGAATCTGTACTGCGACTTTGGCAGCGTAAACGCTGCACTTGCAGCTTCGAATTGGATTTCCTGCCTCTCCCCCCTCCCTTCCCTGGCCACGCTCTTCCCTCCTCCCCTCACTATTTTACCTTAATTGGCTCTCAATGAGGGTGAAAGTTGAGTCTGAGGATGCTGCTGCCATAGAAACTGCATAGCAACCAGGGGCTGGGGGAGCGGGGAGGGGGCGGTGCGGCAGGTCTTTCCCCCCCCCACCCCCAGCACGCGCACACCCTTCCCCCCCTCCCCAGCCTGCCGCCCCTCCCCGGAGGAGACCCACACCGCCGCCTCCCGCCGCAGAACCAGGACGGGCGGGACAGGAACAGGGACGGAGGGACGGAGGGACGGAGGCACGGGGACCAGGAGAGGGCCCCACGCAGCACAGCTGCTTTCCTGCCGAGCGTTCAGGAGACTCCGGCACCTCTGGAAGCTCTGCTGACTGAGCTGCCCGCGGCTGCCTCCCCCGAGGGCTGGGGCAGCACCTCAGGAGAAGAGGGACGAAGAGGGACGACAGACAAATAGCTGGGGAGAGGCGGGGGGCGGCCCGTGGGGTCCGCTGGGCCCTACCCAGCCCTGCCCAGAGCTGCCCAGAACAGCACTCAGGCCTCTGCGGGCCAGGATGAAAGGCACGTGGGCCGCTGGGGCTCCCAGTGGCAGGTCCTGAGGGACAGAAGCATTAATTCAAACAACGTGTATCCTGCCCCTCAGCTCCTTCAGGTCTCCACCCCGTCCTATTTCACAGGTGACAGAGTCCTGAGGCTCAGAGAAGGAACCCCGGAAGACACAGCCAGGTGCCCGAGGGAGAGCAACGCCTCCTGGGCCACGGCTCCTTGGAAAGGAAGCGGGGGGGAAAATTCCCCTCCGTTTCCCTTTTTCTGGGGGTGGAGTGGGGGGATCTCTCTTGCCTCCCTCCTTACTCCCTTCTTTCCTGGATAATGAAAGATGCGTGCGGGTGAAAGACATATTCATTTCTCCAATCATCCAAGTGCTAATCCAGAAGCATTTTGGTTCCCTCTTTTAGGAAAGGGTGTTAAAGTTAACACAATTTAATGCTGCTTTGGGAGTAAGTGTATTCATTTCTATAGCAAATTCCTTTATCTTTGAGAGAAATATCTTTTTAAAAATGGCTTAATGTTCTCCAAAATTATCAACCCCTTTTTCTTTTTCGTCTTTACACAATCACTAAGAAATTCAATTCACTGGAAAAAAAGAAAAGCCCAAATCCCAGATACTTTGTATCTCACAGCAAAGTCGAGTCCAAAGTTAACAGAGGGTTCCGCACTTGGTGTTGATTTATGATAGTCACTTTATCTTTTACAAAATGAGGCCAGAAGGACCTGTAAAATCAATTGCATTCAGAATTTTAAAAATAGCAGTATTGTTCATTTTCAAATTGGAGATTCTGTGATTGACAGAGCAGAGTGAAGGTTTTCTTGTGTTAACAATCATAAGGTGATTTTGTACATGCTGTAAAAGGTCACAGATTAAAAACAGGCAAGGCCAGGGTGGTGGCTCATGCCTGTAATCCCGGCACTTTGGGAGGCCAAGGTGGGCGGATCACCTGAGGTGGGAGTTCGAGACCAGCCTGGCCAACACAGTGAAACCCCATCTCTGCTAAAAATACAAAACTTAGCCGGGCGTGGTATCGCATGCCTGTAACCCCAGCTACTAGGGAGGCTGAGGCAGGGGAATTGCTTCAACCCAGGGGGTGGAAGTTGCAGTGAGCAGAGATCACGCCACTGCACTCCAGCCTGGGCAACAGCATGAAACTCTGTCTCAAAAAAAAAAAGAAAAGAAATGGTTTTTGGTTTCTGGTTTTTCTGTAAAAATCCTAGGAGAGTCACTCATAAAAGACAGTGCTGAAGAGATGTCAAGCATCTTTAATCTGATGGTAAAAATGTGGACTCCTGAAGGCAATGGGAAAGAAATGAACTCAGATTCTTTACTGTGTATTTACAAAGACTCCAGCTTCTCGAAGTTTCCACAAGGGCTCTGATGTGTAAGAAGGAAATAGAGGTCCTTTATATGAGGGAGGAAAAGACCTTTGGACGGGCTCTCTTGTGATTGGCAGTGCCTCCTAGGAAACCTGAGGGAAGCCCAGCTCCTGGGAGGCCATGGGTGAACAGCCTGCCAGGCTCCCTAGCAAAAAAGAGCTCATTTTAAGGGGTATCTTAGGAATTGCTGAAAATGTGGTTCATAATTTAGCATGGTTTTTTTTAACTATGCAAATATGACACTAATCAACAGACTGCACATTATTTGGGCATCTCACAGGCAAGCAGAGAAGCCTGGAGAGATGAAGCGATCACCAGGGAGCGAGACGAGAGTTCATGTGGCCAGGGCTCTGGCTGGAATTCCCACACTTACTCCCTGGGCTGCCACCTTGTAAAACACCTACGGGGTCCTCCCGAAGCAGAAACCTCCCGGATGGGTTCCTTTCCATCAACTTTTTACATGCAAGGCACTCCCGGGGCTGCTGCCCCCCAAGATGCAGTACCAGGTGTGCCGGACATTGGGGAAGGGGACCTGGAAACAGCCAGAAAATAAAACAAAATAAAATGCAACAAACTAAAATCTTCAAAAGGTGATATTGATCTAGGAAAACAGCCCCACTTATGAAGTTTGTGGTTGGGAAAGGTAAACAATTAGAGATAAGAAGGAATAATTTTTCTGAAAGGAAATAATGATTACATTTAAATACCTAAGAAGATAAAGATTCAAATAAAGAACCAAGGAAATTAGATGTGTTGGAATTAAAATGTTCAACTAAATCCCAAGAAAACTTGAACAATCTTTTTCTTTCTTTCTTTTTTTTGAGACAGGGTGTCACTTTGTCACCCAGACTGTAGCGTAACGGCACGATCTCAGCTCACTGCATTCTCGGCTTCCGGGGCTCAAGAGATCCACCCCACCCTCCCAAGTAGCTGGGACCACAGGCGCATACCACCACACCAGTCATTTGTGTGTGTGTGTTTTTGTACAGACAGGGTTTTGCCATGTTGCCCAGGCTGCTCTCGAACTCTTGAACTCAGGCAATCTGCCTGCTTTGGCCTCCCGGAGTGCTGGGATTACAGGCTTGAGTCATTCTGCCCGGCCTGAACAACATTTTCAACAGAACACCACCTGAAAAAGCTATTTCTGAGAAACTCACCTCCAAAGCATCAATTTCCAAGAAGAAAGAACTGTTGAAGCAGCCTTGATGAAATGGGTCCTTAATGAACCAAACGCTGCAAAAGAAAAGCAATAGGAAGTATTTTAAGAGTCCCAAGTCACAGCCATTGTGAAATGAGATGGATGAGCTGGCATGAAACTCTCTGAAACCCAGCCCCAAGTGAAAATTACTCTCTTGCTCCAACAAAGAGCACTCCTCTGTGTTCATTGCCTCTTCAATCTTAGAGTGTCTCTCTTCTCTTAGGAAGGAAAGACGGATGGAGAAGGGGAGGGAAGGAGGGATGGAGAGAGTTTATTCATTCCACAGATTTCTGACAACCAGAGAAAAGCTGAATCAGGAATCTGGTCCTTGTCCCGCTTCTGCTACTAATAGCCATCTTCTGTAGCTCAGTTTCCCCACAGAGAGGGCTGCCATGACCTGACTCACAGAATACACAGCAACAAAATATGTTTCGTGATCTGAGAGAAAAGGCTCAAAGAAATCCACATTTTCTGATGGACAGACATGCTTGACCTCCACATTGAATCTGACGGACATTTTTAAAAGACCCAAATGTTTTATTCTGGGCTGTTCCATTTTGCAATGTTGTACATTTTGAAATGTATGAAAGATTTAGTAAAAGTGAAAACAGTGTCCAGATGCAGTGGCTCACACCTGTAATCTCAGCACTTTGGGAGGCCGAGGCAGGAGGATCACTTAAGCCCAGGAATTTGAAACCAGCCTTGGCAACACAGTGAGACCCTGTCTCTACTAAGAATAAATTTTTTAAAAAATAGCCAGGCATGGTGGCATATGCCTGTAGTCCCAACTACTCGGGAGGCTGAGATGGGAGGATGGTTTGAGGCTGCAGTGAGCCATGATTGTGCCATTGTGCCACTGCTATTGAGCCTGGGTGACAGAGCAAGACTCTGTCTCAAAAAAAACAACAGTTACTAATGTCCAGTGGCATGGTCACCAGCTTTGGTATTTTCCCTCCACAGTTTCACAAAATTCTCCAAAAAACTTAAAACCAAATTTATTAAATTTTAACAAAAATGCATGTTACCCATTGTCATGGGCTGGGCCATGTCCTTCTACCTCCCAGATTCCTACGTGGAGGCCCTAACTCCCACTACCTCCAAATGTGACCTTCCATGGAAGCAGGGTCCCTGCAGACATAACTGGTTAAGGTGAGGTCACGCTGGAGTGGAGTGGGCTTTATGTGATCTCATAAAATGGGGAGATTTGAACACAGACATGCACACAGAAGAACAGCACTGGGACGCTGGAGCTCTGCTGCCACGAGCTGAGGAACTGAGAGCCCTCCCAGAAGCTGAGAAAGAGGCTGCACAGACCCCTTCCGGACACCTTCAGAGGCTGACACCTTGACCTCAGACTTTGGGCCTTCAGAACTGGGAGGCAATCATTTTCTGTTGTTTCGGTCACTCGGCTGGTGACACTTGGTGATGGCAGCACGGAAGCCGACTAACATACCAGTTAGGGGATGAGGCGAGCACACAACAGCAAATCCAACAGCGCCCTAAGGCCACAGCTCTGTAGTGACCAGAACCCAAACTCCAGGAGAAACCCGGCACATAGAGATCTTCACTGACACCTTTTCTCCACAGGGGCCAGTCAGGGCAAGGGGGACATCATTTCCACGGCAAATGGCTTAGCTTCCAAGGTGCACAGAGGCTCACAGAAGCCACTTTATATACTGGCAGCCGGCAGCTTGGTCCCGAAAGGCATTAAGGTACCTGGGGCCCAGGCCAGCCCCCTTGGCAGGACACCCTCAAAGCCTCATCTCCAGCACAGCAGCGTCGTGACACTCAGAACCGTAACAGCAGCTTGTTTTCAAAAGAAGTTATTCACAAGGAAGAAAAAAAGGCTGAGTACAGAGTAAACAGCCTCTACTATGAAAAATAAATTATAAGCTAGGAGAACATTTTTAAACAGGAGCTATTGCTTTGCAGTCTTCACAACTAAGCTTTTCATCTCACTGGTAGGAAAAGTCATTGCGACCTGGACTGCCCAGATTCTCGGGACGCCCCCCAAGTCTTCCTACATGTTGTGAAGGCTTCCCACCTTTAGAGTATAAATGCAACACCAGGCAAATGCTTATTCGTTTTAGTTGCATGAATTTCATACTTAAGAAAGTGCAGGCTGGGCGTGGTGGCTCACGCCTGTAATCCCAGCACTTTGGGAGGACAAGGTGGGCGGATCATGAGGTCAAGAGATCGACGAGACCATCCTGGCCAACATGGTGAAATCTCGTCTCTACTAAAAATATAAAAATTAGCTGGGCGTGGTGGTGGGCACCTGTAATCCCAGGGAGGCAGAGTCAGGAGAATTGCTTGAACCCAGGAGCCAGAGATTGAAGTGAGCCGAGACAGCGCCACTGCACTCCAGCCTGGCGACAGAGTGAGACTCCATCTCAAAAATAAGAAAAAAAAAAAGAAAGAAAACGCACACACACACAAGCACACATAAAATACAGAGAGAAGTGAAAATGCTGAAACATCTGCATTTCCTTCTCAAGTCACCCATCTTATTTGTCCACATATAACATTACCCAGGAGTTACCACAATCATATTTAAAAAGCAACCTAGTGCTAACCAGCCTTCCTGGTTGGGAGTCCCTCTGGCTTGCTGGTCCTGCAGAAATGGTAAGACCAAAGCTGCACCCTTCACTGACTTGCCATACTACACAGTAATTGCCAATTAAGCAATTCTTAGGGATTTATTTAATTTAGCCTCAAGCCAGACATATTGGTTCTAAAATTTATTTCAGTTTTCATAAGCCTAATCATATAAAAAGTCAACGAATACACTATGAGCAGACAGGATCTGGAAGATCGGGCACATGCCATTTCCCCCATGCCATACCTCACCTGAAAGGTCTTGGCATCATATATACCACCAGAATTCATGTGAGCAAAGATGGCCTTTGTAATGGTTAAAACTGTCAACTTGATTGGATTGAAGGATGCAAAGTATTGATCCTAGGTGTGTGTCTGAGGGTGTTGCCAAAGGAGAGGAACATTTGAGTCAGTGGCTGGGACAGGCGGACCCACCCTTAATCTGTGGGCACCATCTAATCAGCTGCCAGCATGGCTAGAATATAAAGCAGGCAGGAAAACATGAAAAAACTAGACTGGCCCAGCCTCCCAGCCTCCATCTTTCTCATGTGCTGGATGCTTCCTGCCCTCGAACATCAGATTCCAAGTTCTTCAGTTTTGGAACTTGGACTGGCTCTCCTTGCTCCTCAGCCTGCAGATGGTGGGACCTTGTGATCGGGTGAGTTAATACCTAATAAACTCCTCTTTATTATATATATATGTGTGTGTATATATATATATGTGTGTGTGTGTGTGTATATATATATATATGATTACAGGCTGGGATTACAGGTGTGAGTCACAGTGCCCAGCCTGCACGTTCTTAAGTATGAGATTCATGCAACTAATACTGATAGGCATTTTCCTCATGTTGCATTTATACGCTAGAGGTGGGAAGCCTTCACAACACATAAGGAGACTTGGGGGTGTCCCGAATAATATATATATATATATATTCCATTAGTTCTGTCCCTCTAGAGAACCCTGACTAATACAGCCTTCAAGGAAGATTTTTAAAGCAAAACAAATATATTTCAAGACTTAAAAAAAAATTACGTTCTATTGAACCAACTCAAGTACTTTTGAAAACAAAAATATGTATATCAGCATCTGTGATCTGAATATGGAAAATGCCTTTTAAAAAAACCGGTGTGAAGTCTATGGAAGCTGTAGAGACAGAACAATTGGCTTCGAGAAGTGAAGGGTGGGGTGAAGCAGCCCGCAGCAGTAGCAGGCAGGTTTGACCGATGTGCTTGTTGCATTATAATAATGGGCAACATTAGTTACCTGGTTAAGAATGGACCACAGCAAGAAACGTGTACATAAAAATGACTCAAGAGTGGACACAGTGACTGTAAGAGGATGGCTCTGTGTTTACTGGACTTGGGGAGGGAACTGGAACAACTCCTCTCGGAGGTTGGTATTAGGAGTTAAAAATTAAACACAGGCACGAATGGGACTTAGCAAATTCTCAAAACTACAGTAGTTGCTGTCTCAAAATATAAATTATCAGTAAAATCAGTATGTATAGGAATCTTCTGGTTTATCTGTGGAATCGATTTTCTACTCCTGGTGGAAGTAGTTGAAGTATACTCAACTACTTCAGGTAGTTGAAGGTCACAGTTAAGAATAATAACTAGGCCGGGGGCAGTGGCTCATGCCTGTAATCCCAACACTTTGGGAGGCCGAGGCAGGCAAATAACCTGAGGTCAGGAGTTCGAGACCAACCTGGCCAACACGGTGAAACTCAGTTTCCAGTAAAAATACAAAAATTAGCCAGGCATGGTGGCGGGCGCCTGTAATCCCAGCTGCTTGGGAGGCTTAGGCAGGAGAACCACTTGAACCCGGGAGGCAGAGGTTGCAGTGAGCCAAGGCAACAAAAGCGAAACTCCAGCTCAAACAAACAAACAAAAAGGAATAATAACTATAGTGGCATAAAATTCTCTTTAATAAAAGGTGAAGTTTGACATATGGTGTGTCACCTGATGCCACCACTGAACTAGGCTTCTGAGGAGAAGAATGGAAGACAGGAGAGCTTCCAACGTGAAATGTTAAGTTTCCAATTGCAAGAGTATGTCTAAACTACAGGCCCCGAAAGCCCTGCTTTGGTCCTTCTGCTGGCACAGGCTGGCTTTTTTCATGCTGTCAACTTCAATTGCTACATATTTTTTTAAAATTCATGCTTGCTTACCTTGTCAGGAAAATGTCAGAATAGAATGAACTAGCCAAACTTGGCACACAGCTGTGCAAGAGAACTCTTTCTTTTTCATAAAGTATTTAGCTTAAGGAATGACTAGAACAGTAAAAATTACCGGAATAACTGTTTCTGCCTCCGTTTTTGAGATGTGGAAAGAATTATAAAAGCAAAGTCATGGAAGGAAATCCTTGGATAACAAACCAGCAAAACTAAAAGACTGTCACTAACAACAAACCCAGTATTTTATCTTCACCTGTCCTGTTTGATCTCAAAGAGGGCATTAAAATTCCTTCTATGGGCCGGGCGCGATGGCTCACGCTTGTAATCCCAGCACTTTGGGAGGCCGAGGCGGGCGGATCACGAGGTCAGGAGATCGAGACCACGGAGAAACCCCGTCTCTACTAAAAATACAAAAAATTAGCTGGGCGTGGTGGCGGGCGCCTGTAGTCCCAGCTACTCGGAGAGGCTGAGGCAGGAGAATGGCGTGAACCCGGGAGGTGGAGCTTGCAGTGAGCCGAGATTGCGCCACTGCACTCCAGCCTGGGAAAAAAAAAAAAAAAAATTCCTTCTATGAAGAGGTGAGCCAGAAAGCACAGGCGTGGAAGATCAGGTCACCACAGAAGCAGACAGAGCCAGAGAGAGCTCCTCTGGGGGCTGGACGCCAGGCCTCTGTATGGCAACGAGGAAGGGCAGTCTGAAAGACCAGCCTGGCCAGAGTCGCACTAGCTGTGAACCAAACTACAGGCTGTGCCCGGTTAGAGGGTGGAAGGTGCCCTGCGGTGTGCTGAGAACTGTGCTTACGTTTCTCAGCATAAAGCGGAGCATTGATAAACCCCAGAGAACAAGCTGTGCTGCTCTGACCACGCCGTGCAGGGCTGAACGCACATTAGGTGCTTGATAAATGACAACTGATTAGTTGCTGAGGGAATTTTTTAAAGAATCGGCAAAATGATGTGTGTATCTGTGTGTGTTTGTACATGTGTGTAAGGATAACCCATTGATTTCCTGAAAAAAACAATTAAATTACAGACTTTTCCAGTCCTCACTAGCCCTTTTGACTGAGTTCTTCAATCATCTAAGCAAAAGAAAGTGTTGCAGTGACCACCCCCCATGGGGGCGTCTTGAGATGGGGAGGGCTCCTGTGAGTTCCTGATGTCTCAACAGGGCCAAGCAGAGGGCTTAGTCCACATTCAGTCTTTGGACAAGATTCTGCCAAACAAAGGACTGTTGGAGGCTTTGCAGGGTTGCAAGCCCTCCGCTCCCTGGGTAGAGGCAGGCCAGAAACACAGTGGACAAGACCCAGAGGAACTGACTTCCCAGTACGAACGCAGTGATAATTCGTTTTGTCAAACTGTTATGGGGCAGAAGAGTGACTTTTTTTTTCTAGTTTTAAATGAAAATTCTACAAGATGAACATAGATTATATTAACAAGAACACTAGTAAAGAAATTTCATAGCATGACTTTTTTCTTTGAGACGGAGTCTGGCTCTGTCTCCCAGGCTGGAGTGCAGTGGCGAGATCTTGGCTCACTGCAACCTCCAACCTCTGCCTCCTGGGTTCAAGCAATTCTCCTGCCTCAGTCTCCCGAGTAGCTGGGATTACAGGCATGTGCCACTATACTTGGCTAATTTTTGTATTTTTAGTAGAGACGGGGTTTCACTGTGTTGGTCAGGCTGGTCTCAAACTCCTGATCTTGTGATCCGCCCGCGTCGGCCTCCCCAAGTGCTGGGATTACAGGTGTGAGCCACCGCGTGCGGCAGCAGGACATTTTTTAAAATGTCTCTTTAATATTAGTATTTCTTGACAATAGTTCAACCTAACTTTGAATTCTCATACTAATTTAGGGAATAAAGTAAGAAGTATTTCTTGTAATGATATATTACTTGTTAAAAAGGAACCCTTTATTTTTTTCTAATACTTCTTCCACCCACCCCCTCACACCCCACAGAATTTAGTTAAGTGGATTGCACTTCTCTTGCTGAGGAAGTCTTGGGAAAAGCCCTTTCTGGTTCCCTACCAAGTCCCCAGGGGACCCCTCTCCACACCTTGGTGGGAGGCATGCAGCCTGCAGAGTGGCCCCTGTACAAGCTCCTGGCCGAGGCTGGAGTGGGCGGCGGCTCTGCGGCGGATGCTCACACCTCAGCAGAGGCCTCCCTTGCCTTCCATACATCCCATTCGCTCCTAACACACTCCAAGCTTCCAAGCGAGACCCCCCAGCCTGGGAGCAGGGCATGGGCCAAGAAGCAGCTGGGCTGGAGGGGGCTGGTAAGCAGGAGCAGTGAGTGACCAGCGTGGGCCCCGTGCTCTGCGGCCATTGCACAGTTTTGGGTGGGAAACCTCCTAAGGCGCTCCAGGAGGCTAAGATGATCAAGATTCCTCTCAGGCTGAATTTGATTTAAAGAAAAGAAATGAACAGTTCCTGTATACCTTCATTTATGGGCTGAGTGTCCTACCTACAAGGAAGCAAAAGGAGACACACTGGACAATGGCCGGGCTGTTGGCCTTGCCTTGAACATGAGGATGCGGCAGTCAAGCCTCATGAGTTTCTTGGATAATAAAAATACATGTGAACCGGGCAAGCCTGAACACCCTTGATAATGAGGGAAAGCTCCTTTTTGCAATTCTTTTCAGCTCTCCTATCTGATTCTCAGCATGCAGTATCCACAATGGAACTAAAATGGGTGTGGTTCTTCAGGCCAGCCTCTCCCCTCCTCCCTGGGCCTGCTCCTGTTAGTGGGGTCCACCTGGAGCCTGACGCAGGAGCAGCAGCAGTCACGCTTTTCTGCAGCATTTCATTACATCATGTCTTCTCAGAAACCTGGACTCCTTTCCTAGAAAAATACTGAAGTCTTGGCTATTTAAAACAAGCTAAATAGCCTTCTGATTTGTTTATTTCATCCAGCATTTTTTAAAAATCTGGCTTGATTTTCTTTAAAAACAGTCTTGTCTCGGGATGTGGATGTTTTTCTGCCCCACAGCTGATTACAGCAGCCTTTTAGATGGCACTGCCGTCAGCTGAGATACTTTTTCCTTCTGCTTCAGTAAAAATAGATGAATTCTGATTGGAGCTTGTGGAAGTTTCTCTGCATTGTCAGATGCTGATCCCCCATCAATATAAATCTTTGCCCTTCTTAAGAAATATTTTCTAATGAACTTTTGAAAAGCTAGAGGAAAAGGAAGTGCTATAAATATCCATGAATATATGTAATTTTTTAAATCTCTGGATCGTGTGCATTGCTTATCTGATAGAGCAGATTTGGGGACATGGCTGGAGTGAGATGGGATGCCCGTCAGTCACCCCTCCTCTTGGGAGTGGGGCACAGTGGGGTGGAGGGGGTGGTCAACGTGAGTCCGGCCAGGACCATTTCCACGGAGGCCCACGTGACACACGTGAGCCCCAGGACTTGGTGAACTCTGACCTCCCCTCTTCTGCGTCAGCCTTTCCCCCTCCCCTCATGAGCACAAAGCCCCCAGACCTTGGAGGCATGAACACAAACATGCACCAGACCAGCATTGTGCCGGAGACAAAGACGACTCACCTGAAACCAGAGATTCCTCCAGCACAGGCGGAGTGAGCGCTCTCTCCACTGCCCAAACGGCGAGACTCATCCACCGCCTAAATCTCAGCCAAGGGAAGTAGGTCCTTCCCTGATTCTCCCGAGACCGCCCAAGAAATGGTCAGAACTGCAGCCTCTTTCAGGCAACCCCTAATCACGCCAGCCAGGTTTTTCTTTATCTGTAGTTACCCTATAGGTAAAGGAAATAGATAGGCAGGGCTGCTTCTAGCAAGATAGCTCTTTTTCATAATGACTGACAAGCTAATATAGCTAAAACAAAATTAATAAAATAATGTCCATGGTTCCCTAGTATTTATAACTTTTGTACATTTTCATTTCACAGACCGTTCATATGCCCAGGTTCCTTTGCAGCTGGTCTGGACAAAACAGACAAAAATCTTTGCCCGGGTTCTGTTTTAGCTGGAGGAAAGCAAGAAAAAAAAAAGTACTGGACAATGTGTCCCGAGGTGGGCAGAGAAGGTGGACGGAGCACGTCGGGCAGGGGTGGGACCTTAGCTGGAGCGGCCAGGGAAGCTCTCACTGAGATGATGTCAGCGAGGACTCCAGGCCGGGCAGGGGACTTGGTGGTGGTGTTGGGGAGAAGAGCAGTCCTGGCAGCAAGCACAAGTGTCCGAGGCATGGGAGGGGGACATCTGGCAGGTGCAAGGAACAGCAGCGGGTGAACGTGGCTGGTGAACGGTGAGCAAAAGCCAGAGGAGCAGGAACCATAGGGAAGAAATGGCTTGCGGGAAACATACCATCCTGTAACAGCATCTTAAAAATGTTTCCCGACTTTTAAAACATAGCGTAGTGAAAATGTTTTCCAACGTTATAATAGCCCTCAAAAGTACTTTACATTTCAGATTCCATTCCACTGACATATCTTCATGCATGGAATCATTCCTCATAGGGGAATATTTTTGTTTCAGTTAACATCTCTGTGCATAAGGCTTTTGCCCTATGCTTAGGACAAGCTCCCAAATGTGACCTTCCTTGGTAAATGATTATGAGCATTTTTTACCTCATAAAATAAAAAAAAAAACACCCTAAAATACAGTAAAGTATGTTTTAACGGAGGGTCCTCTTACAAACAGGAAAAATGAGCTTTGCTTCTGTGAGTGATTTTTAAAAAGTGACCTGAAAGATCTTCCCAACTCAAACATATTTTCCATTTTGATCTTTTATTATGAAAGCATATTTGAGAGTATTAAAAGATTGACTTACTGACCTAAATAAATTAAGATATGCCACGTTTCTGGCTAGGAGAGCTGAAAAGTTTAAACATGTATATTCTACTAAAATTAATCTGAATTTCATTGTGGCTATAATCAAATCAAACTGTGATATATGACTTAAGAAAATAAGCAAAAGTTTAAAACTAAACAAGAATGAAAAGAATAACAGGAATAACACCTGCGCTGCCAGGTGTAATATTTATAGAAACTTTAAAGGCACACAGATGAAAGTAGAGTGGGATCAAAACAAATACACAGAAATCAATGGGAAAGAACAGTTCAACTCATAACTAGGGTAAATATATATGGACTTAAAATGTGGTAGAAAAATACTGTACACCAATTACAAAGTGATAGAGTTTTTATGAGTGTTGTGGGGGAAATTGGCCATTTGGAAAAAAATTAGTTTAAAATCTTATTTCCCAAATACATAAAATTAGGGATAAACTCTATATTGTACAAAATGTGAAATCATAGCAAGAAGAAAAAAAGGTGAATATTTATTTGACTTGGTTTGAAAATAACATTTTAAGCATAAAAAATGGAATAAATTTCAAAAAATTGACTAATAAATATGTCTACATAAAATGTAAAGAGTGTAATTAATATTCCAAAGTAACGTAAAGGTTTGCAACAATCACTTTTTGATAACTTATGTAATATAAGATTTGAAATAAGTGGACAAATATACATCTTCATCAGTGTGAACATATCTATAAAATCTTCCCTTTCCTTTTTGCTTAGAAACAAAAACTTACCTTTCTACTGATTTGGGGGGAGGCAGTCTTTTTTAAAAACATGAAATCTAAGCATTATCCATATATTTCATTATGTGTCTGTATACTTTTGATGTTTTCTACTACTTTTTAATGAACCATCTGTCCAAAATTTATTTTCAAAATTGAGAAATCAGTAATTGGGTAAATTATAGACTCGTGTTTTATTGCATTATTGGTTGTGATTTAACTGTTGCCACCTGAGCTAAGTGCTGTGCGAAATGAGGAGGCAACTGCAGGCTAGCAAATCATGTCTCCAACAAGCAGCTCAAGACAATCAGGTGAAACGTAAGAGCAGTCCTGAAAACCATGGTGTTTTTGAGAAGCCAGAAATGTGCATTACTTTGTAGCCTTGGAGGAAATTTTCAAGAGGATAGAAAACACACACACACACACACACACACACACTCTCTCACACACTCACACACAACTAGATTCAACTGAGTCAGATCAGAACAGGAGCAGACTAGAATACGATACTCACAAGAGCTAAAAGGATAGGGAAGCCAGCCACCAGCATGTGAGGAGATGACTTGGCAGACAAACGTAACCACGTGAATAAAGGGAAGGTGTTAAGTCCAGGTATGGGGAAGAGCACAGGGCTTGGAGTACAATGACTGAAAACTCCACACCCTGATGGTTCCACGTTTCATTAGCATGTGACCTAGGTGGGTGGCTTCCTTTCTCTGACCTTCTCTTTCCTCCACAGAAATAAGAGTATTAGCATTATAATCAACAACAACATCAACCACATCTGTCTAATACCACAGCCCCAGGGTGATCAATGAATTTCCCTACCGCCAGGGCTGAGCTGGCAGAAGGAATGTTTCCCTCTTAAGCTACAGGCAGCACAGAAACAAAGGAATGACATAAACCCAGAGCCCAGGAAGGAAGGGCATACCAAACGCCTCCTGAAAGCTGTTCTGTGGCTCCGAAGGGCAGGGAGCTAAGTGCGTGGAACACCTGGTGTGAGTGGGGAGGAGTGAGCTCTGGGTCGAAAGAGCACTGTTCCCAGTTGCTGGTCTTCATGGCTTGCTGCCACCTCATGAGTGGGAACATCAGCTGGGTACAGAGTGACAGAGATCCTTCACCTCTATCAATCTCACCAAGTTGATGCAGGGATCAAATATGCTTGTGAGGGTAAGGGGGTTTGAATATCACAATTAACTATACAAATATTAATTTGTTCTATCATTATTGGCAAATGATTACTCATCCATCAACTTTTATCTCAACATTTGCTTCTTCTGGAGGCTTTCCAGTATTTTTTTCCAAGGCCATCGTGTATGGCTGTGCAGGTATTACAGTGCACAACTCTAGAGGGCCACAATGTCAGTGGCGCTCAGCACTGCCCTGTGTACAGCCTACACAGTTGTATGCAGAGCCCCGACCCCCATGCAGAGATTTATGCAACATTTCTCTTAAATCCACACTGCACTTTATGAGGGCCTCTAGAACAATTGCCTACAGATACTATACTTAATGCAACATTTGTTCTCTGATGCTTTACTCCCACCTGTTCACTCTTCAGGCCTAGAATTACAGGATTTGAGAATAGAGACTTTTGTTTTTAAAATTTTTATCTCTAACACTTGCAAAGTACCTGGAAATTTGTTTAATAAATTAGTAATATGAATTATTACATTATAACTTGAAAGCTGCTTTTATTACAGAATGATCTGTCAACAAAAAGAGTCAATCTCTGTACAACATTTGAAGAGATTTACTGTGAGCCAAATATGACTCATCAATATTCTGTGACCCAGGAGACTCTGAGAACATGTGCACAAGGTGGTCAGGATACAGCTTGGTTATATACATTTTATGGAGACATAGACATCAATCGATAAACGTACATTGGTTTGGTCCGGAAAGGTGGGACAACTTGAAGCAGGGGACTCCAGGTCATAGGTGGATTCAAGAATTTTCTAATTGGCAATTGATTGAAAGAGTTAAGTGATTGTCTAAAGACCTAGAATCAATAGAAGGGAATGTCTGGGTTAAGATAAGTGGTTGTAGAGACCAAGATCCCCATTATGCAAACAGAACGAATAGAAGAGAATGTTTCTTATTAGACTTAAAAAGTCTGTTCTATGAGTCTTAAAGTCTCTGTTTTAATGTTAATGCTGATCATCTGTGCCTGAATTCCACTGGGAGGTGTACATAACGAGGCATGTCTAACCCCCACTTTCCCTCATGGCCTGAACTAGTTTTTCAGGTTAACTTTGGATTGCCCTTGGCTGAGGGGAGGGTCCATCAGATGGTTCAGGTGCTTAGAATTTTATTTTTGGTTTACAGATCAAATGCCCTTTAAGGTAGAACTGTATGCCAAGTGGTCGCAATGTCTGTTCCCTTAACCCCAAATATCTTGTGAGTAAGAATGCCTAACCTCCTAGGAATGCAGCCCAAGTTTCAGCCTCATTTTTCCCAGCTCCTCTTCAAGATGGAGTTGCCCTGATTCAAATACCTTTGACAACAGGGCTAGATAGAGTAGGTCAGACAAGAGATATGTAACTGGACCAAATGGTGTGGAAGATGGTAAGATGGGTTAACAAGGAAAGACTTCAGGATTGACCCAGTCTGGGGACAGCCTAGAAAGAACCAGAGCATTAACAAGAAAGATGAGAAGGTATTTTTACATTGGTTGAAAATACCAGTAGGGATCCTGTTAAGGATTAAATTACCTACAAAAATAATAATATAGTTTGGTTTCATCTCTAATAGACCAATCCTCCTGAAAGTAATAATTATTGACTAAGTAAAAAATACAAAACAACTACCTGAAAGCTGTGAGAGTATACTAAGGCAGGCAGATTTGCAAGGGAGACAAAATTTAAAAGAAAGGAATATCACAGTGTGAGTTTTTCATTATATAATTTTTAGTCATAGTCACAGTGTGGCGCAACTAAAACACAAGTTGAAAACCATACTCAGAGACTTCTATTTCTGGCTGTGATGAAGGAAGAATGCTAGATTTATCCTCCTGCCTTAAACAAAAAGATATATAAAATAAATATATTTTCCAAAATATATAAAACAATGGATATGAGTCATATTTTTCTGTTTTTCGTTTGCATAGTTGATAATTTTTTACTGGATGCTAGACATTTAAAATTTCAACACAGGACAGAAATCTCATCTGGGAAAAAGGGAACAGATAAGGTAAGCCCTAACGTTGTCCTATATCAATGTCTGGATAGAGTTTCTAGGTGACAGGGCAAGAAGCAGAGCCCAAACAGAGGCTGGTGGTCCCCCTGAATTGAGGTGACAGAGTTTGGGATTTAGGGAGTCCAGATCAGCTAGAATCTGTGGGATAAAAACCAAGGAGGATGAGCTCCAGAAATAGGGAGAGAGGTGCCCTTGAAAATGTGACTGATAATGATCTGAGCATGTATATGAAGAAAATACAAAGGCAAGTGAAAGAATCATTGTAAAGGAGTAGGTGGTACAATTCCTGGAGCTTACACAGGGATGAGAATAGTTTCTGTTTTCACCAGCCAGAGTTAAAAGCCACCCAACACATAAGGCATCAGTAGAATCTTCAAAAGAACATTGCCTTAGTAATAGAAATAAATTAGCCCTAGACGAAGGCTGCCATGGGCCTATGCTACAGAGCCTTACAGCAAGCTTTGAAGAGATTAAAATAATTACAAGTAACTAAACTGCATCCCAAAGTTCTGCAATATTTAAAATAATACAACAAAATTAAGCACCCAAAAATGTTAAATTTAAAATGTTCAGCACCCAGTCAAAAATTATTAGGCATCCAAAGAAACAAGAAGATATGATCCATAACCAGGAGAAAAATCACTCAAAGAAACAGACTCAGAAATGACAGAGACAACAGAAGTAACAGAAAATATATTAAAATAGCTATTATAAATATAAATATATATATATCATGTTTAAAAAGCTTAAGCATGATGAGCAGAAAAACCAAAAATATAAAATACAAATGAAATGTCTATATATGAAAATAAACTATTTGAAATGAAAAACACACTGAATGAAACTAAGTGCTGATTAGACACTGAAGAAGAAAATATCTCTACATTTTGAAGACATAACAGTAGAAACTATTCAAAATAAAAGAAGGAGGGGAAAAGACTGAAAAAAAATGAACAAAGCAACAATGATCTCTGGGACGATACCAAGTGGTATGAGGCAGGAATAACTGGAGACCCAGAAGGAGCAAAGGGGAGGAGGTACAAGAAAATATTTAATAAAATATGGTTAAATTTTTTCAAGTTTGATAAAAAGCTGTAAATTCACAGATCTAAGAAGTCCAAAGTACCACACATTTAAAAAAAAAAGCATATCACAGTCAAATCTCCATAAACCATCAAGAAAAGAAAATCTTAAAAACAACCAGAAGAAAAAAATTTCAGACTTCTTGTCTGAAATTATGTGAGGCAAAAACAAAACAAAACAAAACAAAAAAACAGTGGTATGGCAGTGTTAAAGTACTGCGAAAAGGTCAGCCTAGAATTCTATATGCAGAAAAATATCTTTCTAAAATGAAGGTAAAATAACTTTTTTCAGACAAACAAAACTTGCCAAAGCACATATACTATGAAGAATCAATTTATAGTATATAGTACATATACTATAAATGGCAAAGCTGCAGAGAAAAACAGAACGCATACATTGCTGGTAGGTATGTAAATTAGTTCAGCCATTGTAGAAAGCAGTGTGGCAACTTCTCAAAGAACTTAAAACAGAAGTACCATTCAACTCAGCAATCCCATTACTGGGTATATACCCAAAGAAATACACATCATTCTACCATAAAGACACACGCATGCATATGTTCTTTCAGCGCTATGTACAATAGCAAACACATACAATCAACCTAATGCTCATCAATAGTAGACTGAAAAAAAAAAGAAATGTGGCACACATACATGTTTTTTAAATCATGAACGGGCATTGAATTTTGTCAAATGCTTTTTTGGCACCTATTAAAACAGTTGTATTGCTTATTTTTTTCTAGTAATATTAGAAATGACTTTTTAAAGATGTTGTCTGCTAATATGGTAATTAATTGTAAGATGTTAAACCAACTTTGCATTCTACATAGCCATAAACAAAATGAGATCATGTTCTTTGCAGAAACAAGGATGGAACTGGAGGCCATAATCCTAAGTGAACTAAAGCAGGAATAGAAAACCAAATACTGCATGTTCTCACTTATAAGTGGGAGCTAAACATTGAGTACATATGGACACAAAGAAGGGAAAAACAGACACTGGGCCCTACTGGAAGGTGGGGGGTGGGAGGAGTGAGAGGGTCAAAACACTACCTATTGGGTACTATGCTCACTACCTGGATGACTAAATAATCTGTACACCAAACCCCCATGATATGAAATTTACCTATATAAGAAACCTGCACATGTACTCTGAACCTAAAATAAAAGTTAATAAATATCTCCTCCAAAAAAAAAAGAATCTAAAGAAAGTTCTTCAGAAGGAGAAAATATCAGACAGTAATTCAAACCTAGAAAAGAAATCAAAGTAATTTAAAATAAGTATGTAAATCAATAGAAAAGATTGTTTAATTTTTAAAATATCTTAAATAAATGCTAATTAAAAGAAAAATAATAACATATTGTTTCATCTATAACATATAGAAGCAAATATAGACAATAATAGCAAACAGGATAGGAAGGAAGAAAGGGAAGTATTTCTCATAAGGACCAAACATTTCAATAAGTATGAAATGTTATAATAATCTTTGAAGGTATAATGCAATATTCCTAGAGCAATTATTATAAAAATAGGGTGTACAATTACTAAGCCAATAGTAGAGTTAAAACTGAGTCATAAAATACTCAATTATTCCAAAAAAACAAGGAAGGAAAAGGGGGTGAAAGGAACAAAGAACAAATAAGAAAAATATAAAATAATAGAAAATATTAGATTTAAACCCAACATTGTCAATGATCACATTAAATGTCCATGGTATCCCTTAGTTTATTCAAAGACAGGATAATTTAAAACAACAGAAATGTATTGTTTGCAGTTCTGGAAGCTGAGAAGTCTAAGATCAAGAAATTTGGTGTCTGGGGAGATATCACTCTCTGCTTCACATATGGCACCTTCTTGCAGTGTTTTTACATGGTAGAAGCTCTCTCATGCCTCTTTTATAAGGGCACTAATCCCATTCATTAGAGTGACTCTCTTATAACCTAATCACCTCTCAAAGGCCCCACATCTTAATACCACTACATTGAGGTTTAGGTTTCAACTTATGAATTTGGTGGTGGAAAAAAACATTCAGACAATAGTATGGTCTAATCACTCCAATTAAAAAGCAAAGGCAGTCAAATTGGATTAAACAGAAAGACTCAAGTAAATGCTGTCTACAAAACACCTCCTTTATATACAAAGCCAATACAAAGGTAAGTAATAGGTTAAAAGTAAAAGGATAGAAAAAGATATGTCATGCAAATATTAATCAAAGGAAACTGGAGTGACTGTATTTATATTAGATAAAATAGGTTTCAGTACAGAGAATTTAACCAGGTATAAAACTGGGTATTTCATAATGATAAATAGATCCATGAGAAGCAAAATCAAGAATATATAAAAATCCTAAATATTTATGTTCCAAATAACAAGCTTCAAAATACATAAAGTAAAAACAGAATTGAAAGAAAAAATAAACCAACAATTAGAGTTGGAGCTTTCAAAAGTCTTATTTTATTAATTGATAGCACAAGTGGACAATTAGTAATGATATAGAAGACAAATAATACTATCAACAAATTTAAAATCTATATATCAATTTGATCAAATATCAATCAAACTGATATTTTTAGAATGTCCTACCAGGAGGCACTATTAGCAAAATACACACTTTTTTATATGTGCACATAAGAAAGACAGTCTTATGCTGGGCAATAAGTAAATCATATTACATTTAAAAGGATTGAAATTATGCAAAGTATGTTTTCTAAGCACAGCTGAATTAAACAGAAAGATATCTAGGAAAACCCCAAATATGTAGAAATTAAAAATTAAATAGTCCATGGATCACATAAAAAATACAGTAGACATTAAAAAATATTCTCAATCTAATAAAAATATAAATAAACATATCAAAATCTGTGGGAAATTACAAAACAATTCTCAGAAAAAAAATTATACCTTAAATGCTTGTGTTAAAAAAGAAGATATAAGATCAGTGATCTGAGGTCTGACTTTAAAAAGTTAGAAGAAGAAGAACAAAGAAAACTCAAAGTAGATAAAAGGAAGAAAATTACAAAACTAAGAGCAGAAGTAAGTAAAATTTGTAGACAAACAATAGAACAAAGTCAAAAGCTAGTTCTTTGAAATAATTAAGAAAATTGATAAGTCCATAGTTAGACTGATTTTTAAGAGTGATAATACATATTGTGAAAATCAAGAATGAAAGAGGGGTTATCACTACAGATCCTATAGACACTAAAAGGATAGTGAGTAGTATTAGCAACCTTATGCCAATAATTTCTGTAAATTAGATGACACAGATAAATTCCTTAAAAATACGAGTTTTAAAATTGAACAGATGAACAGAAAATCTACATAGGTCTATATCTATTAAAGTAATTGAATTAATATCCAACATTAATTCAACTGGCTAGATATTGGGTGAATTCTGTCAAACGTTCTAGAAAAAAGGAATATAAATTTCATGTAAACATGTTAAATTCAGAAAATAGAGGAGAAAACATGTCCAATTTACTTCATGAGTCCAGTCTAATATTAGTATCAAAACCCAACAAAGACATTACAAAACTTACAGGCCAGTAACACTGATAAACATAGACACAAATTTTCTTAAGAAAATACTCATGAGTATAAATTGAACATGTCAAAAGAAGTAGGTTTTATCAAGTAAGTTTTATGTGAAGAATGCAAAGTTGGTTTAACATTTTACAGTTAATTACCATATTAGCAGACAACATCTTTAAAAAGTCATTTCTAATAGTACTAGAAAAAAATAAGCAATACAACTGTTTTAATAGGTGCCAAAAAAGCATTTGACAAAATTCAATGCCCGTTCATGATTTAAAAAACAACAACAAACTCTCAAAAATTCTGAAATGGATCTAAACTTCCTCAACCTACTAAAAAATATCTCAAAAAGATCTACAACTAATAACATCCTTAATGGTTATGGTTTAATTAAAAAATAATCAATTAAGTAAATAAATAAATAAATGAAATGCCCTAGTTTCCTCACAAAAAGCTTCTGAAACCTTTGGAAGGCAGCTATGCTCACCACTATACCACCAATGCCTGCATTTCTGAAACCTTTGGAATTTCTAAAAGAGTCATTGTCTTTGGTATGATAATGAGATGCCTGGTAGCTGGGTTCCCCTAGGTAGCTTCAGAATGGGGACTGGTTGCTACAAAGACCAAGCCTTGATTAGAAGCTTAGAACTTTCAGGCCTGTCTCTCAACCTATAGAAAGGGAAAAGGGGTTGGAGACTGTGCTAATCACCATTGGCTGATGATTTAATCAATCACACCTACATAACGAAGCCTCCATTAAAACCCTAAATGACAGTTGGGAGGGTTTCCAGGTTGGCGAACACATCAAGGTGCTGGGAGGGTGGTGCATCCAGAGGGAACATGGAAGCTCCTTCCCCTTCCTCCATACCCTGCCCTGTGCAGCTCTTTCATTTGGCAGTTCCTGAGGTGTATTCTTTATAATAACTGGTAATTTCCACCAAATTATCAAACCTGCAGAAGGAGTCATGGGAATCCTCAATTTCTACCTGGTCAATCAGAAGTTCAGGAAGCCCTCAACCTGTGACTGGCATCTGAATTGGGGGGAAGCAGATCGAGCCTTTGAGCTGTGGGGTCTGCACTAACTCCAAGGGGCTAATCTCAGAATTGAATTGTCGAACTCACAGTTGGTGTCCAGAGAATCAGAGAATTGGTTGGTGTGAAACAAAAACCCCATACCTTGGTGTCAGAACTGTTATAAGTAAAAACAGCTGAAACGTAAATTATTATATGCTTCCCCTTAAGTCAAGGGAAAGGCAAGGATGCTTCTTACCATGTCTACCCAACATTCTCCTAGTGATTCTAGACAGTGCAATAGGCAAGGTAAAGAAATACAAGCATAGAGGTTCCAAGATGGCCAAATAGGAACAGCTCCAGTCTGCAGCTCCCAGCATGAGTGATGCAGAAGACAGGTGACTTCTGCATTTCCAACTGAGGTACTGGGTTCATCTCACTGGGGCTTGTTAGACAGTGGGTGCAGCCCATGGAGCAGGGCGGGGCATCGCCTCACCCAGGAAGTGCAAGGGGTTGGGGAATTCCTTTCCTAGCAAAGGGAAGCCGTGACAGATGGTACCTGGAAACTCAGGACACTCCCACCCTAATACTGCGCTTTTCCAATGGCCTTAGCAAATGGCACACCAGGAGATTATATCCCGCGTCTGGCTGGTGGGGGTGGTCCCACGCCCAGGGGGCCTTGCTCACTGCTAGCACAGCAGTCTGAGATCAAACTGCAAGGCAGCAGTGAGGCTGGGGGAGGGGTGTCTGCTGTTGCTGAGGCTTGAGTAGCCTTAGCGGCCATGAATAAGTGCCCATCTCACGTGCAAAGACACACAAAGTGGCCGGGAAGCTCAAACTGGGTGGAGCCCACCGCAGCTCAAGGAGGCCTGCCTGCCTCTGTAGACTCCACCTCTGGGGGCAGGGCATAGCTGAACGAAAGGCAGCAGAAACTTCTGCAGACTTAAGCATCCCTGTCTGACAGCTTTGAAGAGAGTAGTGGTTCTTCCAGCACAGAGTCTGAGATCTGAGAACGGACATACTGCCTCCTCAAGTGGGTCCCTGACCCCTGAGTAGCCTAACTGGGAGACACCTCCCAGTAGGGGCCAACTGACACCTCATACAGCAGGGTGACCCTCTGAGATGAAGCTTTCAGAGGAAGGATCAGGCAGCAACATCTGCCATTCTGCAATATTTACCATTCTGCAGCCTCTGCTGGTGATACCCACGCAAACAGGGTACGGAGTGGACCTCCAGCAAACTCCAACAGACCTGCAGCTGAGGGTCCTGACTGTTAGAAGGAAAACTAACAAACAGAAAGGACATCCACACCAAAACTCGATCTGTACACCACCATCATCAAAGACAAAGGTAGATAAAACCACAAAGATAGGGAGAAACCAGAGCAGACAAGCTGAAAATTCTAAAAATCAGAGTGCCTCTTCTGCTCCAAAGGAATGCAGCTCCTCACCAGCAATGGAACAAAGCTGGATGGAGAATGACTTTGATGAGTTGAGAGAAGAAGGCTTCAGATGATCAGTAATAACAAACTTCTCCAAGCTAAAGGAGGATGTTTGAACCCATCACAAAGAAGCTAAAAACCTTGAAAAAAGATTAGATGAATGGCCAACTAGAATAAACAGTGTAGAGAAGTCCTTAAATGACCTGACGGAGCTGAAAACCATAGCACGAGAACTATGTGATGAATGCACAAGCTTCAGTAGCCAATTTGATCAAGGGGAAGAAAGGGTATCAGTGATCGCAGATCAAATGAATGAAATGAAGTGAGAAGAGAAGTTTAGAGAAAAAAGAGTAAAAAGAAACAAAAAAAGCCTCCAAGAAATATGGGACTATGTGAAAAAACTAAATCTAAATCTGATTGGTATACCTGAAAGTGACGGGGAGAATGGAACCAAGTTGGAAAACACTGTTCAGGATATTATCCACGAGAACTTCCCCAACCTAGCAAGGCAGGCCAACATTTAAATTCAGAAAATACAGAGAATACCACAAAGATACTCCTCGAGAAGAGCAACACCAAGACACATAATTGTCAGATTCACCAAAATTGAAATGAAGGAAAAAATGTTAAGGGCAGCCAGAGAGAAAGGTCGGGGTACCCACAAAGGGAAGCCCATCAGACTAACAGTGGATCTCTCAGCAGAAACTCTATGAGCCAGAAGAGAGTGGGGGCCAATATTCAACATTCTGAAAGCAAAGACTTTCCAACCCAGAATTTCACATCCAGCCAAACTACGCTTCATAAGTGGAGGAGAAATAAAATCCTTTACAGACAAACAAATGCTGAGAGATTTTGTCACCACCAGGCCTGCCTTACAAGAGCTCCTGAAGGAAGCACTAAACATGGAAAGGAACAACAGGTACCAGCCACTGCAAAAACATGCCAAACTGTAAAGATCACCAATGCTAGGAAGAAACTGCATCAACTAACGAGCAAAATAACATCAAAATGACAGGATCAAATTCACACATAACAATATTAACCTTAAATGTAAATGGGCTAAATGCTCCAATTAAAAGACACAGACTGGCGAATTGGATAAAGAGTCAAGACCCATCAGTGTGCTGTGTTCAGGAGAACCATCTCACGTGCAGAGACACATATAGGCTCAAAATAAAGGGATGGAGGAAGATCTACCAAGCAAATGGAAAACAAAAAAAAAAAAAGCAGGGGTTGCAATCCTAGTCTCGGATAAAACAGATTTTAAACCAGAAAAGATCAAAACAGACAATGAAGGCCATTACATAATGGTAAAGGGATCAATTCAACAAGAAGAGCTAACTATCCTAAATATATATGCACCCAATACAGGAGCACCCAGATTCATAAAGCAAGTCCTTAGAGACCTACAAAGAGACTGAGACTCCCACACAATAATAATGGGAGACTTTAACACCCCACTGTCAACATTAGACAAGTCAATGAGACAGAAAGTTAACAAGGATATCCAGGAATTGAACTCAGCTCTGCACCAAGTGGACCTAATAGACATCTACAGAACTCTCCACCCCAAATCAACAGAATATACATTCTTCTCAGCACCACGCCACACCTATTCCAAAATGGACCACACAGTTGGAAGTAAAGCACTCCTCAGGAAATGTAAAGAACAGAAATTATAACAAACTGTCTCTCAGACCACAGTGCAATCAAACTAGAACTCAGGATTAAGAAACTCACTCAAAACCACTCAACTACATGGAAGCTGAACAACCTGATCCTGAGTGACTACTGGGTACATAACGAAATGAAGGCAGAAATAAAGATGTTTTTTGAAACCAATGAGAACAAAGACACAACCTACCAGAATCTCTGGGACACATTTAAAGCAATGTGTAGAGGGAAATTTATAGTACTAAATGACCACAAGAAAAAGCAGGAAAGATCTAAAATTGACACCCGAACATCACAATTAAAATAACTAGAGAAGCAAGAGCAAACACATTCAAAAGCTAGCAGAAGACAAGAAATAACTAAGATCACAGCAGAACTGAAGGAGATAGAGACACAAAAACACCCTTCAAAAAATCAATGAATCCAGGAGCTGGTTTCTTGAAAGGATCAACAAAATTGATTGACCACTAGCAAAACTAATAAAGAAGAAAACAGAGAAGAACCAAATAGACGCAATAAAAAATGATAAAGGGGATATCGCCACCGATCCCACAGAAATACGAACCACCATCAGATAATACTATAAACACCTCTACGCAAATAAACTAGAAAATCTAGAAGAAATGGATAAATTCCTCAACACATACACCCTCCCAAGACTAAACCAGGAAGAAGTTGAATCCCTGAATAGACCAATAACAGGCTCTGAAATTGAGGCAATAATTAATAGCTTACCAACCAAAAAAAGTCCAGGACCAGATGGATTCACAGCCGAATTCTACCAGAGGTACAAAGAGGAGCTCGTATCATTCCTTCTGAAACTATTCCAATGAATAGAAAAAGAGAGAATCCTCCCTAACTCATTTTATGAGGCCAGCATCATCCTGATACCAAAGCCTGGCAGAGACACAACAAAAAAAGAGAATTTTAGACCAATATCCCTGATGAACATCAATGCAAAAATCCTCAATAAATACTGGCAAACCAAATCCAACAGCACATCAAAACTCTTATCCATCATGATAAAGTTGGCTTCATCCCTGGGATGCAAGGCTGGTTCAACATATGCACATCAATAAACATAATCCATCTTATAAACAGAACCAAAGACAAAAACCATGTGACTATCTCGATAGATGAATAAAAGGCCTTCGATAAAATTCAACAGCTGTTCATGATAAAAACTCTCAATAAACTGGGTATTGATGGGATGTATCTCAAAATAATAAGAGCTATTGTGACACACCCACAGCCAATATCATACTGAATGGGCAAAAACTGGAAGCATTCCCTTTGAAAACTGGCAAAAGAAAGGGATGCCCTCTCTCACCACTCCTATTCAACATAGTGTTGGAAGTTCTGGCCAGGGCAATCAGGCAGGAGAAAGAAATAAAGGGTATTCAATTAGGAAAAGAGGAAGTCAAATTGTCCCTGTTTGCAGATGACATGATTGTATATTTAGAAAACCCCACCGTCTCAGCCCAAAATCTCCTTAAGCTGATAACCAACTTCAGCAAAGTCTCAGGATACAAAATCAATGTGCAAAAATCAAAAGCATTCCTATACACCAATAACATACAAACAGAGAGCCAAATCATGAGGGAACTCCCATTCACAATTGCTTCAAGGAGAATAAATTACCTAGGAATCCAACTTACAAGGGATGTGAAGGACCTCTTAAGGAGAACTACAAACCACTGCTCAACAAAATAAAAGAGGACACAAACAAATGGAAGGACATTCCATGCTCTTGGATAGGAAGAATCAATATCGTGAAAATGGCCATACCGTCCAAGGTAATTTATAGATTCAATGCCATCCCCATCAAGCTACCAGTGACTTTCTTCACAGAATTGGAAAAAACTACTTTCAAGTTCCTGTGCAACCAAAAAAGAGCCTGCATTGCCAAGACAATCCTAAGCAAAAAAGAACAAAGCTGGAGGCATCACGCTACCTGACTTCAAACTATACTACAAGGCTACAATAACCAAAAGAGCATGGTACTGGTACAAAAACAGAGATACAGACCAATGGAACAGAACAGAGCCCTCAGAATTAATACCACACATCTACAACCATCTGATCTTTGACAAACCTGACTAAAACAAGAAACGGGGAGAGGATTCCCTATTTAATAAGTGGTGCTGGGAAAACTGGCTAGCCATATGTAGAAAGCTGAAACTGGATCCCTTCCTTACACCTTATACAAAAATTAATTCAAGATGGATTAAAGACTTACATGTTAGACCTAAAGACCATAAAAACCCTAGAAGAAAACCTAGGCAATACCATTCAGGACATAGGCATGGGCAAGGACTTCATGACTAAGACACTAAAAGCAATGGCAACAAAAGCCAGAATTGACAAATGGGATCTAATTAAACTAAAGAGCTTCTGCACAGCAAAAGAAACTACCATCAGAGTGAACAGGCATCCTACACAATGGGAGAAAATTTTTACAATCTACTCATCAGACAAAGGGCTAATATCCAGAATCTACAAAGAACATAAACAAATTTACAAGAAAAAAATCAAACAATCCCATCAAAAAGTGGGCAAAGGATATGAACAGACACTTCTCAAAAGAAGACACTTATGCAGCCAACAGACACATGAAAAAATGCTCATCTTCACTGGCCATCAGAAAAATGCAAATCAAAACCACAATGAGATACCATCTCAAACCAGTTAGAATGGTGATCATTAAAAAGTCAGGAAACAACAGATGCTGGAGAAGATGTGGAGAAATAGGAACACTTTTACACTGTTGGTGGGACTGTAAACTAGTTCAACCATTGTGGAAGACAGTATGGCGATTCCTCAAGGATCTAGAACTAGAAATACCATTTGACCCAGCCATTCCATTACTGGGTATACACTATGTATATACTGGGTATATATAATAAGGATTATGTATCATGCTGCTATAAAGACACATGCACACGTATGTTTATCGCGACACTATTCACAATAGCAAGCACTTGGAACCAACCCAAATGCCCATCAATGATAGACTGGATTAAGAAAATGTGGCACATATACCCCATGGAATACTATGCAGCCATAAAAAGGGATGAGTTCATGTCCTTTGCAGGGACATGAATGAAGCTGGAAACCATCAATCTGAGCAAACTATTGCAAGGACAGAAAACCAAACACTGCATATTCTCATTCATAGGTGGGAATTGAACAATGAGAACACTTGGACACAGGGTGGGGAACATCACACACCAGGGCCTGTCGTGGGGTGGGGGGAGGGGGGAGGGATAGCATTAGGAGATATACCTAATGTAAATGACAAGTTAATGGGTACAGCACACCAACATGGCACATGTATACATATGTAACAAACCTGCAGGTTGTGCACATGTACCCTAGAACTTAAAGTATAAAAAAAAAAAAGAAGAAATTTAACTGAGATCCCTATGTTCTACTTGCCAACAAACACCCTCCAGGAAAAGAATTAGTTCTAAAATTAAAAATTAAAAAAAAGGGCTACCCTCTTTGGGTCCCCTCCCTTTGTATGGGAACTCTGTTTTCACTCTATTAAATCCTGCAACTCTTCTGGTCTGTGTTTGTGTCGGCTCGAGCTGAGCTTTCGCTCGCTGTCCACTACTGCTGTTCGCCACTGTCGCAGACCTGCTGCTGACTTCCATCCCTCTGGATCTGGCAAGGTGTCCGCTGTGCTCCTGATCCAGCCAGGCGCCCGTTGCTGCTCCTGATCAGGCTAAAGGCTTGCCATTGTTCCTGCACGACTAAGTGCCCGGGTTCATCCTAATCAAGCTGAACACTACTCACGGGGTTCCACGGTTCTCTTCCATGACCCATGGCTTCTAATAGAGCTATAACACCCACCACATGGCCCAAGATTCCATTCCTTGGAATCCGTGAGACCAAGGACCCTAGGTCAGAGAAGATGAGGGTTGCAACCATCTTGGAAGGAGCCAACCGCCATTTTGGAAGCAGCCAGCCACCACCTTGGGAGCTCTGTGAGCAAGGACCCCCGGTAACATTTTGGTGACCATAAAGGGACCGCCAAAGTGGTAATATTGGACCACTTTCGCTTGCTATTCTGTCCTATCCTTCCTTAGAATTGGAGGAAAATACCGGGCACCTGTCGGCCAGTTAAAAACGATTAGCGTGGCTGCCGGACTTAGGACTCAGGTGTGAGGCTATCTGGGGAAGGGCTTTCTAACAACCAGAAGTGTTGGGGACGCTGGTCTGCCTGGAGCCAGCTTCCTCTTTCAATTATCTTGGGGAAGCCGGGGGCCAACTAGAGGTAGAAATCTGTCATCCCGAACTCCCAGCATTAGCCGGTTGAGATCACGGCGCAGCCAGAAGTCTCTCTTCAACAGTTGCCCATGCCTGCACCCCTACCTTTCCTTCTGACCCATACCTCCTGGGTCCCGACCGCGACTTTCTTGAAAGTGTAGCCTCAAAATTCTCCTTACCTCTGAATCTACTTCTTCTCATCTCTGCCTCCTTGGTACTAATGGTTCAGTTTCATTTCCTCTAGCAAGTTGTAACTCCAAAGGGATCTAAGGAAGCTCTACGCTGTGTTCTTAGGCATCTAGGCTATAAACCCAGGAAGTCTTACCCCTGGTGTCCCACCCGATTTAAGTATACAGCTCTCGACATGGGCAGTTATGTGGGACCCGTTCCCCACCACCCTGGCGAGGGCCCCAAGTTTGTAATGGCTAAGGGGAGAGATGGAGGAGAGAGAGAGATGGAGGAGGGAGAGAGAGAGATGGAGGAGGGAGAGAGAGAGATGGAGGAGAGAGAAAGAGGGAGTCAAAGAGAAAAAAACAGAAAGATAGAAATGGTAAAAAACAGTGTGCCCTATTCCTTTAAAAGCCAGGGTAAACTTAAAACCTGTAATTGATAATTGAAGGTCTTCTCCATGACCCTATAACACTCCAATACTACCTTGTTGTTAGTGTAAACAAGGGCGTAGCCTGAAAACACTGAAACCACTAACAACCAGTAGCCTTCCTATCAAAAATCCTCAACTCAGTGACCCGTGGATGGCCCAAATGCATTCAATCTGTAGCAGTAACTGCTTTGCTAACAGAAGAAAGTAGAAAAGTGACTTTTAGAGGAAACCTCATTGTGAGCACACCTAATCAGTTCAGAATTATTCTAAGTCAAAAAAGCAAAAAGGTAGCTTACTAACTAAAAAATCTTAAAGTATGGGGCTATTCTGTTAGAAAAAGGTAATTTAACACCAACCACTGATAATTCCCTTAACCCAGCAGATTTCCTAACAGGGGATTTAAATCTTAATTACCATACAAAGGTCCAGCCAGATCTAGGAGGAACTCCCTTCAGGACAGGACAGTAGATGGTTCTTCCCAGGTGATTGAGGAAAAACCACAATGGGCATTCAGTAATTGGTAGGGAGACTCTTGTGGAAGCAGAGTTAGAAAAATTCCTTAATAATTGGTCTCCTCAAACCTGGGAGCCATTTGCACTCAGCCAAGCCTTAAAGTACTTACAGAATCAAAAAACTCTATCTCAATCCTGACTCAAAAGGTTACCTACACCCTCTCTGAAACAAATTTGCATAAGAACTGTTGTTTATGGGAATGCATCTTGATGCGGCAGCTGGGTTGCCATGAAATACTCAGGAACCCAGCCCAGCTCTAGGACTCACTCCTGAGCACAAAGGCAACGTTGGGCCTGCTGGTAAAGGACCACTAGAATCCAGCAGCCCAGACCGCTTTCTTTGTGGTCAAGAAAGGCGGGAAAAGGGGTGCAGGACTGCTACATCGGTGAGCATAACTAATCCGATAAGCAGGGGTCCATGGCTGGTTATGCACCCTGGAAAGGAATAAGCATTAGGACCATAGTGGACGCTCTAGGACTAATGCTCATCGGAAAATGACTAGGGGTGCTGGCATCCCTCAGTTCTTTTTTCAGATGGGAAATGTGCCACCCAAGACAAAAATGCCCCTAAGATGTATTCTGGAGAATTGGGACCAATTTGACCCTCAGACGCTAAGAAAGAAATGACTCATTTTCTTCTGCAGTACTGCCTGGCCACGATATCCTCTTCAAGGGGGAGAAAGCTGGCCTCCGGAGGGAAGTATAAATTATAACACCATCTTACAGCTAGACCTCTTTCGTAAAAAAGAAGGCAACTGGAGTGAAGTGCCATATGTGCAAACTTTCTTTTCATTAAGAGACAACTCGCAATTATGTAAAAAGTGTGATTTATGCCCTACAGGAAGCCCTCAGAGTCTACCCCCTACCCCACCATGCCCCCGACTCCTTCTCCAACTAATAATGATCCCCCTTCAACCCAAACGGTCCAAAAGGAGATAGACAAAGGGGTAAACAATGAATCAAAGGTGCCAATATTCCCCGATTATGCCCCCTCCAAGCAGTGAGAGGAGGAGAATTCAGCCCAGCCAGAGTGCATGTACCTTTTTCTCTCTCAGACTTAAAGCAAATTAAAATAGACCTAGATAAATTCTCAGATAACCCTGATGGCTATATTGATGTTTTACAAGAGTTAGGACAATCCTTTGATCTCACATGGAGAGATGCAATGTTACTGCTAAATCAGACATTAACCCCAAATGAGAGAAGTGCCACCATAACTGCAGCCCGAGAGTTTGGAGATCTCTGGTATCACAGTCAGGTCAATGATAGGATGACAACAGAGGAAAGAGAACGATTCCCCACAGGCCAGCAGGCAGTTCCCAGTGTAGACCCTCACTGGGACGCAGAATCAGAACATGGAGATTGGTGCCGCAGACGTTTGCTAACTTGCGTGCTGGAAGGACTAAGGAAAACCAGGAAGAAGCCTGTGAATTATTCAGTGATGTCCACTTTAACACAGGGAAAGGAAGAAAATCCTACCGCCTTTCTGGAGAGAATAAGGGAGACATTGAGGAAGCAAACCTCCCTGTCACCTGACTCTATTGAAGGCCAACTAATCTTAAAAGATAAGTTTATCACTCGGTCAGCTGCAGACATTAGAAAACAAACTTCAAAAGTCCTCCTTAGGCCCAGAGCAAAACTTAGACACCCTATTGAACTTGGCAACCTCGGTTTTTTATAATAGAGATCAGGAGGAGCAGGCGGAACGGGACAAATGAGATTAAAAAGTCCACCGCTTTAGTCATGGCCCTCAGGCAAGCGGACTTTGGAGGCTCTGGAAAAGGAAAAGCTGGGCAAAGCGAATGCCTAATAGGGCTTGCTTCCAGTGCAGTCTACAAGGACACGTTAAAAAAGATTGTCCAAGTAGAAATAAGCTGCCTCCTCGTCCCTGCCCCTTATGTCAAGGGAATCACTAGAAGGCCCACTGCCCCAGGGGATGAAGGTCCTCTGAGTCAGATGCCATTCACCAGATGACCCAGCAGCATGACCGAGGTGCCTGGGGCAAGCGCCAGCCCATGCCATTGTCCTCACAGAGCCCTGGGTATGCTTGACCATTGAGGGCCAGGAGGTTAACTGTCTCCTGGACACTGGCCCAGCCTTCTCAGTCTTACTGTCCTGTCCCAGACAACTGTCCTCCAGATCTGTCACTATCCGAAGGGTCCTAGGACAGCCAGTCACTAGATACTTCTCCCAGCCACTAAGTTGTGACTGGGGAACTTTACTCTTTTCACATGCTTTTCCAATTATGCCTGAAAGCCCCACTCCCTTATTAGGGAAAGACATTCTAGCAAAAGCAGGGGCCACTATACACCTGAACATAGGAGAAGGAACACCCATTTGTTGTCCGTGCTTGAGGAAGGAATTAATCCTGAAGTCTGGGCAACAGAAGGACAATATGGACGAGCAAAGAATGCCTGTCCTGTTCTAGTTAAACTAAAAGATTCCGCCTCCTTTCCCTACCAAAGGCAATACCCCCTTAGACCCGAGGCCCCACAAGGACTCCAAAAGATTGTTGAGGACCCAAAAGCGCGAGGCCTAGTAACACCATGCAATAGCCCCTGCAGTCCTCCAATTTTAGGAGTACAGAAACCCAACGGACAGTGGAGGTTAGTGTAAGATCTCAGGATTATCAATGAGGCCATTGTCCCTCTATACCCAGCTATACTTAACCCTTATACTCTGCTTTCCCAAATACCAGAGGAAGCAGAGTGGTTTACAGTCCTGGACCTTAAGGATGCCTTTTTCTGCATCCCTGTACATCCTGACTCTCAATTCTTGTTTGCCTTTGATGATCCTTCAAACACAACCTCTCAACTCACCTGGACTGTTTTACCCCAAGGGTTCAGGGACAGCCCCCATCTATTTTTGCCAGGCATTAGCCCAAGACTTGAGCCAGTTCTCATAACTGGCCGCTCTTGTCCTTCGGTACATGGATGACTTACTTTTAGTTGCCCGTTCAGAAACCTTGTGCCATCAAGCCACCCAAGAACTCTTAAATTTCCTCACTACCTGTGGCTACAAGGTTTCCAAACCAAAGGCTCAGCTCTCCTCACAGCAGGTTAAATACTGAGGGCTAAAATTATCCAAAGGCACCAAGGCCCTCAGTGAGGAACATATCCAGACTATACCGGCTTATCCTCATCCCAAAACCCTAAAGCAACTAAGAGGGTTCCTCGGCATAACAGGTTTCTGCCGAAAACGGATTCCCAGGTATGGCGAAATAGCCAGACCATTATATACACTAATTAAAGAAACTCAGAAAGCCAATACCTACTTAGTAAGATGGACACCTGAACAGAAGTGGCTTTCCAGGCCCTAAAGGAGGCCCTAACCCAAGCCCCAGTGTTAAGCTTGCCAAGAGGGCAAGATTTTTCTTTATATGCCACAGAAAAAACAGGAACAGCTCTAGGAGTCCTTACACAGGTCCGAGGGATGAGCCTGCAACCCACGGCATACCTGAGTAAGGAAACTGAGGTAGTGGCAAAGGGTTGGCCTCATTGTTTATGGGTAATGGCAGCAGTATTCGTGTCTGAAGCAGTTAAAATAATACAGGGAAGAGATCTTACCATATGGACATCTCATGATGTGAATGGCATACTCACTGCTAAAGCAGACTTGTGGCCGTCAGATACCTGTTTACTTAAATATCAGGCTCTATTACTTGAAGGGCCAGTACTGTTAACCCAGCCACATTTCTTCCAGACAATGAAGAAAAGATAGAACATAACTGTCAACAAGTAATTTCTCAAACCTATGCTGCTCGAGGGGACCTTTTAGAGGTTCCCTTGACTGATCCCGACCTCAACTTGTATACTGATGGAAGTTCCTTTGTAGAAAAAGGACTTCGAAAAGCAGGCTATGCAGCGGTCAGTGATAATGGAATACTTGAAAGTAATCCCCTCACTCCAGGAACTAGTGCTCAGCTGGCAGAACTAATAGCCCTCACTCTGGCACTAGAATTGGGAGAAGGAAAAAGGGTAAATATATATACAGACTCTAAGAACGCTTACCTAGTCCTCCATGCCCACGCAGCAATATGGAGAGAAAGGGAATTCCTAACTTCTAAGGGAACACCTATCAAACATCAGGAAGCCATTAGGAGATTATTATTGGCTGTACAGAAACCTAAAGAGGTGGCAGTCTTACACTGCCAGGGTCATCAGAAAGGAAAGGAAAGGGAAATAGAAGGGAACCGCCAAGCAGATATTAAAACCCCAAGAGCCACAAGGCAGGACCCTCCATTAGAAATGCTTATAGAAGGACCCCTAGTATGGGGTAATCCCCAACAGGAAACCAAGCCCCAGTACTCAGCAGGAGAAATAGAATGGGGAGCCTCACGGGGACATCGTTCCCTCCCCTCAGCATGGCTAGCCACCGAAGAAGGAAAAATACTGTTGCCTGCAGCTAACCAATGAAATTACTTAAAACCCTTCATCAAACCTTTCACTTAGGCATTGATAACACCCATCAGATGGCCAAATCATTATGTACTGGACCAGGCCTTTTCAAAACTATCAAGCAGATAGTCAGGGCCTGTAAACTGTGCCAAATAAATAATCCCCTGCACTACAGGCCATTCATTTCAATCCCTGCATCTTTAACCTCCTTGTTAAGTTTGTCTCTTCCAGAATCAAAGCTGTAAAACTACAAATCCTTCTTCAAATGGAGCCCCACATGCAGTCCATGACTAAGACCTACCGCAGACCCCTGGACAGGCCTGCTAGCCCATGCTCTGATGTTAATGACATCAAAGCACCCCTCCCGAGGAAATCTGAACTGCACAACCCCTACTACACGCCAATTCAGCAGGAAGCAGTTAGAGCGGTCGTCGGCCAACCTCCCCAGCAGCACTTGGGTTTTCCTGTTGAGAGGGGACTGAGAGACAGGACTAGCTGGATTTCCTAGGCCAACTAAGAATCCCTAAGCCTAGCTGGGAAGGTGACGGCTTCCACCTTTAAACACAGGGCTTGCAACTTAGCTCACACCCGACCAATCAGAGAGTAAAGAGAGCTCACTCAAATGCTAATTCTGCAAAAACATGAGGTAAAGAAATGGCCAATCATCTATTACCTGAGAGCACAGCAGGAGGGACAATGATCAGGATATAAACCCAGGCATTTGAGCTGGCAACGGCTACCCTCTTTGGGTCCCCTCCCTTTGTACAGGAGCTCTGTTTTCACCATTAAACCTTGCAACTGCAAAATAAATAAATAAATAAATAAATAAATAAGCCTCTGCTGAAGGCCTACCTGCTGCATAAGAAAAGAAAACACAATATCGACAATATTCTTCCATTTGCATCATTATCGCTCATTTACTTCTAAAAGGATGGCCTCTGCTTGGAGGGAAAAAATGGGCAATTGAAGCAGAGTTAAAGCATCCTTAGGGCAACATGCCTCTGTCTTTTTAAAGCCTTGGGCTTGTGAGGCTCACTGGTAGGAGATAAAATGTGGTGTGAGCACTCAGACACCCCCAAACACAGACAGGAACGACAAACACTGGCATCGAGTAAGTGCGCTAACACCCAAACCCAGGACCACGCCGCACCTGTAGGTGTTACCTTATTTGGAAATAGGATCTTTCAGATTTAGCAAGATAAAGGAATACTGCACATGGGTGGGCCCTAAGCCAATGATTGGTGTCCTAATGAGAACAGAGAAATTTGAACACACATGGGAAAGAATGCCAGGTGAACATACACAGGAACAATCCCACGGGAACGCACACAGCGGGGAGAACGCCATGTGAACATACAGAGGGGAGAACGCCGGGTGAACGCACGTGGAGGAGAGAACGCTGGGTGAACGCACAGAGGGGCGAGAATGCCAGGTGAATGCACAGAGGGGAGAACGCCGGAGGAACGCACACAGAGCGGGGAGTACGCCAGGTGAACGCACACAGAGGGGAGAACGCCGGGCGAACGCACACAGGAACGTGAAGGAACACAGAGGGGAGAACGCCGGGTGAACCCACAGACTGAGGAGAACGTTGGGTGAAACAGTACAGACCCGGGAGAACGCCGGGTGAACCCACACAGGTGGGAGAACGCCGGGTGAACCCACACAGCCGGGAGAACGCCGAGTGAACGCTCACAGTGGGGAGAACACTGGGTGAACGCACAGAGCGGAGAACGCGGGGTGAACGCACACAGTGTAGAGAAAGCCCGGTGAACGCACACAGGGAGGTGAACGCACACGGGGGGAAGGGGAATGCCGGATGAATGCACACAGTGGGGAGAACACTGGGTGAACGCACAGAGAGGGGAGAACGCCCGGTGAACGCACACAGTGGGGAGAACGCCGGGTGAATGCACAAAGTTGGGGGAGAACGCCGGGTGAACGCACACACTGGGGAGAACTCCCGGTGAACGCACACATTGGGGAGAACGCCGGGTGAACGCACACACTGGGGAGAACGCCGGGTGAACGCACACACTGGGGAGAACGCCGGGTGAACGCACACACTGGGGAGAACGCCGGGTGAACGCACACAGTGGGGAGAACACCGGGTGAACGCACAAAGTTGGGGGAGAACGCCGGGTGAACGCACACAGTGGGGAGAACTCCCGGTGAACGCACACATTGGGGAGAAAGCCGGGTGAACGCACAGAGCGCGGAGAACGTTGGGTGAACGCATACAGCGGGGAGAACGCTGGGTGAACGCACACAGTGGGGAGAATGCTACATGAACGCATACAGAGGGTAGAACGCTGGGTGAACGTACAGAGGCGGGAACGCTGGGTGAACGCACACAGGTGGTAGAACGCTAGGTGAACACACACAGTGGGGAGAACGTGGGGTGAACGCACACATTGGGGAGAACGCCCAGTGAACGCACAGAGTGCGGAGAACGTTGGGTGAACGCACAGAGTAGGGAGAACGCCGCGTGAACGCACACAGCGGGTAGAACGCTGGGTGAACGCACAGAGGGGAGAATGCGGGGTGAACGCACACATGGGGGAGGACGCCGGGTGAACGCACACAGGTTTGAGAACGCCGGGTGAACGCACACAGGGAAGTGAATGCACACAGTGAGGAGAACGCCCGGGTGAAGGCACACAGGTGGAAGAACGCCGGGTGAAAGCACACAGTGGGGAGAATGTCGGGTGAACGCACTCAGCGGGAAGAACGCCGGGTGAACGCACACAGCGGGGAGAACGCCAGGTGAACGCACATAGAGTCCCCCGGTTGAACCACAGAGTAACAGAATAGGGAGAACACCGGTGAACGCACTGGGTGGCAGGGCAGGGGGGTGGTGTGGATAACGCCACTTGAACGCATATGGGGGAGGACGCCAGGTGAACGCCCAGAGGAGAACGCCATGTGAACGCAAAAAGAATGGACAAGGCCTGCTGAACGCACAGAGAGGAGAATGCCGCGTGAACACACACGGGGGAGAACACCTCGTGAACGCACAGGGTGGAGAACCCCGGGTGAAAGCACAGGAGGCAGAATGCCACGTGAACGCTCCCTGGGAAGAACGTCAGGTGAACGCAGGGGAGGAAGAACGCCGGGTGAATGCACAGTGGGGAGAACGCCGCGCTAACACACACGGGTAATAACTCCACGTGAACAGACTTCGGGGAGAACGCCGGGTGCACGCACAGGGGAAAGAACGCCAGCTGAACGCACATCCAGCATGTGTTCAACGCAGGGAGAGGAGAACACCTGCTGAATGCATGGGGTTGGAGAACGCCGGTGAATACACGGGGGAGAGAACGCCACGTGAACACACGGGGGAGACGCCCCACGAACATACAGAAGGGAGAATGCCGGGTGAACACACGGGGGAGAACGCCCCCGCGAACGCACAGTCCCAAAGTGATCATGACCTAAGCTGCCAGCCAGGGCTTTATCCTGATATGGAATCAACATTTTGTCCCTTGTCCCCCCAGTTCCTGTGTTGAAATTCTAACCCCAAGGTGCCTTGGGATTAGAATTTCAACACTGGAGAGAACCTCCAGTGAGCGCACAGAGAGAAGAACGCCACGTGAACGCATAGTGGGGAGAATGCCATGCGAAGGCACAAAGAACGGAGAACGCTGCGTGAACGCACACATGTGGGGGAGAAAACCAGGGGAAGGCACAGAGTAAATAGAATGCCGTGGGAACGCACAGGAAAGAGAACGCCACGGGAACACACCGGGGGAGAACGCCAGGAGAACACACAGAGGAGAGAACTCCGCACGAACACAACGCGGGAGAACGCCAGGTCAACGCAGGGAGAGGAGAACGCCTGCTGAATGCATGGGGTTGGAGAACGCCGGTGAATGCACGGGGGAGAGAACGCCACGTGAACACACGGGGGAGACGCCCCACGAACATACAGAAGGGAGAATGCCGGGTGAACACACGCGGGGGAGAACGCCCCCGCGAACGCACAGGGTAGAGAATTCCGGGTGAAGGCACAGGAGGGAAACGGCGCGCGAACGCTCAGCGGGGAGAACTCCAGGTGAACGCACAGGGGGAAAACTCCGCGCTAAAACACATGGGAAATAACGCCGAGCGAACACACAGGTGGGAGAACGTCGCACGAACGCACACGGGAAAGAACACTGCGCGAACGCACAGCGGGGAGAACGCCACTTGAAGGCACAGTGAGGGGAGAATGCCGCGTTGAACGTACAGAGGGGAGAACAACCCGCGAACGCATAAAGGGGAGAACGCAGCGTGAAGGCACACAGAGGGGAGAACGCCAGGGGAACGCAAAGAGTAAAGAGAATGCCTTGGGAACGCACAGGAGAGAGAACGCAACCTGAGCACACGGTGGGGGCTGGGGGAAGAACGTCGGGAGATCACACACGGAGGAGAACGCCAGGTGAACGCACAAAAGGGAAAACGTCTGCTGAACGCACAAAGAAAGGAGAAAGCCAGGTGAACGCACAGGGAGAACGCCAAGTGAACGCAGAGAGGGGAGAACGCCGCACAACCGCACAGGTAGGAGAAAGCCACGTGAACGCACAAAGGAGAACGCTGAGTGAAAGCACACAGTGCCGAGAACGCCAGGGGAACGCACACAGGAAAGAGAACACCGAGAACGCCGTGGGAACGCACAGGGGAGAGAAAGCCACGTGAACACACGAGGGAGAACGCCGAGGGAACACACAGAAGGGCGAATACCCGGTGAACGCACAGAGGGGAGAACACCGGGTAAACACACACTGGGGAAAACACCAGGTGAAGTACAGAGGGGAGAACGCCGGGCGAACACAAGAAGGGAGAACTCCGTGTGAACACAAAGGGAGGAGAACGCCTGGTGAGCACACAAGGGGGGGAACGCTGGTGAACGCACAGGGCGGGGAAACGCCATGTGAACGCACAAAGGAAGGAGAACGCCAGGTGAACTCACACGGGGTAGGAACCGCGGAGGAAAGCACACAGTAAAGAGAAGGCCGTAGGAACGCACAGGGGAGAGAACGCCACGGGAACACACGGGGGGAGAACGCCGGAAGAACACACAGGGAGGAGAACGCCGCGCGAACGCGCAGAGGGGAAAACGCCTGGTGAACGCACAAAGGAGAAAGCCAGTTGAACGCACAAGCAGCAGAACGCCAAGTGAACGCACCGAGGGGAGAATGCTGCGCCAACACACACGGGAAACACAACGGCGCGAGCACGCAGTGGGGGGAACGGCACGCGAACGCTCAGCAAGAAGAACGTAAGTTGAACGGACAGGGGGAGAACGCCGCCCTAATACACGCGAGAAATAACGCGGCACGAACACACAGCGGGGAGAACCCCGCGTGAAAGCACGAGGGGAGAACGCCGCGTGAACACACACACGGGAAATAACGCCGTGTGAACACAGCGGGGAGAACGCCTCGTGAAAGCACGAGGGGAGAACGCCGCGTGAACGCACACACGGGAAATAACGCCGCGCGAACCCACAGGGGGAAGAACATCACAGGGACGCACAGTGGGGAAACGCCATGTGAACGCACAAAGAAAGGAGAACGCCAGGTGAACCCGCACACGCGGGGAGAACGCCAGGGAAACGCACACAGTAAAGAGAACGCAGTTTGAACGCACAGGGGAGAGAACGCCACGTGAACACAGGGGAGAACGCCGCAGGAACACACAGAGGGAAGAACGCCATGTGAACCGACAAAGAAAGGAGAACCCCCCCCCGGTGAACGCACACAGCAGGGAGAGAATGCCGGCAGAACGCACAGGGTAAAAAGAACGCCGTGGGAACCCACAGGGAGAGAACGCCACGTGCACACACTGGGGGAGAATGCCACATGAACACACAGGGAGGAGAACGCCCAGTGAACGCACAGCGGCACAGCAGGGAGAACGCGTCCCCAACGTACCGCGGAGAGAACGCCTGGTGAATCCAGAGTGGAGCGGAGAACGCCAAGTGAGCGCACAGAGGAAAGAACACGCCGCAGGAACGCACAGGAACGCACGCCGCAGGAAAGCACAGGGGAGAACGCCATGTGAACAGACAAAGGAGAACGCCAGGTGAACACACAGGGAAGACGCCGCGCAAACACACAGAAGGGAGAACGCCGGGTGAACGCACACGGGGGAGAACGCCACGCGAACGCACAGGGTGGAGAATGCCGGGTGAAAGCACAGGAGGGAAACGCCGCGCGAACACTCAGCGGGGAGAACCCCTGGTGAACGCACGGGAGGAAGAACGCTGGGTGAAACGCACAGAAGGAGAACGCCGCGCTAACATACACGAGAAATAACGTCGCGCGAACGCACAGAGGGGAGAACAACGCGCGAACGCACAGGAGGGAGAACGTTGGGTGAATGCACAGACAGAAAAACGCCGCTTGAACGCACAGAGAGTGGAGAACGCCAGAGGAACGCACGGAGTAAAGAGAACGCTGTGGGAAAGCGTATGAGAGAGAACACCACGTGAACACATGGTGGGGGAGAACGCTGGAAGAACACACCAGGAGGAGAATGCCAGGTGAACACACACGGGGGAGAACGACAGGTGAACGCACACGGGGGAGAACGCCTGGTGAACGCACAGTGGGGAGAACGCCATGTGAACGCACAAAGAAAAGAAAACGGCGGGTGAATGCACCCAGGAAAGAGAACGCCAGAGGAACGCACACAGTAAACAGAACGCCGCGTGAACGCACATGGCAGAGAACACCACGTGAACAGAGAGGCGAGAGAGCCGTGGAAACACACAGAAAAATGAGCGCCCAGTGAACGCACAGAGGGGAGAACGCCAGGTGAACACACACGGGGGAGAACGCCGCGCGATCGCACATGGAGAACACCGGGTGAACACACACTGGGGAAAACGCCGGGTGAACTTCGACAGAGGGAGAACGCCGAGTGAACACACAAAGGGGAGAACTCTGTGAACATAAAGGGAGGAGAATGCCTGGGGAACACACACGGTGGGGAGAACGCCAGGTGAACGCACACTGCGGGGAGAAAGTCGCGGGAAGGCACAGAGGGGAAAACGCCTGGTGAACGCACGGGTGGAGGGGAGAATGCTGGTGAACGCACAGCGGGGAGAACGCCGCACCAACACACGGGAAATAACGCCGCGCGAACACACAGGAAGAGAATGCGGCGCGAACGCGCAGACGGGAAAACGCCGCGTGAACCCACAGGGGAGAGAACACCAAGTGAACGAACAGCGAAATCACCAGGTGAACACACACGGGGGAGAACTCCAGAGGAACGCATACGGTAAGGAGAAAGCCGTGTGAACACACATGGGAGAGAACGCCACGTGAACACACGGGAGAGAACGCCGCGGAAACACACAGAAAAGTGAGCGCCTGGGGAACCCACAGAAGGGAGAACGCCATGTGAACAGACAAGGGGGAGAACGCCTGGTGAAAACACAGAGGGGAGAACGCCAAGTGAACACATAGAGGGGAGAACTCGGTGGGAACACAAAGGGAGGAGAATGCCCGGTGAACACACACGGGGGAGAACGCCGGGTGTAAGCACACAGCGGAGAGAAAGCCGCCCGCGAACGCCATGGGAACACACAGAAGGGCGAACGCTTGGGTGAACGCAGAGGGAAGAACACCTGGTAAACGCACGAGGGAAGGGAGCAGGCCGGTGAACGCACAGGGGTGAAACGCAAATTGGGCGCACACACACACAAGAGGAGAATGCCAGGTGAATCTACACAGGAAGAGGAGCGCCAGAGGAAATCACACAGTAAAGAGAAGGCCGTGGGAATGCACAGGGAGAGAGAACGCACAGGGGAGAACGCGGCGCAAACGCACAGGGGGGATAACGCTGTGTCAACGCACACACGGGAAAGAACGCCGTGGGAACACACAGTGGGGAGATCTCCGTGTGAATACACAGGGGAGAACGCCGGGTGAACGCACAGCTGGGGCGAATGCCCAGTGAACGCACAGCGGGGAGAACTCCAGGTTAACACACAAGGGGGAGAACGCCACGCGAATGCTCGGAGGGGAGAACACATGGTTAACGCACAAAGAAAGGAGAACGCCATGAACGCATATGGGAGAGAACGCCACGGGAACACACAGAAGGGCGAACGCTTGGTGAACGCACCGAAGGGCGAACGCCAGGTAAACACACATGGGGGAGAACCCCGCTCGATCGCACAGGGTAGAGAACACCGGGTAAACACACACTGGGGAAAACGCCGCGTGAACACACAGGGGTGATAACGCTGCATCAAGGCACACACGAGGGAGAACGCCAACTGAACACACAGAGGGAGAAAGGTCGCGCGAACGCACACGGGGGAGAATGCTACGTGAACGCACAGGGGTGTGAACACACAGTGGGGAGAACTTCGTGTGAACACACTGAGAGAAAAACGCCGGGCGAACGCACAGTGGGGAAAAACATGGCGTGAACGCATGCGGGGGATAACGCCGCGTCAACGCACACGGGGAAGAACGCTGTGCGAATGCCCAGGGGGTGGAACGACACGCGAACGCACAGAGGGGAGAACGCGGCGTGAATGCAACACAGGGCGGAGAACACCAGGGGAACGCACAAAAAGAAGCCATGGGAACTCACAGGAGAGACAAAACAAATGGAGGGGGGGAGTGGGCAACGCCGGGAGAACACACAGGGAAGAAAACGCTGGGTGAACACATGCAGGGGAGAAGGCCCCGCGAACGCACAGAGGGGAGGACTCCTGGTGAACGCACAAAGAATGGAGGACGCCGGCTGAACGGGCAAGGGAGAAGGCAAAGTGAACGCACAGAAGGGAGAACCCAAACGAACGCCCAGGTGGGAGAACGCCATGTGAACGCACAAAATGGAACGCCGGCTGAACACACACAGTGGGGAGAATGCTGGGGGAATGCACAGAGAAAACGCCGGGTGAACGCACAGTGGGGAGAATGCCAGGTGAACGCACAGTGGGGAGAACGCCGGGGGAAAGCACAGAGAGGAGAAAGCCGGGTGAACGCACAGCAGGGAGAGCGCCGCGCGAACGCACAGTGGGGAGAACGCCGCTTGAACTCACAGGGGGGATAACGCCGCGTCAACGCACACCGTGGGGAGAACGCTCCGCGAACACACGGTAGAGAAAGCCGCGCGAACGCACAGGGAGGGTAGAACGACCCGTGAACGCACAGAGGGGAGAACACGGCGTGAACGCACACAGGTCGGAGGACGCTAGGGGAACGCACAGAGTAAAGAGAACGCCGTGGGAACGCACAGGAGAGAGAACGCCATGAGAACACATGGGGGGCGGGGGAGAACCTCCAGGGAGGAGAACGCCAGGTGAACGCACAAGGGGGAGAACGCCACGCGAATGAACGGAGGGCAGTATGCCTGCTGAACGCACAGAGAAAGGAGAATGTGGGGTGACCGCACAGGGGGAGGAACGCAAAGTGAATCGCACAGAGCGGAGACTGCCGCACGAACTCACAGAGGGGAGAACGCCATGTGAACGAACAAAGAAAGGAAAATGTCGGGTGAACGCACACAGGGGAAAGAACGCCACATGAACACACGAGGGAGAACGCCGCGGAAACACACAGAAGGGCGAACGCCTGGTGAACGCACAGAGGGGAGAACGCCAGGGGAACACACACCGGGGAGAACGCTGCGCGATCACACAAGGTGGAAAACACCGGGTGAACACACAGAGGGGAGAACTCCCTGTGAACACAAAGGGAGGAGAACGCCAGGTGAACGCACACAGTGGGCAGAAAGCCGCGCGAACGCACGGGGGAAGAACGCCTGGTGAACGTACAGGGGGAGGGGAGGGGAGAACGCCGGCGGACGCACAGCAGGGAAAAGGCCGTGTGAACGCACAAAGGAAGGTGAACGCCAGGTGAAGGCACACAGGGGGGAGGAACGCCAGAGGAAAGCACACAGTAAAGAGAAGGCCGTGGGAACACACGGAGGAGAGACCGCTGGGAGGACACACAGCGGGAAAACAACGCACAAAGGGGAGAATGCCTGTTGAATGCGCGGGAGTGGAGAACGCCAGGTGAACGCACAGCGGGGAGAACGCCTGGTGAATGCGCAGGGGCGGGGGAGGAATGCCGCTCGAACGCACGGAGGAGAACGCTGGGTCAACAGGCGGAGAACGCTGCGTCAACACACATGGGAAATACAATCACACGAACACACGGGGGAGAACGCCGCACGAAAGCTCAGCGAGGAGAACACTTGGTGAACGCGTGAGGGGAGAACGCTGGGGAACCCAAAAGGTGGAGAATGCTGCGTAAATGCACGGGGGGAGGAACGCCGCGGGAAGGCACGGTGTGGGGGGGGCAGGGGAACGCCCTGTCAACACACACAGGGGAGAACCCTGGATGAACACACGCGGGGGAGAACGCCGGGTGAACACATACAGAGGGGAGTACGCGGTGTGAACGCACAGGGTGAGAACGTCGCGTGAACGCCCGGGGGTGGAGCACGCCGCGAAAACGCACAGGGGGAAGAATGCAGAGTGAACGCACATAGAGGGACGAACGCCAGGTGAGCACACACGGGAGAAAATGCCGCGTGAATACACTCGGAGAGCGCCGCACGAACGCACAGGTGGAAGAACGCCTGGTGAACGCACAAAGAACGCCGGGTGAACACACCTGGGGGAGAACGCCGCGCGAACACACGGAAGGGAGAACGCTTGGTGGAGGCACAGAGGGGAGAACGCCGCGCGAACGTACAGGCTGGAGAAGGCCCGGTGAAAGCACAGGAGGGAGAACGCTGCGCTAACGCTCAGCGAGGAGAACACCTGGTGTACGCACGAGAGGGAGAACGCGGCCCTAACACACACGGGAAATAACGCCGCGCAAACACACAGCGGGGAGAACACCGCTTGAACGCACGCGGGGTGGGGAGAACACCTGGTCAAAGTACAGGATGGAGAACGCCTCGTGAACGCACACACGGGAAATAACGCCGCGCGAACACAGAGTGGGGAGAACGCCGGGTGAGCGCACAGAGGGAAGAACGCTGCAGAAACGCACAGTGGGGAGAATGCCATGCCTATGCAGAAAGAAAGAAGGCCACGTGAACGCACACGGTGGCGGGCGGGAGACTCCGGGAGAACGCACACAGTAAAGAGAACGCGGTGTGAACGCACAGGGGAGAGAACGCGGTGTGAACACACAGGGGAGAACGCAGTGCGAACACACAGAAGGGAGAACGCCTGGTGAAGGCACAGAGGGGAGAATGCCATCAAAGAAAGGAGAACCCCTGGTGAACGCACACAGGAGACAGAATGCCCAGGAACGCACAGAGTCAAGAGACCGCCTTAGGAACGCACAGGGGAGAGAACGCCACGTGAACACACGGGGAGAATGCCGCGGGAACACGCAGAAGGGCGACCGCCTGGTGGATGCACAGAGGAGAGAACGCTGGGCGATCACGCAGGGTGGAGAACGCCGGGTAAATACACACTGGGGAAAACGCTGCGCGATCGCATAGAGGGGAGAACGCTGGGTGAACACACAGGGTGCGTTCTTCCATCATGAGGCTGCGCCGGAGTCTCTGAGTCTACTCTGGCTTAGAAGGCTGCCTGATTCGCAAATTGTTCATTGCTCAATTACATGCCTTTAAATTTAATTCAGCTGAAGTTTTTCTTTTCTCACGGCCCACCCACTAGATGTGGCTCTGTCACTGGTGCTGGCCAGTGGGGCATGGAGGGACCAGTGTCCTTCCTGGCACAGGCCCTAGGAAGCGGCTGTGCCTTCTCCACACTCTTCTTCCTGACTCTAAGCTAGAGCTCTAAACCCAGGTTTAGATTCAGGGGCCTGTGACCTCCAATGGGAAAACAATTCCATCTTTATTTTTACCTCATATTTAGTATTTCCATCAATTATGAGTGTAGGCAAAAAAGCACAGTAGCTTCAGCAGGACTGGTGTTTTGCTGGCAGTACAAAACACATTTTCATATCCTATTCCTTGCTATCCTATATTCTTTCTTTTGTGTGTTAAAAAATCTTATTCTGAGACCATTCATCAGGCCACTGGAAGGGGTTCATGGCACAAAAAAAGATGAAGCCCAGAAATAAGGTGAAAGAGAGATGACAGAGAGCCACTGGACACAAGAAGCCTTGCACCCTGAGTCACCCCGTGGAGCACTGACGAGCCTCGGCTCCTGATTCATTATGTGGAGTGCTGCCTAGTACCAGGAGCAACAGCATTGGACAGGGACATGAGTAAGAAATAAACTTCCAGAGTGTGAAGCTAGTGAAATGATGGGATGTGTTTATCACAGGGCTAGCATCAACCTAACCAGCACGGAGACATGCAGGGCTGTGAACGGGAGCCTAGAGCTGCAAATCAGACAAGCCTGGTCCAGGAGACCTCTTGCAGGCTGCAAAGCTACTCTCTCCTTTGCCTCCTCTGTATCTCAAAGGACCTGGGGTGGTGAAGGGAGTTCTGGGCCCACCTGAGTCAGCCTGAACAGGCCGTTCCTTCAGCAGATTCCTCAAGCTCTGCCCTGGCCCCTTCCTCGGCCCACCCCAGCTTGCCCTCCAAGGGGCATTATCACTCTGACCCTCGTCTCCTCCTCCTGTTCAGCCTTTGCCATGGCAGTGCAGCAGCACCCCTCTGCAAAGGGGTCTCGCATGCTGTTCAGCAGCTCTCTTCCCACCACAACGATGGGCAGCTGGATCCGAACTGGAACTGCACCACCTCCCAGGAATGTGAATACCAGTGGAATCCGGATAGGAGGGTGTGACCAAGGCACGGTGGGTGAGAACCGGAGCTTGGCTAGCAGGCAGGGGTTCAGCTGCTTCCTGACCTGTGCCCTGGCACCTCTCACCTGGCCAGGGCTTCTCAGGGAGTGGCCACTGCTGAACCTTTGAGACCCCAACATGTGTGGGCGCATTTCTAAGCCTTCCTTGCATGGACCCCTCCCTAACGCTGTGCCATTTTCCAGATGGTCTCACCCACCCCCCACTGCTGCCCCCAGTGCTTTGATTCAGCCCCTCAGCTGTGAAGGGAGTTGGTTCCTCATACTAGATCTCGATAAGACTATGGTGGGAGTCGGCGTAGAGCAGGGAAAGCCTAGACTTTCTGCCAGAAGGTCGGGCTGGGGCAGTGCAGGCCGTGGCACCTCCCAGCTCGGTGCATAGGGTGGGCCACCCCAACCCGGCTCCTCACACTTCACGGCGTGCAGCAGCCTCCTGGGCCCTGTGAACATGCAGACTCTGAGCAGCAAGACTGTGCAGGACCCGACATTTGCATTTCTAAACAGCTCCCAGGGGACACCAATGCTGCAGGCCGAGGCCCATGCTGGAGGAACACTGACCAGTGGGCAGCTTTGGGTGACCTTTAAAGTGGGTGGAAGCACATCTGCCCAGCTGCCCCCACGGCTGCTGCAGGATCAGGAAACACAGCACACTCCTAAGTGAGTCGTCACCATGGTGACTTTTGGATTCCCACTGCCAGTTCCTGTGGAGTCAGAGAGATCTTAGCTCAGAAGTGCTGACACCAGGGGCTGGCTGGCCACCGGCCACATGGGAAGAGGGGAAAGGCAGCAGGAGCCACCGTGAGGCAAATGAGCTACAAGACGCCGCTCAGTCTGACTTCCCTCCACGGCCCCCAACACAGGTGAAATTGGCTCAGAACAGCTCAGCATGTCCTATTGAGGGGCAGGAAGGATGCTGAGAAAATCCCAGGCAGCGATCTCAGCTGGGATGTAATTTGAGGGTGAAAAAGGTGTGTTGCTTGCGGTCTCTTCCTTGTTCCTTGCAGGTTATATTTGAAATGAATGTCAGAGTCATGCAGCCACTGCCAACTAATTCCCAGCTAAGAAGGTAAACACCGGCATCACCTGGGTCTTCTGGTCTACCTGATTCTGCAGCTCAGAGGGAACCATGCAGCTGGCAAAAATGACAGTCAGGGCAGGACTATGACCCAGTTAAAGGAATGTGAGTTAAAACATGGGGAGCCAAACACCCAAATTCCAGCCTGATCCTAACTGGATGTAGGCATTAAACCCTTATGCTGTCATTCCCACCACTGAGTAGAAAGTGTGGCACGTGGCTTTGTATCACTGTAAATATGATTCTATTTTACTGGCCTTCAGCCTCCCTCCTTTTGCTCACAGCCTTTACTGCAGCCAGCAGAGAGGGGCACTGCCTCCAGCACAGCCCAAGCGAGCTGGGTTTCCATGGAGGCGGGAAAGGGTTCCCTGTCTCCTGCACACTCACATGGCTTCTGCTGCTGGACACGCACATAAAAGCATGTGTGCGAAGCCTTGTGTGGAATCCACAGCAGAGGTGCAAGGAGATCCAGGGGTCTTGACCTCCTGAGATTCTTTGGGGCAGCGGGGGTCGGGGGTTGTATAGAGATATTTACGTTTTTTCCATTCTGGAAACCACAGAGACAGTGGGAGGGGGAGATTCTCTGGTCAAGAAATGAAATAGAATGGAGAAGCACAGAGAAGAGGAATGAGGAAGCTGGGTGGTGCCAGGTCTCCCTGAAGAGGGATGAGGAAGCTGGGTGGTGCCGGGTCTCCCTGGAGAGGGATGGGGCTGGGTGGTGCCAGGTCTCCCTGAAGAGGGATGAGGAAGCTGGGTGGTGCCGGGTCTCCCTGGAGAGGGATGGGGCTGGGTGGTGCCAGGTCTCCCTGAAGAGGGATGGGGCTGGGTGGTGCCAGGTCTCCCTGAAGAGGGATGGGGCTGGGTGGTAGCAGGTCTCCCTGAAGAGGGATGGGGCTGGGTGGTGCCAGGTCTCCCTGAAGAGGGATGGGGCTGGGTGGTGCCAGGTCTCCCTGAAGTGGGATGGGGGGCTGGGTGGTCCTCGGTCTCCCTGTGCTCACAGCACTGTGTGTATCCCCTTCGAGAGCCATGGGAGGCGTGTCCTCTCTGAAAGGCAGGAAGCGGCAGGGACCACATTTCTCCTGTCACCCAGGTATTCCCAACCCCTGGCTCACTGTTTCTCCCCCAGAGCAGGAACTCTGCAAATAGTTGCTGAATAAACAAGTGAACCAATGAATGAAATAAAGGTGAGACCCAATAGGAAATGCAAGAGTTGCCAGGAACAGCAGGAGGACCACACTCCTGGGAGATCTCCCACGCCATGAATTATACCACCGCACACCCACACGCATGCTGCCCGCACTGCGGAAGCATAGCACAACTCCGTGTATGGAGCACACACCCCTCCGGAACACAACTCCGTGTGTGGAGCGCTCACCCCTCCGGAACACAACTCCGTGTGTGGAGCACTCACCTCTCCGGGGCTCCTGTACTTTTCCCTTTAGGCCATATAGGACACCGGTCAAACACTTTCCATCCAGGAACCAGCTAGGACTCCCAGGGTCTCTTCAGGCCTTTCCCACTGCCTTCCCATCAACCCCAGCAGAACACCTGTGGCCCTGCAGCCCCCGCAGCCTGCAGTCACCCTCTGTCCTCCCACTCAGCAGCATGAGGGACAAATTCTAAATCTCTGCAGCGGGCCTTTGTTCCCGCCAGCACCTGGCCATGTTTGCCTTTTCGTGCCTCGCATGCTTTCGGGCCTGGGTCCTCTGGCTTCTTTCCCCACCCTCTCTCCTCTGACCACCAGTTCCCTGCCTCTAAGCGATTGCTGCAGGTTTTGCCAACCCTTCTTCCTTCTCCACTTCCTGCACCTTAGCATGTTCCTTGAGGCCTTGAACCCCTTTCCTATGCTGCCCACTCCTGTTCACAAGTTGCACTGCCACCCCACCATCTCCACCCACCGCTGCTGCATGCCCCGCTCATTACCTGCTGATATCATTGCTGCCACCGTCCACCCACCCTGAAGGCCCAACCCGCTCTCCCCAGCAACTCCTGATGCCAGTTCACCTCCCTGCCCGGTCCCGCTCTCCCCACCCACTCCTCAATGCCAGCTCACCTCCCTGCCCGGCCCCGCTCTCCCCACCCACTCCTCAATGCCAGCTTAGCTCCCTGAGCAGCAGGCTTCAGCAGACACAGGGTTGACTTCCACACGGTGGTGAATTCATGAAATGGGGCCCTGTTCGTGCTTCTCTTGCTCTCTTACCACCTGGATTGAATGAAAATCTGCCTGAATGTCTATTACTGGCTAGTGAATCCTAACACATTGGCTTTCTGAGTATATCTTAATTTAATCCATCTTGCATTTTGCCAATGGTTCCTCATAGTCAACCTCCGAATCAAGGTGGATATCTTTCTTAAGCTAAAACGTGTAGAATAAAAGCCACTTTTATTCAGGAATTTTCTGAATGTTCCTCTCCGCTGAGGACCCCCACTCTGTCCCCTAACCCACACTCCAGGGCAAGACACCAGTTCCTTTTTCCCCACTCCTCAGTGGCTTTCTCAGCTGTCGGACACTAGGTAAGCAGCTTCCTCAACTGCTCATCAGCAATGGACTGAGTATTATTAATTTTAAAATAGCCCTTGAATATTATTGATTCATGTGTTTTTTCTATGAAACACAAAGCTTAGCTGCACTGTGCTTGTCTGGGATTTCGTGTTTCATTTTGGTGCAGCATATCTCCCATGCAGAGCACACGAGAAACCCTCGTAAGATAATGAAGGCAAGAGGATGGGGACTGGGCAGTGTTGGTGGCTGCCTTTTATGTCTGTCCTTGGTTCACCAAGCAGTCTGTGGAAGACACGACAATCGGGGAGAGCTGGCTGGGGCCGGGGGCCTGGGTCTGAGTGTCTGCGTGGCTGTGGACCTGCGGAACCTCTAGCAGGTGGCAGATTCTCCAATGACTCACAAAGGAATCAGTGTCTCCTCACTGGGATTTCATTTGGGGTGAAACCAACAAAAGATGGCACGCACACAGCAGAAGTGCCATGTACTAAACACCCATCATGCCACAATTCTGCTTCCTCTGTCTCCTGTTCAAGGGGCCTTCTATGGTAAGCCTTGGGGGAGTAAAGCAAACACTCCCTGCAATATTGCATCCACCATAGAAACCCTGAGAGGAGATTGCTCCGTGAGACCACACCAGGGAAGTAGGATGCTGAATACAAGATTCCGTCCTCATCCACGGGCACAGAACTTTATCAGGACCTGGGCAAATAGCTATAGCTTTGCACAGCATCGCGTGAGCTCTTTGAAGCGCAAACGTTAGTGCAGCAATGTGATTTTTCTCTCCCACTCTCAAGGACACTCTCTCATGCCTTGCTGTTGGAGAGGTAACATTGCTTGCTCACTTAGCCTTTCCCTTGAACCGTTTCCTCCCTCCTCTGGGTGACAAGCTCTGCTCTGCTCAGCTCTGCTCAGCTCAGCTCAGCTGCTTGCAGTGCAGTTTCTGGAGGCTCCCAGGAGACACCTTCCCTCCTGCCGGGGCAGACACGTTCCACAGAAGTGCCCCTGTTCTCCCTGCCACAGCCAGCATGGGAAGCAGGAGAGAGAAGAAAACAAACTGTTGTGAAAAGATGTTATCACAGCATCACAAAAATATGGGATAAATGGAACTAGAAACACCACTATAGGTCAGCAGAGGAGGAGACCCCTCAGTCCCCCAGCACGCCAGGAATGAAGCTTCTCGGGATGAATTCTGCAGCCTTGGAGGCCAGCCTTAGGCGGGTAACACCCAGGGCAGCCTCCTATCTTAACTCCACGCTGAGAATCAGGCTCTTCCCAGTCCTCTGAAGGGACTCACACAGCAGATGATAGGGATGCAATGATCTGTGCATTAGCTGTTAGAGCACAACACGCATCCTCCTCTCTTTGGTCTTGTGCTTGCATTTTACTTCTTTGATGAGAATTTTAATACATAAATGTGCACATGAATGGAGTTTACAGATTGTAAAAATGAAAACATTATAATGCTTTGAAGCGTGGTAAAATTTCCTTCCCTCTTTCTTCCCTCCCTCCCTTCTTCGTTCTAGGGTGTTAGGCCCCAGTGGAATGAGGAACTGACAGTGGAGGATGGCAGAGGCCTGGCAGGACATGTCAGCACTGAGGGGGAGGTGGCACCCCCATCTGCAGGACGGATAGCAGCACAGCTTGGTAACATACACATAGAAAGATAAAATAAGTAAAGACAATGGGAGCCAGGTTTATCAATATTAGGGAAAGTTACAAATATGGACAGAAAGAAAACTAGAATGATCTCTGCAGTATTAGATTAGAATTAAAAGCATTGGTGTGAACCCACGGCTTGTAGTATATGTGGATCAATGCAGATATGAATGCAGACATCCATGTGTGTGGAGAGCGGTACTTCTCTCCTGGGAGGTATGGCTGGCTCCAGCTTTGGGAAGCACACGAGCTAGAATGCACTGCACTACCCAAGAGTAAGGAAGGGCTCAAACCATGGCCTGGAGGTGAGAAGATGAGCCAGACACCAGGTTGAGGGTCTCTCACTGGCCAGATGAGAGCTATTTAAGCCATGATGAAAGCAATGGGTTTTAACTCACAGAACGAAACAGGAAACCTTAACTTCATATCGACTTAAATTCCTAAATAAGGAATGGAATATTTACATAACTTCTGAATTCTATTAATTACAAAGAAGAAATGAAAACCTAACGGTGGAGAAGCTCACGGACCCAGCCCCAGTGAGTCTTGTGAGGATCACGCACCATCTAACATCACGCACCATGTAACAGGATGCTACAAGGAGAAGCCCAATTGCTCACCCCAGAAGCGTGCCCCGAGGAAACGGCAGGCAAAACTAAGCTGAGGAACAGTCTACAGAATAACCGCCTGCAATCTTCACAAAAGCCAAGAAATCCCGGGGAGCGTTCCAGACTGCAGGAGACTGTGGGGCACAACAACCAAACACCCTGTGGGTCCTAGGTGGATGCTTTTGCTTGAAAGGAGATTGTTGAGACAGTTGGTGACAGTGAAATGAGGCCTATGGATGGGGTGACAGTGATGTGTCAGGGCCCATTTCTTTTTTTTTTTTTGAGACGGAGTCTCACTCTGTCGCCCAGGCTGGAGTGCAGTGGCACAATCTCGGCTCACTGCAAGCTCCGCCTCCCAGGTTCACACCATTCTCCTGCCTCAGCCTCCCGAGTAGCTGGGACTACAGGCGCCCGTCACCACCATGCCCGGCTAATTTTTTTGTATTTTTAGTAGAGATGGGGTTTCACCATGTTAGCCAGAATGGTCTCGATCTCCTGACCTCGTGATCTGCCTGCCTCAGCCTCCCAAAGTGCTGGGATTATAGGCATGAGCCACTGTGCCCAGCCAGGGCCCATTTCTTGATCCAGGTGGTTATGTTGTGAGGTGTAAGAGAACATCCTGTGTAGAAAACATGCCCTAAGTATCTAGGGGTGATGTGCATCATGTCAACAACTTGTTCTCAAATGTTTCAGGGGGAAAACAATTCTTTGCACCATTCTTGCAAATTTCCGTAAACTTAAATCTTTTTAAAAGAAATACAGAATCAGGTGTCCAAGCAACTAGGGAAAGGTGTCATTCGACTAAGGGATGGGGCTGGGAGCGAGGCTTACTTGTCATAACACACTTTGGTTCCAAATTTTGACTGTTTCTACCTATTCTGTTCATGTTGGTAGTAAAATCTGTGTCTGTGCATACTTGTTCTTTCTTGGGAATGGAAGCCATCCAGGAAGCCCTGCATGAAACCATATGTTATTTCTTCATCTTCCCCCCAAAAGGAGAACGCCAGGAACAGCTCAGAGAGAGTCCAGGGAGGTCAGGTGTGTGGGCGCCTGCGTGCACCGAACAGATGATGTTGACTCACAGGGGATGGATTAGTCAGGGTTCTCCAGAGAAACAGAACCAATAGGATGTGTGTGTGTGCAGGGAGATCAATCTATTTTAAGAAACTGGCTCATGTGATTACTAAGGTTGGCAAGTCCAAAATCTGTAGTTAAGCCCAAAGGCAGTGTGCTGGAGAATTCTCTCTTGCTCGGGGGAGGTGAGTCTTGTTGTATTCAAGCCTTCACTGACAGGATGAGGCCCATCCACATTAGGGAGGGCTATCTGCTCCACTCAACTCCACTAACTTGAATGCTCACCTCATCCAAGAGCACCCTCACAGAAACATCCAGAAAAATGTCAAGCAATTATCTGGGCACCCCAAACCCAGCCAAGTCGATGCATAAAATTAGTCACCATGTTGAACAGAATATCAAAAAGGAAGGTAGAACAATTTTTCAATTTTCCTGGGCTATATTTTTATGTTATAATTTCATTATTTTAATACAAATGTGTTAAACTGCCTGAACTTCACAGCTATGGTCAAATGCAAATGCAATGATATGTTCCCAACATCCATGTCACCACTTCCTGCATTACCATGTATCAGAAATGGTCTAGTGACTCACAGCAGCAGAAAAGATAACGCAAAAGAAGCAACTCACCTGACCTCAGTGTAAAAATTAGCAACAAGTCTGTTGAAATTAAAATAAGTAGAAGACATACCACATTCTTAAGAGATTGACCAACCCTTTCTTAGGGAGATTGCTAACTAGAGAAACTCACTGATAAAGGAACAGGCATCCCATCAGACAGCAAAAGAGCAAAAGTTATCATGAAAGAGCAAGGTGAACTTCATAACACACCTCGGTTCTGCCGTCCGTGTGCTGATAACCCATTCTTTCTACTCCTCCGCACATCTGATTTTGATCACCACACCGTACACTGGGGCAGAGAGAAGTGACAGCATCACCAGCAACAGCATTCCGAGAAGAAGAGGGAAGAGCTCCTAATTTTATATTGAACAAGTCATAATGTCTGAGTAAAAACAAGTTGCTATCTGCCTCCTGGTGATCACCTTAGAAAATCATCATCCATATATATATATACATACTTTTTTTTTTTTTGAGACTCCAGCCTCTGTCACCCAGGCTGGAGTGAAGTGGTGTGATCTTGGCTTACTGCAACTTCTGCCTCCTGCCTCAGCCTCCCAAGTAGCTGGGATTACAGGCACGCGCCACCATGCCCTGCTAATTTTTTTGTATTTTTAGTAGAGATGGGGGTTCACCATGTTGGCCAGGCTGGTTTTGAACCTCTGACCTCAAGGGATCTGCCTGCCTTGGCATCCCAAAGTGCTAGGATTACAGGCATGAGCCACCGTGCCTGGCCCATCCACATTTTCCAATTTAGAAATATGGACTATTGATGAGAAACCTAATTCTCAACAACAATGATGAGCGACGTGCAGCCCCCAACGATCTGTGGTGAAGAGAAATGAGATTAGGAGGAACGGCTGAATTCCACACATATTTTTCCAAACCCAATTCAATTCATTGTTGGGTTTAGTTTCCCTTTATCAAAGATCCTGTCCATATCTGGTATAACTCAGATTTTAAAAATTGAACTTGAGACAAATAGAACACAATCAGGAAGCTATTTTGCTTAAAAAAAAGTCTCACATCATCTTCAGGGCTCTTATCCTCAGAATACTAACACTTCAGGTGTTCAGCACAGAAGGAGAAGTCTACTTTGTCCCAGTTTCATTCATCAGGACTCAGGAATGCAGGGTGATAGGCTGGTTCCATGCAGGATGTGCTTAGCAAACACCCATTACAAGTCCTGGTTGCCACCTGCCTGCTCTCTGGGAAGAACTATGGAGAAAGAGATGTCATCGTAAGCCCAATTTGCCCTAATAAAAAAATTACTCAGTGATTGCATTCTTCACTAGTGAAGGGTCCCCAGAGAACAGCACAAGGACAGCAAGTAGAAGAATCCGTATCTTCTTGCATTCTCAGCATCACTGTTTGATGTGTGCTGGCAGCTACACTCCCCATTCAAGATGGGCACAGGACACAGCCCAGAGACATCACTGTCCTGCATGTGCAAATGTTACACTTCTTGTGTGTTACACCTTGCACATTCAGGGTGCTTTGTCTAAAGCCTAGGTTTACAGAGACATTCTGTCCCTCAAGGCTTGTGCCTGTCTCTGCTGTTCTGAGGGTCTGCAGGTCCTATGCTGTTTGAAAAGGTGGTGTGGTGAACTTGAAGTCCCTTACCTCAGTGATACACGGCCCATGGGGCCCTACTTGTGTTCACCAAGCTGCAGCAAGTTTGACCTCCTGCTGACCTCCATTTTCAACTCGTCCAGGTCAGCCCTGCCTCTGTGAGTGCAGCTCTTCTGTGGAAGCCCTGCTCCACTGGGGATCTCCTCAAACTCTCTTTTTCTTTACATGAGCTAGGACCCAAAGGAGAGGATCACAAAAAGGCATTCAAGGCCACATCTCAAGCTTCAGTCTCACACTCACAAAGAAAATTGGAGGATGCCAGCAACTAGCAGCTGTTTACAATGGCCTAGAATGAAATGACATCTTCAATTCAGCAAGCAATCATGCAGCACCAACTATTTGCACAACACACTGACAGAGGCTGGCAAAAAGGCTGCATGGTTTAAATGCAGAGCCTGTTCATTCAGCATCATTGATTCCTTCCACAAAGACAAATCAAATGTCTGTGTTGTGATTGGAAGTGTGCTCAACTACTGTTTTTAGAAGTTCAAATGCTTTTTGAAAAATGCCACTTACCATCACTGTGTCACTATACAAATTGTTTAACATGTCTATTTTTGATGCTTCATTAAAATGGTAAGGACTATACTTTGCAGAGCTGTTGTGATAATTAAATAAGAACATACATGTAAAATACCCAGCACGTGCACTTTTGCACTTATTATATATTACAATTGTGCATAACATATAAAATTACTTATTCTATTAGAATCTCCAGTCTTAATAGTGCCTATAAGAAAGGGACCACTTGTCCTTATAAATCCTATATAGAAAAAAATGAAAGAATAATTATCTCAGAGACTTGGTTTTGGGGAAAGTTGCTTTGCATTACAAAGAAAATAAATGGGAACTTTCCCCCAGATGGATTGAAGTCCTGGCACGTCTTCTACCATTTTGTTTCACATGGTAGACAGGGTAAGAGAAAAGCCATAGTATAAAGCAGGACAGAGCCCAGTGACCTGGGAAACAATTAACCTGGACCGCTGATCAAACTGTACCTTGTGAAAGTTTTCAGAATCAAAATGAAGTCATTTGTGTAAAATAACAAAAACAAAAACAGAACCCTGACAAATTGATCTGGGGAAGGATATGAAGGGGTTCTCATGCTTGCATGCCTGGTAACAAAACTGTCACAAAAGGCTACTAAAACAAAACCTTGCACAGAGCCATCACAAACTTACACAAAAAATGCTTCTGTGAGGACATCTGCCCAGCAACTGCCTTTCCAGTCTCAGAATAGCATCATCTTTCTTATTGATCCTTTGTACCCAAGGATAATTATCACAAAACAATTATGTCATTCTCCTGCATTTTTCCTTTAAAAACATTTGTCTTATTTTAGTTTCCCAAATATGCCCATAGTTTACTATGGCACATGTATTCCCATTGCAATGCCCATCTTCAAATAAATACCATTTTTCTTTAGAGTGCCCATGCCTATGTGTTATTTAGGGTGACATAAACGGTGTCAGAAGTGGGACCTTGAAAAAGACCATCAGAAAGCACCAGTGATTCTTGGACCTGGTGTGGACTACTCACTTGAGCCCATTGAATGCTCTGCTTCCAGGGCTCACTTCCTCTGCCCTGGTGCATTTTCTCTCAGGCCAAGCCTCCTTCTTTTTGGTAGAGAATTTTTTATATTATTCAGGATTTTGTTTGGTCACAAGGCTGTCTTAATAAAGGATCTTACATCCTTCCTGGAGATGATAAAAGACTTTTTGTCTTTTCTGGCAAGTCGTTTCTGGTATAAAAACAAGAATCTTTCTGATTTGAGTATCCTGATTTCCACAGAATTTATATTCTGTCTGTGAGGCATGTCTTTTCTGGTGAACTTACTTTTGTTCTATGCATCTAGTTGAGTAATTTGATCATCCTGCCTGGGTTAAAATAAACGCTCTGAGTATAGTCTGAAGGCAAAAAATAAACTTCTAAATGGCTAACTAAAAGCCGTCAGGGTGGTTGCCACCATCTAAAATATCAGTCCAAACTTGTGACAAGATTTATAGGATCTTGTTTTCTTCTTCAGAGATTAATAAGAAATGGAATGGGATTCTCAAACATAAAGGCATGCTGTTTTCTTAGATGCCAGCTTATTGCGGGATCTGGCCAGCAGCCCACAATGCGACGGGGCTCTCTCTTTGTTCCCAGGCAGATCAGCAGGTCAAGAAATAATAGACACACACAAGATAGTGAAAGCTGGGTCCAGGGGGGTCACCGCCTTCTGGTCCCGTGGTGCTGCCAATGCACTGGATATACCAGCATTTATTATTATTATTATTATTTTTGAGACGGAGTCTCACTCTGTCACCCAGGCTGGAGTGCAGTGGCGCTATCTCGGCTCACTGCAAGCTCCGCCTCCCAGGTTCACACCATTCTCCTGCCTCAGCCTCTCCGAGTAGCTGGGACTACAGGCGCCTGCCACCATGCCTGGCTAATTTTTTGTATTTTTTTAGTAGAGACGGGGTTTCACCGTGGTCTCGATCTGACCTCATGATCCGCCCACCTCAGCCTCCCAAAGTGCTGGGATTACAAGCGTGAGCCACCGCGCCTGGCCCAGCATTTATTATTAAGTTTAGTGAGGGCAGGGTTAGGTTAGTGAGGGATTTAGGGTCGTTTGATTATGAGGCGAGATGGTCACATGGGGATGAAGTAATTCTTTAACATAACTTCTGTATGCAGAAGTACAGTATACAGGGATAAGAATTTACAATATAGTGTGTGCATCAGTAATTTCTAACAGAGCCTTAAAACAGAAACACAGTCTTTCCATAACCTATGATTAGCAAGATATTAATCAGCAGTAACAGTTGCAGCAAGAGTTGGTTACAAACAATCCATAGAAACAGGACGTGAAGAAATTCTCAGAAGGTAGCATGCCTTAACCCTAAAGAGGCCTAGAAGAGCCACGGCAAGATGAGGGCGTTTATAGCCCTATCTTATCCACATGGACAGGCACCCCTCATGCGTCCATTTATAGCTCTCCGCAAGGGTCACATTCCATTCCCAGAGCTATGAACATCTGCTTTTCTGGGATAGGAATCTTGGTGATGTGAAACCTCCCTGACTGCACATCCGTTCACAGGCTCTCTGCAGGGGGAAGCACAACACGCACTGTTGGTCGTTCTGGCAGCCCAACCTGGCATTGTCTTTACATGATCCTGCATGCAATTTTGTATTTACAATAATCAGGAGCATTTCATTTTTTATTCCATAGCAATACTTTCAGGGGGTCTCCCTACACCAGCTGACTTATTATGGCTCATTTTTGTGCATATTTTTTTAACTGATTGCCAAATTACATCAAGGAAAATTCAGAGGCTCAAATGGTCATTACCGAAACTCTCTAAAAACACCCTTGAAACTATAGAGTTAACATGTAGTGCCTTCTAAGTTCTCTAATTTTCTCTTCCAATTTTTTTCTGCCTAGTTTGAATCTGCTGACTTTTCTACTGGTGTTCAGATAAAATTCACTGCTTATTGCATTCGAGCCAATATTTTTACAAAAGGTCCTAAAGGTCATTCAAATTAATAGCTTTACAAATAACAACAGCTCAATGGTAACCAAGAAACTAGACCTAAGGGTCAACTCTTTTAATGTAAATTTGGGCTTGCCTAGCAATTGCTTAGGATAATTAAATAATTAATTGAAGGACTGGCAACTATAAAACTATAAGCTACCCATAAAACTCAAAGAACTAGATAAATGTTTATAAAGATATAAAGATTGAAACTGAAAAAAGCATTAAAAGAGGTGTTTTTGTTCTTTTTAAAAACCAAACTGTTTTACTCAAAATTCTGGTCCACAGCTTTTATTATAGTACCTATTTGGTCAAACAAAGTGTAGTCATGTGAACAGGTCCCAATTTTGTCAGAAATACAATTTGGATCCAACTGTCTTTTATAAACTAATGAGATTGTATGCTTTACAGTATTATGACTAAAATTCTAAAATGAAAGCTGTAAGAACTTTGTTTCTGTGTGTGAATATCTGTGTTTGTTCATATGTACATGTATTATATTGTACGTTGTGTCTCCACGGCAAAATCTGGTATGGTCAGCCAGAAATCTCTTAAGAAATTTTATTCAGATTGACTTAGATAAAAAAGCACTCATATAAAATATACAGCAACTCACTCAAATGCCTTTTAGTTCATATGACTTAAGTAAATCTTTAAACTGGCTCTAAAATTGTTGGAAAAATAAAAATATCTTTAGAATTGTCAAAATACATTTTTGCCTGAGTTTATTGGTCAGACAGTTTTATGTCTCTATGAGATATTTTAAGGTATCAAGGTTTAATATAAAGGTTATAAAACTACAAACCCAGCCGACAACAAGATGATCTTTGTCCAACTCTTTGATAAGACTAATTTAATACTGTTGGCTTAATATAAACAGCTGTGTCTTCTGAGTTATTTGCAAAATATTCACTTACTTAATTTTGAGATTCTTATTTAGGTGAACATGTGATATTCTTCAGGCTATAAAAACAGTTAACAACAATAACAAAAATGGAATAACCAGCCTTGTCTAACATCTTGGTTTTCACAAGTAATCTAGGTATATTGTTCAAAATAGATAAATTAGTTAAGCATAAATGGGTGAAAATTTATAAATTAACTTTGAATGTAATTTGAAATATTAAAGCTATATTAAATTAATATTCATTAAATATCTGGGTTATTTCCAAATGAGATTAAAACTGAGAAATTTCTCAACATAAATGTTTGTTCTTTGCTTCTTAAATTTTATGACTAAATATATTTGGTTCTATTAATGTACATAAAATTTATGTTGTGGAAAAACATTTTTTAAAATTATAAAATGGTTCTCATCTATAAAATACCAGCATGTGACAGTTTAAAATTACTTGCTAAAAATTAAGGTTAGTAAGAGTTAAAATTCTAATTAATATTTATAAATCTGTATATAAAGTGCACCTAAGATGTTTTAATAATAAAAATCATTTTAAAAAGGCATTAAGCATGTGTTATTTAAAGAATAATTTTGTCTAATTTGAAGGTTAAAGGTTGTTTAAAATATGGAGTTAGAAAAAAAACAGAAACAAGATACAAAGAAATCAGTAAGCAGGAAAGATGTAAAGAAAGTTATGAGTATGAAGATGTTATTTTGGTTAGAAAGATTGAAAAGACAAGATAATAATTTTGTATGAGAATCTTGTGTGATAATTTTTTGTACTAAAATAAAATGACTGGTTGGTTTTTTTAAAAAAGAAAGTATAGGACAAAGCAGAAAGTCTAAACATGCTGTAAAATTTCCAAGCAGGTAAATAAAAGTTAATGAAGGATGAATTTATGAAGAAATTTCACATTATCAAGTTGGCTATAATTAGAAGGAAATTACTTATACTTCTTTCTGAAGATTGAGCTTTGATATAAAAATGCACTAATAGAAAACTAAAAATTTTATCCCATATGTTAGAACAGGGTTTTCTTGAAATATTGATTTGCTCAGCCAGGTGCAGTGGCTCACGCCTGTAATCCCAGCACTTTGGGAGGCCGAGGCAGGTGAATCACGACGTCAGGAGTTCAAGACCAGCCTGGCCAAGATGGTGAAAGCCTGTCTCTACTAAAAATACAAAAAAGTTAGCTGGGCATGGTGGCAGGAACTTGTAATCCCAGCTACTCAAGAGGGTGAGGCAGAGAATTGCTTGAACCTGGGAGGTGGAGGTTGCAGTGAGCCGAGATCGCACCACTGCACTCCAGCCTGGGCGACAGAGCGAGACTCTGTCTCAAAAAAAAAGAAAGAAAGAAATACTGATTTGCTCCTAGTAAAACTGTAAAGAGGTTTTTTTTAACTTTGAAATCCGTTTCTTCAATAGTTATCTTCTAAATTGCAGGGAGTTTCTCTTTCCTCCACATTTCTTCCTAAGATTCTTTTAATTTCCCTAGTTACAGGTTAGAAATGCCATCTTTTTCATTCAGAATGGAAATTTCCTTTCTTATGGCAGAATTTTCTTCTTAAAGCTCCTCCGATTCCTATCTGAGAAGCTCAACTTTTGCTGTATCTCACAGCACATCATTTGCAGGTCCCACACCATGGCTTTCAGCTCTTTCTCTTTGAGAAGACCTGTGATGATAGCCCTCTGCTTCAACCTTTGTGACTCCTGTAACTTTTTTCTCCAGTTCTATATCTGCTATTATAACGTGACACTGAAATATTTCTCTTGAAAGCCTCGGAAAGTAATGTTTCCTTCCAATATAACTTGATTCTGTACTCTTGGCTTTTCTTGTGTCTGAATTGTTCCATGTAACCAGGAATCTACACATACTTTTAATTTTTCTAAGAACCATGTATTCCCCTGCCCAAGGTACTAGTTTTCTTGTTTCTTCCCTATAACATGGGGTATGCTTATAGCTTGGACACACATTCTTCCTGTGTTCAGTTAAATTCAAGTATCATTTTCAAAAGTTTCAGCTTCCAGGTTATCTAAACAAGCTTCCCGCAAGGAGAGCACTCACACTGTAAGAGGTTTTTCCTTGGCTTTTTGGTAACTGGCCTAAAAAATTAAAGAATTTATGTTTTATCAAGATAATTTTCTGTGTTGTCTTTATTAGGTTTTTGATCACTTGGGGAAACTGAGCTTTGAAAGAGTTAAGGTTTTCACATTCATGTAACTTTCTGTATTGCTCTCAAAGTCTTTTGATTATCACTCTTATTAAATGACTATTATTGCACAGTGACCTATGATTGTTTTGAGCAAGCATTTTAAACCTTTTGACATATATGACAGGCTTCCCTGGGATCAAAATTCTAAAATTAGTCTTTTGACCTAGAATTAACTTTGAGAGTTTCCAGTTAGGTCCCTGGGGAGCCTGAAAGAATGTATCTCTCATCTTACAGAGATATTAGATGATTAGACTTATTTGGTAAATTGTATGGGAAACATCATCAAATGATAAGTGATATTGGATTTTCTTTCAGTTACATTTATGGGAATGGTAGTGATATGAATGTTTCAAAAACTATATAAATTCCTAGAGATCTAGTATGTTATCAGTCATAATTTTGGCTGCTAAACTTTCTTTTAAGTTATATTTATATGAATATTGTCGATGTATTCTAAAAGTTATGTAGAATTTATAAAAGTCTGATGGTCTTGATGTGATGCTACCATTCATGATTCTGCGTGTTCTCTGAAGATGCCACAATAGAAAGAAATAGATTTTCTTGTCAATTGTGAACTGTCATATGATTTTCACCCATAGCTAGTGTAAGCTTTTATCATCCACAGTTACTGTTTGAATTTTTCTCTAAAAGCATTTGCAATTAGCTATAGTCTAAAATTGCTTTTTATGGAAAGGACCCTAACAAGCACTCTTGAACACAGATTTCTGAAAACCTTAAGATCAATGGACTAAATAACAATTTTCAGAACTCTAACCAAAAACTGAAGCATTCATGGAACTGCTAATCAAGATCAAGCAAAACAAAAAATTAATTACATAAAATTAAGTAACTGATGATAACAATGTTTTTATAACTTTTGCTTAAAACATTTTGAGTTCTTTACTTAAATGTTTTGTTCACCAGATTTAAGACAATGTTCTATCTTAAGCTATCTATAGTCTACAGCAATTAGGTAAAGTATACTTTTGTGAATAAAGGTGAAAACATTTGCTTTTTCTCCCTATTTGATTCCTCCAAAATTTGGTAACTATTCATATTCTTACTTTTTATGACAGTGTGTCTAAGTTCCATAAAAATCTGTTATCTTTATAGCAGGATAAAATTGTAAACATTGATTATATTACCAAGGCTTTGACCAAATTTCATATTCAAGAATGTGTATAGAATGTCTGTCTTCAAGAGTTCCCAGTTTTAAGTGATTGAGGAAAAAATGTCACTTCCTGGTAGGCCCAGGAAACTTAAGGCTGTAAGGAAAACCCAAAGTCTGCATTGGATTGGCTTCCCGACCTCAAGAGGTTTTTAAACCTGAGATTCCTATGTGATCAATGCAGAGAAAAAAAGTTGTGTTTCTAAAAGACTGTCATAAACCTGCTATTAGACTGTAGCCTCATTCATTATTTGAAAGTTCTTGTTATCTACCTATAGGCTAAACTAGATCTGAATTCTTTTAGATTCCTCCAATCTCACTGTCCTCCACAGAATTACTAAAAATGGAAACTGCTTTGTTCTTAAAGTCTGATATATGAGCCATGCAGAAAGTTCACCAAACTGCTCGATGCTATAACCCAGTGACACTCAAACAGTAAACTTGGATAAGCTGATGTTTGTCATGCTGTTGACATGACATCAGAATGAGACTCCATATCATATGAGACTTATCTCTCTTAATATCCACCATTTTCACTTGGCAGGATAATGGTATAATTGAAATTTCATAATTAGTAACTTCTATTATAATTTGACAGAACCTGACCCAAGAAATCCTTAGTATCTACTGGTTAAAATGTAAAATGTCTGTACTATTGTTAATATCACACGCTGTACCTGGATACATTTCTCTGGGAAAGTTATAGAAATCCTTAGTATCTACTGGTTAAAATGTAAAATGTCTGTACTATTGTTAATATCACACGCTGCACCTGGATACATTTCTCTGGGAAAGTTATACAAAATAAGAAGATAGGCCACATGGCTATAACAGGTCTCACCTAATTCCCCATGGTTATTTGATTTATTCAATTGGTTGCCTTTCAAACTTAGGTCTATTATGCAAAACCATTATGCAAACTGAGTCGGTCATATTAGTATTAATCTTGCTTTGTATTTTACCTTTTTAAACTTAGTATCTCTTGCTTATTTTTTCAGAAGTATAACTCCTAACAAAATAATGTTGGTCCAGCACTTTGAGATAATAGAGATAATAGCAAGAGACTACAGGAGAGACAAGACTGCACTCAGTCATGGGCTTCCAGGAGGCTTAGCCTGAGAGTCACCCACTTCAAACCTCCCTTGTTGCTCAAATGTGGCTAACAGGGTTTCGACCTTGACTCCTACTCACTGATCACTCCCCACAATGTGTAGTGAGATCAGCAATCTGACACAGGCCCATCCTGGCATTAAGGGACATAAAAATCTAACCACAGGCCAGGCATGGTGGCTTACACCTGTAATCCCAGCACTTTGGGAGGCTGAGGCGGGTGGACAGCTTGAGTCCAGGAGTTTGAGACCAGCCTGGGAAACATAGCGAAACCCATCTCTATTAAAACACACACACACACACACACACACACACACACACACCCCTAACTATAAGGTGATTGATTAGTGATACTTTTGGAGAAAGATCTTGATCCAAAAAGGAAATGTGAAAGTTGTCTGAATCAAAATGGATTAACGGGCATTAAACAAACAAACGAAAGGAACTTTCACAAAGCACCAGGGAAGGCCATAAAGGGTGGGTTCTCACGCCTAGATGCCTGACAACAAAAAGGACTACAAAAAACACAACCTTGCACAAAGTCCACCACAATGTTACAGGAGAACATACTTCTGCAAGGGCATTTGACTAGCCACTGCCCATCCCGCCCTGGACTGGCATCACCCTTGTTATTCAACTTTGTAGCCAAAGATAATTATCTCAAAACAGTGAAGTAATCCTCTTGTATTTTCCTGTTAAAAACCTTTGTCCTCCTTTACCTCCCTGAATACGCACAGTTTACTATGGCACACATATTCCCATTGCCATGCCCCATGCCCAAATAAATATCATTTTCTTTTAGAGAGCCTGTTTGTCATTTAGGTGGACAAACTGAAATTTTCAATTACTTGAGTCAATTAATTCTCTGTGTTTTTAAAGACAGCTTCCATTTTTTACTTATAACTATAGGATCCTACTGCTAAGCATATATGTTGATCATGTTTACATGTTTATTTTGGGGACATTATTATAAATGTGAAAGAAGTATCTATAAATGTGATTATGGATTACTCACTGACACACTCAAAAAGCACGGTGCTCCGAGTTATAGTAAATCCTGTTTCGTTGGCATTTGCCTGATAATATCTTACACCTCATCTCTCATCATCAGCAAGTTGCATCCCACTGACCATCCCCCCGATCCCCCGTCATAAAAACCACTTGATTTCCAGGAATCGCCACAGGCTAGAGTCTCAGGTATATAAAATTTCACTCATTGACTTAAGTGGAATGACTAACCTGCCAGAGACTCCAATCAACCTGAATAGAGGCCACTCAAATGTCTCTTCCCATGGCTGGCTCTATTCTGCTCTAAAACATTCAGAGAAAAACCAATCGGGTGACATTTCAGTTTTGATGAGTGAGGTACCAAGCCCCTGAATATTCAGAGTATCTTGGTGACTGGCTGAATCTTGTGCATGACTTTTGATGTATGTTGTTATCAGAAAAGACACTGCTAACTGCCTTTTCTCAATTCAGGTTAAATATTTTCAAAACACCTACTGTGCCCAAGTAGCTGTGTTAAGTACTGGGGCAGCACGAGCAGCCCACATCCCAGGGTGCAGTCCAAGACTTTTGGTCATCAAGACAGAAGAGCAGATGGTGACAGGTACCAACCACCAAAGCTGTACACACCAGGTTCAATGTCTTTGCTGGTAAAACCACTGCCACTCTGCAGACTTTTCTCAGTGTTAAAAGTGGGTAGGAAAAGGTGACCGTGTAATTCTTGCTCCCTCAAATAAAGGGAATGTAATGCATAAGAATGCACAGGTCTGAAATATGAAAAGCATGTCAACATAAAGTCAATACAGCATTTAATGGATCTTAACTTTATCCATCTCAAACTTTCTTTTGGAGATGGAGTCTCACTCCGTTGCCCAGGCCGGAGGGTGGAGTGCAGTGGTGCAATCTCTGCTCACTGCAACCTCTGGCCTCCCAAAGGGCTGGGATTACAGGCGTGAGTCACCGGGCCCAGCCTTTTTTTTTTTTTTTTTTTTTTTTGAGACAGAGTCTTACTCTGTTGCCCAGGCTGGAGTACAGTCTCGGCTCACTGCAGCCTCCACCTCCTGGGTTCAAGCCATCCTCTCACCTCAGCCTCCTGAGTAGCTGGGATCACAGACACCCGCCACCACACCCAGCTAATGTATTTTTAGTAGAGACAGGGTTTCGTCATGTTGGCCAGGGTGGTCTTGAACTCTTGACCTCAAGTGATCCGCCCACCTCGGCCTCCCAAGGTGCTAGGATTACAGGTGTGAGCCACTGTGCCTGGCCCATCTCAAACTTTCTAATAACTATCAACTGAACCTAAAATGCTAATTCTGTCCTTTTTGTCTAAAATAAATGGAGGGCCCATTACAGTCACTCAGAAAAAAAAAAGAGAATTCTTATCAGAAAAAAATGACATAAAACTGCATTTCTCATCATCTGTCAGAGATTTTGCTTCAGATAAGGAAACCCTCACTACTGCCCCTTCTATGGGAAACGTAGCTCATCCCATAAGCAATGCAACGGACTTACCTTCTATAGACACGCAAATACTGACTTCATATTTGTGATTCTATCCTGGGAATTTCGTTTCAGGAGCTAGAGCTTGTGAGGAAAAGTAGTATTTTAACTTCTGAGTCTTTTCCAGCCTTCTGCAGTGATAGATCTAGCCAATATAGTTGAATTCTGAAAATATTTTACATTACAATTCTCAGTTGCCTTAGGACCTGGATTAAATTATTTTTATTCCTGATCCAAAGTTTGCAGAAACAAAAAGTAAAAACAGGCGATCTGCATGTTTCCTCATCTGGGCGTGGTGAGAAGCCAACAGCAGGCGTCTTCCACTGGGACCAGTGCTGCATTCTCTTTTTTTCTTTTTTTGAAACGGAGTCTTGCTCTGTCGTCCAGGCTGGAGTGCAATGGTGTGATTTCGGCTCACTAAACCTCTGCCTCCTGGCTTCAAGTGATTCATTCTCCTGCCTCAGCCTCCCGAGTAGCTGGGACTACAGGTGCCCGCCACCATGCCCAGCTAATTTTTGTATTTTTAGTAGAGATGGAGTTTCACCATATTGTCCAGGTTGGTCTCGAACTCCTGACCTTGGGATCCGCTTGCCTTGGCCTCCCAAAGTGCTGGGATTACAGGCATGAGCCACCGTGCCCGGCCTCTCTTTTCTATTTTATTCATTTATTCACTCCATCACTTGAGAACGCTGGCTTAGAGCTGATGTGCCTCAGACACGGGTGCACTCATGGAGCACAGAAACGAGTTGGACAAAGTCTGGGCCTCTGTAGTGTGATGTGGCCATTAGGGCCCACAGATCCTTCCCTGCGGTTGCTGCCTCCCTTTCTTCAGGTTCCGAGGAAGCCTTCCCTGGCTGCCTTCATAACTCTGACTTCCTCCCTCCCTCTAACCTACCACCATCAAATGCACCAGCTATGCTCCTCTTTTCCCTTGCTGTCTGTTGCCCTGCACTTTGGGAGGCCGAGGCAGGTGGATCACCTGAGGTCGGGAGTTTGAGACCAGCCTGACCAACATGGAGAAACCCCATCTCTACTAAAAATATGAAATTAGCCGGGCATGGTGGCATATGCCACCACTCTTGGAGTGGGCACCAAGAGGAAAAGATCCCTGCTTATGGCCACGTCCCAGTGCCTAGAAGAGAGGCGGCTCATAGGAAGTGTTGAAAAAAGTGTGGAATGAATCAATAAACAGCTCTTGATTTAGTGGCAGGAGATGTACAGGCCTCACCTCCACTGCGCAGGCCTCATCTACACCATCCAGCCCTCACCCACAGTGTCCAGACCTCACTTCTCCCACCCAGGCCTCCACCCAGTCATCTAGGCATTCTCCCTGCCATCTAGCCCCAAACCGGAACAGCACAACCCTCACCTCTGCTGCTCAGGCCTCATCTACGCCATCCAGCCCTCACTCCTGCCACCCAGCCCTCACCTCTACTGCCCAGCCCTCACCTCTGCTGTCCAGGCATCACCCTTGCTGTCCAGCCCTCACCTACAATGCGCAGTCCACGCCTCTGCTGCTCAGGCCTCATCTATGCCACTTAGCCCTCACCCATGCCATCTAGCCCTCACTCAAGCCACCCAGCTCTCACTTCCTCCATCCAGGCATCATTCCTGCCATCCAGTCCCCACCTACACTGCACAGCCCTCACCCCTGCCACCCAGGCCTCATCTACACTGCCCAGCCCTCACCTCCCCTGTCCAGCCCTCGCCTCCCCGGTCCAGCCCTCACCTCCATCATGCAGCCACTGCCTCTGCTGTCCAGTCCTCACCTATGCCACATCGTCTGCACCTACGTTGTACAGCCCTCCCCTGTGCCATCCAGCCGGCACCTTCAATGTAACACAACAAGAGCTGGAAGAGAAGAGGCCCTGGTCCCTGGGCGTGGAGGCGCAGAGCCACCTGGACTGCAGAGAACTCTTAACGGCCAACCGTGGAGCTGCGTGTTGACATCCAATGGAACTTGCTAAACTAGATGAGCAGAAGAGCATTCCAGGCCACCCAAACTTCGCGGAGAATCCAGGCACAAGGAAGTGCTAAGCAGAGCCCTCGTGGCCTGTGGGGAGTGGGTGGAGGCACTGCCAACAGGGCAGGTGGGATTGAGGGAAGGTCTCTGAGCCGCCATACTGGGACTGGAGGCGTGATCTGGGAGCAGAGAGCCATGGTTGGTTATGGAGAGGGGCACAAACACGGTGCCAGCGTCCAGCACTGACAGTCAGGTGGCGTGGCAGTCAATGCATGGCCGAGACGGGGAACTGAGGCTCGAACTAAGTCAGTAATGAGAAGGATAAGCTGAATATAATTCAGAATACTTTCACAATTTAGGCAAAAAATTTTTAAAAAGTTTCCAGTTCACTTTGAGGTTTCTACCTGGAATAAGTGGATGGTGATGTCATTCACGGAGATGGAGGCAAAAGTTTCGGTGGAACGATAAGATACCTAGGCCAGGTGCGGTGGCTCACACCTGTAATCCCAGCACTCTGGGAGGCTGAGGCAGGCAGATCACCTGAAGTCAGGAGTTCCAGACCAGCCTGGCTAACACAGTGAAACCCCAACTCTACTAAAAATACAAAAAATAGCTGGGCATAGTGGCCTGCGTAGTCCCAGCTACTCGGGAGGCCAAGGCAGGAGAATTGCTTGAACCCAGGAGACAGAGGTTGCAGTGAGCTGAGATCGCACCACTGCACTCCAGCCTGGGCGACAGAGCGAGACTCAGTCTCAAAAAGAAAAGAAAAGAAAAGATACCTAGTTCTGAATATGATACAATTGCTACTGTTAGTAATTCAAGCACACAATAATCTTCCACTACTAGCTTGGAGAGGGCATTGCTTTCTAGGTGACAAAGCATTGTCCCCTCCCAGGCCAAGAGAAATGCTCTTGGGTACAGCAATAGCCCTGCTGAGAAGGGGTGGGTCTGAAGGAGTTTCACAGGAACCTGGTTTTCTTCTCTCACTTTTACCTATGGTGTCTTTCTCCACCATAAGTTCCACTCATCCCTGCAGCCTAGTCCACGGGTCCTCTTTTCCATGTTGCTGCACAGATGCTCCAGGCGGAGGCCTGCTCTGGCTGAGTCCCGGGCCAACTGCCCCTCCCGGCTGCTCTCCATCCTGAGATGTGCCTGCTCCTTTGCCCCCCTGGGAGACACCTGCACCCCCAGCTCTGATCCCAGAGCCTGGCCTGCTCCTCCTTCCACACATACGAGCCTGAGACCCTGCTCACATGGAGGCCTTTCTGTCACCTCTGCCCAGTGTTACAGTGAGAACCATGTGGTCAGAGTTGCATCTTCCTGAGTTGAATCTGGAAAATGCACATGACCTACTTGTTTAATGATGTAAAAACATGTGCTTGGATCTGATCTCCGTCACCGAACCTTAAACGCAGAGTCTTCCCCTTCTCCTGTCTCCTGTGGCTCATGAGTGCCTTATACTTACATGATCTGATGCAGGTTATCAAACGCTCGTGTTCTACCTGCTACTGAGCTCTAGGCCAAAATAGGAATATTAAGAGATCCAAGCATTTGCCTGTGCTCGTGTTTTGAACCATCCAGCCCCTCACCAGTGCTTTCTTCCATTTAGCTGACGGGACAATGGCAGGAAACCAGCACTCCGCAGCCCATGCCTCCCACCAGGATGCGACCCTGTTGGCGTCCCAGTCCGCTCTCAAATGCTCAGAATCATATAATAAATACACGCTACTTAAAAACAAGAATGGCTTCTTTAAAAACTGCAAAGGCAGCCGATTGCAGACAGCCTCTGAAGAGCTGCTTTCCTTGACCCCCCAAGGCTATAAAATAAATGCAATTTGAATAGGAAGTCTGTTCAAATCCACCAGCTCCTCTGGGAATAATGAAGATAAAACCCGAGCCTTGATCCCTGTGTTTGCAAAATGACTCAAAAAAAAAAAAAAAAAAAAAGAATTGACATCATTTAAAGGACTCTGAGGCTTAAGGGTCCAACTCTAAAGTACACCCACTCCCTGAGGACGCAGAGCAAATGCAGGAAATCATGCCCTTCCAGGTGCAAAACAAATCAGATCTTGTCCCTTTCACAGGCATCCAAACACAAATCATCAGTTCCCGACAGAAACAAATCCTGCCCTGCCAAGCCAACAGAAAAACACTGGAGACAGAAATGAGCTCAGAGAAGGGCCAAGGGACAATGACAACATGGGGACCCTGGATCCTTGGGCTCCGCTAGCCTTCCCCATAGCTTGCAGAAGAGGGCTGGGCTCCTCCCTCTATTACAGAAGAGACAAAATAAAGGGACTGCTTCCATCAAATCCCTGATCATCTCACTCTGTCTGTCTGAAGAAGCTGTCAGGCCTGGTTGGGTGCTGCCTGTCTCAGGGAACCGGCTCTTACTGCAGAGCTGTTTCCAGAGGGCCAGAGGCTGTCCTGCATCTCCTTTAATGCCTGCGGGGGATGCAGAGGCCACTTAGTCTAGGATCAGGACTGCAACACCTACTTTCTCACTGTCCCATCTGCCTGGCAAACCTTTGTCTCTCTCTGAACGTTCTGCATTTCAGATTGTCTTATAGACACCATGAAGTGAGGTTTTGGTTTCAGCCAATTTGAAAATCTCTTCTCAGGCCGGGCGTGGTGGCTCACGCCTGTAATCCCAGCACTTTGGGAGGCCGAGGCGGGCGGATCACGAGGTCAGGAGATTGAGACCACCCTAGCCAACATGGTGAAACCCCGTCTCCACTAAAAATACAAAAAATTAGCCAGGCGAGGTGGCAGGCGCCTGTAGTCCCAGCTACTCGGGAGGCTGAGGCAGGAGAATGGCGTGAACCCCGGGGGGCGGAGCCTGCAGTGAGCCGAGATCACGCCACTGCACTCCAGCCTGGGCGACAGAGCGAGACTCCATCTCAAAAAAAAAAAAAAAAAAAAGAAAATCTCTTCTTTAAATGGGCGAGTAAAGCCGAATATTCACAGGCATTGATACGGCTGGTTTTTTTTTTTTTTTTTTTTAATTATGCTGACAATACGGTTATTCTGAGGATTAAATATTTCACGTGTTGAACACAACGCCTAGCACATAGTAAGTTCTATTTTAAATGTATATTGAATAAAACATAAATAGGATGTTAATGTGATTAAGACAAACAGAGAAAATGATTTAAAGAGAGGCCAGGAGATGCAGGGGAAGACAATGCTAACAGGTTGTCTTAACAACACATGGAAAGCTCCCCACTGCACAGCCCCCAGACACCTCAATCCACGAGTGAAATCCCTGCACGGCAGGCTGAGACGTGGGTGCAGCAGTCTGCCTGACGTGAGAGCCATATCATCACGTATCTAGAAGGTAAGGGTACCTCCGGTTCTGGAACACACAATGTAGGCACATTTCACTGGGGGCTCCATGTACGTTTCTAAATACATATCAGTGCAGGGACCTGGCTACCCTCTGGTAAGAAGGAAGTGAGGCCTGACAGAAACTGACCTTCCAGTAACTCGGAAGAGACTGCTCTGACGGAGACGGGGGCTGGCTGCTCTGTGAACACTCCCGAATCTCCTAGGGCAGGAGGGGCAAAGTCACCGTTCTAGGACATGCCTGTGACCACACCAGGCCTCCAACAAGGGAGCAGCTGGCTAAGGAACGATGTCCTGGGGCTTTGGCCACATGAAACAGACCCAATCTGAGCTAGACACACCCCCCAGGCCCACCAGGCATCAGCATGGGCTCCTGCCATGCGCAGAGCTCTTCGTCTTGACAGGGTCCGTGCGCCAAAAAGGCAACAGGCTCCGAGGGGAAAACTCAAGCAAGAGAGTCCCCCTGAATCGGTGCCATCTGTCTAAATTCCAAGTATGCCTGCCTGATCTACCAGGGCACTGAAGAGCTTAACAGAGAAGAAAAAAACAATCTGTGAGCTTTATCCCAAGCACAAAACAGCCACTCAGGCGTGGGAGAGCTCCTTTCTCCCCGTGTACGCCACACGCACTCACTCTACATGGACCACAACATCCAATTCACAGGCACGGAGGGGAAACAGCAAAGCAAACAGAGACTTCACTTTGGAGTTGTTTTTTAGAAAGCTGCAGTTTGTGAATTTCTCTTGCTTTTTAAAACAGAGTATTTCCAAAACTTGGGCATCAATGCTTGGTCTTTTTAGGTGGGGGATAGAAGACTGGGCCATCTTCACAGACCCTCAGACCCCGGCTCTCGGTGGCCCCATTTGCCAGCCAGACTTCCTGCTTGGGGGATGGCTGCTCCCCCGGCTCGGTGCAGTTTTGCAGCTGCTGGTCTTGCTTAGTGAGGCACAGTTCTATCTGACCAATTGTCTGTACTTCCTCATCCTAAAAATAAACAACGAAAGACGCTTTAGAATTCAGATCTTGGATTATCATCAAGGTCTTATCATCATGAACTTTTAGAACTTGAAGATAACAAAAGCAGAGGCTCCACACCACAGGTTCCAGGTTCCAAGAACGGACTCCTTCATTTAGCAGAAGGCTGATGTGCACTAAATTGGAACGGATGGCCCCAGGTGACGCGCTTGTGGGCAGTGGAGCTGGGCTTGGGGGTTGGATCTCCTGGTCACCACCAGAGGCCAGCCTGGCAGCCCTGGTGAAAAGCCTCTGCTTTTATCTTAGAGAAAATTAACAAAGATACACACAGATACAACAGCACTCAACATACCTATCAAGATATTAGGAGAAGAAATGGCTTTTGTAGGCCAAAAGGGCAACAGTACCCTATTGCTAAAAGAATAGGTATATTCTTGTTAAAGATAAGCAAGCAGACAAACACTGTCCTAGCATGCTGTCAAGGAACCATGCTTGCTCACACACAGCACAGGCTCACACAGACACACATGCATACTCACATACATAGATGTGCAGGCCTGTGCACACATGCAGAACATGCCCATATGTGCACACATACACACACAGCATATGAACATGTTCATATGCACATGCACACAGAGGCACAGGCCCATGCACACACGCAGCACATGCCCACATGCATGTACATACATGCACACACACATGCACATGCCCACACAGCACGTTCACATGCATGCACACATTCACACATGCACACACATGCCCACATGCATGCACACACACAGCACATGCACACATGCATGCACACAGTCACACATGCACACATGCATGTACATACATGCCCACACAGCACATGCCCACATACATGTAAACACATGCACACACAGGACGTTAACACATGCATGTACACACGCACACACAGCACATGCCCACATGCCTGTACACATACATGCACACATGCATATACACACATGCACACACAGCACATGCACACATGCATGTACACACACATGCACACACAGCACATGCCCACATGCATGTACACACTCATGCACACACACACCACATGCCCACATATACAGACACAAATGCACAAATACAAGTCTGCCCGAGGACTGCATGGTGAAGACAAGGCCATCGGGAAAGTAGAAACTGTCTTCTTGAGAAAAAAAGGAAGACAAAACATAACTGCCTAACCTGGCTTGGTGGAAGGCACTGGATTTTGGGTATCACTCCATATACTCTGGCGAGGGCATCTTTAAAATCTGCAACCTGATTTTAAATACAAGTGTATTAGAAATTAAACTTCAACAGAAAAGATCTGACAGTTCTGGACTATCCCAAGCGCAACAGTGGCAGGGTCCTGCTCTCCCCTGGCTGGCAGGGACAGGACCCAGCACAGGTGTGAGAATGAAGCCCCCACCCCCACCAGCGAAGCAGAGGATGCTGTCAACCTGCGCTTCATCCCCAGACTGCAAGCTGCTCGCTGCGGCTCTGTTTTTCTCTCTGCTCCTGTTTCTCTGGAGAGCGGAGCTCTCCTCCTTCCAGTGTCTTTCTGGGCCCCGAGCTGTCTCACCTGAAATGCCACCTGCCACAGCCACCCTCATCCACCAACAACTACTCTGCCTTTTGCGGCCCATAAAGCTTTCTCAGCCCCGTCCACTCTGAAGTCTCTCTCTCCCCTGACCCCCTCCCCACGGTGGACACATTCTCCTTCACAGAAGAAAGGCCCTGGGACCCCTCAGCTACCGGTCCAGAAACTGCAAACCTAGACCCCCGTGTGCTCCAACCTCCTCTTGGACGAGGGGCCTCCTCCTCGCTCTACTGAGGGAGTCCTCCCCCACTGCTTCTGCCTCGTGCCTTCTAAGTCAAACCTCCTAGGAGGACACCTGTATCCTCTCAGCCTCATGCTCTGGCTTTGGGGGGCACCGAGCTGGGGTCACCAGCTCCAGCAGATACCTTTTGCCCCTTGCCTCAGACACTGTCCACTCCTTCCACGAAGCTCTCCTGTGGGCCCCCTGAGCACCTGCTCCGCTGACCGCCTGGCTGCCGGCTGCCATTCCTGCCCCATCTCCTTGGCCTCCTCCTTCTCCTTCCCTTACGGCGAGTTTTCACTGCCTTCCATTGGAAGCCGTCTTTTCCACCCCACGGCTTCCCTCCCATCCAGACCTCTCTTCCTGGACTCTGCAGAGAGCTCCAATTATCGAACTGTCCACGCAGGGTCTGATCATCCTCCCCTCTTGCCAAGCTTCTGACACCAGCAAATGTCACTCTTATGGAGGCCCGAGGCAGGACCTCTGCCCCTCCTATGCCCCTGTCCCAAACGGCCAAGTCCAAGCTCCCCACACTATCCCTTCCTCTCCAGCTGCATAGCCATAGGCCCAGATTCCCCCATCATGTGGCCTACTTGGAGGGTCTCTGTCCCTAGTCTCTCCCCAGCATCACAGGGACAGCAACAAGCAAACACCCCAGCCTACTCAGAGCTCAGCGCTGCTGGAGGATGACGTCCTCATATCTATGGCCCCCACCTGGTCCGTTCCCAACCCTCCTGCTCTGCCCCTGAGCCCCCTCAAGAGGCAACTGGTCCCATATCTCCCAGCCCCCAGCCCCAGCTCTGCTCCACTGAACCATCCCCCCAGGGCCTGGGCAGGCTGCAGGTCTCCATCTCAGCAACGTGTTTCCCAGGAAATGTCTGGGCTGGCAGCTCTCCTGGGTGCTCCCGCCGCCCTGATTCTCCCATAAAACAGATGAGTGGGTAAGTGGCTGGATGCTGGATGCAAAATCAAAAAATCTCTCCTGACGATAAATCAAACTCCTTTCAAAGGACAGGACTCCATCCACCGTGCTGTTTCTGATGCCCAACCAAGCACCGTTAGCACCTGGAAGCAGCTCAGCAAATGTGTGGTCGCTGTGGCTTTTACCACCACTGGAATCAGTTTCCTGAACACCAAGTTCTGGGCAAACATGGAGGGCACATTCCCCTCATCTATTCGCACGAGTCCAGGTGAGGACGGTGAGGACCCTGCAAGCGATCATCTTACGGTTTCCTGGGGTTGGGGCTGTGGGGGGAGTCTGGAAACGGCTGGAAGACTCCTTCCTCAAGTCCACTGCTCCCCATACCCTGGAAAAATGGCTGCACAGGTAAGCAGACACCACTGAGAGCAAAGACACTGTTGCCAATTTATTTCACAAACTGTCAAGATACCAAAATAATTGTTCAACATCCAGCCATCACCCCAGAACTACCAAAATCAGTGACTTTCAACCTTTTTCTAACTTCACAACCTGTGATAAATACGAAAACTATCTCAAAGAATCTGATACCTTTCTCTAAGGCAAGAGTCTGCAAACATTTTCCGTAAAGGTCCATGTCATAAATATCCCGGGATTTGTGGGTGACACATCGGTCTCTACTGCAGCTACACCATGGGAGCACAAGCATCCCCAGGTAATAAAGGAATACAATTTTATTTACAAAAACAGGCAACCAAGAGTTGAAAACAGCTACTTTTTCTTTTTTTTTTTTTTTTGAGAGACGTGATCTGGCTGTTGCCCAGACTGGAGTACAGTGGGGTGGCTGTGGCTCACTGCAGCCTCAAATTCCTGGGCTCAGGCAATCCTCTGACCTTAGCCTCCTGAATAGCTGAGACCACAGACACATACTATCATGCTCAGCTACTTTTACTTCTTTCCAGAGGACCAGCCCAGGCTGGTCTCAAAATTCTAGCCGCAAGCAATCTTGCAGCCTGAGCCTCCCAAGGTGCTGGGATTTACAGGCGTGAGTCACCACACCTGGCCAAAAGCAACTTTTTGTATGTGCTTACCAGCTAATAACATCTTGTCATGCTTAAATGTCTATAGTTTTTTTTTTTTTTTTTTTGAGAAGGAGTCTCGCTCTTTCGCCCAGGCCAGAGTGCAGTGGCGGTATCTTGGCTCACTGCAAGCTCCGCCTCCCGGGTTCACGCCATTCTCCTGCCTCAGCCTCCCAAGTAGCTGGGACTATAGGCGCCTGCAACCACGCCCGGCTAATTTTTTGTATTTTTAGTAGAGATGGGGTTTCACTGTGTTAGCCAGGATGGTCTCGATCTCCTGACCTCGTGATCCGCCCGCCTCGGCCTCCCAAAGTGCTGGGATTACAGGCGTGAGCCACCGCGCCTGGCCTATAGTTTTTTTTTATCATAAAACAAATCACAATTTTATCATAAAAACAAACCACAAACAAATATAAGACTATGTTATAAAAGTGAATGTGATCCTTCAAACTGCAGATTCCACCTGCTCTGCCGGACCCTGGAGCACATGCTTCTCACAAAAGGAGCCATGAAATCTGTGCTTCCAAATCACAGGTCTAAGAAGCCTTCAGTTCATACTCAACATGCACAGGAAAATAAAATGCAAACAAAATCTGTTTAAATGATAACATTTAAGTAGGAAGGGGGTTTGCATTGGGGCACTTTACAGCCCATTGACTCAGAGGCTGAAATGGCCCTGCTGGAGGTCCCCGGGAGATACATACGAGAAAAGAAGCAAAAGCAAGACTTACTTGGTAGTAATTGATGGATGGTTTTATCCCCAATTTTAGGAGCACACTAAAATTTAAATTTAAAAAAGTTAGCTGTATAATGAAGGTCCATTTTCCTTTCTTGTTCTTTTCAGATACCATATTTCATGGTAAAAATTAAGACACTCTTAAAGGAAAAGTGCTTTTTTTCTATGACTTTATGCAACAAATGTGTCAACACGGACAGCAAATACATGGCTCCCAGTCCCCGCCTTCCCCACCCCTTAGCACACACACTAACTGCTCCAGGCAGGCACCCTTTCCAGTTCCTGACTCCTTCTGAGCATGGGAGCACTGGGGCCACCACCAAGTGGAGCTGGCACACAGAGCACCACCCGTTTGCCACACCTGCTTTAAAAGATAGCAACTGAAGTCGGATTCCAGGCTTATCCTCGTAAACTGCATTTGGTCAAATCTTTAAACACAGTCATGCACCACATTACGACATTCAGTTAGTGAAGGCCTGCGTGTACGAGGGCGGTCCCATGTGACCACATTTCTACTGTGCTTTTTCTATGTTGAGATATGTTTAGATATACAAATCCTTACCATTGTGTTACATACAGGTGCCTACAGTACTCAGTACAGTCACACGCTGTACAGGTTTGTAGCCTCAAAGCAACAGGCTATACCACAAAGCACAGGTGTGGCGTGGGCTGTATCAGCTAAGTAAGTGCGCTCCAAGATGTTCACATAATGACAATTTTATACCCCATCACCAAGCAATACATAACTGTATGTTAAGTCCCTACAGCTTTCAATCACCTGCTAAAGCACTACTACACAGAATCCTACCAAACTACCATATACAGAATTCACTTATTAAATTATAAAGGTACATTTTAAAAATTCTGAATCATTCCAGAAGAATATCCTAGTTCCCCATCAAGCCTTGGTAGAAAATTCTAGATCACGATCACAGAGTGGACACAAAGATTTAGACATCCTCTGTGGGCAATAACTTATTGTCAGACTGTCTTGGTCACAGAGTTCCTGGAACAAGGACTGAGACGCCGGGCCAGGGTCCTTTCAGCCCCAGACATGGCCCGAACCCACAGGACCTTGCCTACCCTAGCTGTTGGTGTTGTATGAATAACAGGTTTCAGACTTTGTAGTAAAAAAAAAAAAAAAAAAAAAAAAGTAAACTAGCTTATTAATTTTTTAATGTTTATCCTAAGTTTCAATGATCCTATTTTTGATATATTGAGTTTAATAAGATATTTTTGAAATTAATTTAACCTGTTTGTTTCTTTTTGCTGCTTTTAATGATGCTACTAGAAAATTTAAAACGACATCTGTGGCTTGTGTTACATGTCTATTGGGTAGCATGCTCCTGACTTGGGTGATCAAGGGAATAAGGCAAAGAGAGAAAGATATGGGGAAACGCAGCACCTAGCCCAGCATCGTGCTTTCTGCTGAGTTGAGATGAGCTTGGCACTCATCCCAGGTCTTTATCTGTGGGTACTCTAGCACATGCCATCAGCTCATCTGTGTCTATGAGAACCCTGAGAACTTTGCTTCAAGATGATTTGTGGTTTTTCAGGTTTGCTGCCTTCATATTATGAAGTGAAGAAAAAAACATGTTAGTTTTTTATTCTATTTTATTTTTTTGACAGAGTCTTGCTCTGTGGCCCATGCTGGACTGCAGTGGTACGATCTTGGCTCACTGCAACCTCCGCCTCCTGGTTTCAAGAGATTCTCCTGCCTCAGCCTCCTGAGTAGCTAGGATTACGTGCACCACCATGCCCAGCTAATTTTTGTATTTTTAGTAGAGACGGGGTTTTACCATGTTGGCCAGGCTGGTCGTGAACTCCTGACCTCGTGATCCACCCGCCTTGGCCTCCCAAAGTGTTGGGATTACAGGTGTGAACCACTGTGCCCGGCCTGTTCCAGTTTATGATAAGCCAACCTATGAGAAAAAGATAATTTGTGATACCAGTTTACAAGGAAAAATGAGGGGTCTTAAATTTTGACTTCTTAATTGTATTTTTAGATTAAAATGAAGGCACTAAGAATTATAGATTTCCCTTGGAGAAACTGAGAATATAATTTTCCTATAATTGTTCTTTATAGGTTTTAGCAAACATACTCTCAGTAGGTGCTTTGCCTTCGCAGGCCCTCAGTGAACATTACTGAATGAATGAATGAATAGAGGACGCACCATTCCCATCTACAGCAATGGCAGGGCAGCACTGGGCTCTGCTGAATCCCCACAGGGACTCCAGGACTTAGAGTTTTGCATGTGTCGTGTGTGTGTGTGTGTGTGTGTGTGTGTGTGTGTGTGTGTATTTGTGTGTGTCTTACTCTGTCTAGTGTTGCTATACAGGAATACCTGAGGCTGGGTAATTTATTTAAAACAAGAGGTTTATTTGGCTCAGGGGTCTGCAGGCTGTCCGAGAAGCATGGAACCAGATTCTGCTTCTGGAAAGGGCCTCAGGAAGCTTCCACTCATGGCAGAAGGCAAAGGGGAGCTGGTGTGTACAAGATCACATGGCCAGAGAGGAAGCCAGGGGGTGGGGTGGTGCCAGGCTCCTGTTAACAACCAGCTCTCTGGAGAACTGACTGGGAACTCACTCACCCCTGCAAGAGGGCATTAACCTATTCATGAGGGATCCTTCCCCACAACTCAAACACCTCCCACCTCCACACTGGTGATCAAATTTCAACATGAGATTTGGTAGGGACAAACCAACCACATCCAAACCACAGCAGGAAAGCTACTGAGTTTCAACAAGTGTAAGTAGGAGCCACTTAATAAACTATTTGTTGGATACAGAGATGAATTATTTAGATAACTGATTTTAAAATTTTTGGCAGTATCCATTTATCCTTTCTCTGTTTGATTAAATGGACTGGTTTATGGAGTCCGCCTGGAAAACCCCAGCACTCCGCAGCAGGGTCAGGACTGTGAGACCTATATTTTGAAACAGACAGCATCTTTCTTGTCATCTCCAAAGTGGGTCCTACCCTGCCAGTCTTTCGGCAGTGTCAGACTTTCTTTTTAATTGCAAGTCTCCTGTGCTCCAGGAGCTACCTAAGACACTCTCTTGGTTAATCCTCATAATGACTTTTTTTTTTTTTTTGAGACAGTTTTGCTCTTTTTGCACAGGCTGGAGTGCAATGGCACGATCTCAGCTCACTGCAACCTCCACCTCCTGGGTTCAAGCCATTCTCCTGCTTCAGCCTCCCGAGTAGCTGGGATTACAGGCAAGCACCACCACACCTGGCTAATTTTTGTATTCTTAGTAGAGATGGGATTTCACCATGTTGGCCAAGCTGGTCTTGAACTCCTGACCTCCGGTGATCCACCCACCTCAGCCTCCCAAAGTGCTGGGATTACATGCATGAGCCACCACACACGCGGCCCATAATGATTTTTGAACAGCTAATTAGCTTCATTTTTTGGGTGAGAAAATGTTTCCTAAAATATTGTTCTTACTGCAAGAAAGCAATGCTTCCTCTATTAAAAACCTAAGATTAAATTACATAGATCAAATTATATATACAAACTATATACAAATCAAAGTGTATAGGTCTGTGTACATTTCTTAGTGTATGTACTTGGTAGTGCAGATTTTAAGAGCTAGAAGAGACTTCAGGGTTGAGGGCAACCTATCCATTTATTTTACAGCATGGACAAAAGATCTAGAGGTTAGATACACAAATTGTACAACTAGTTAGTGTCAGAACCAGGATGAAAAGGCACACCTAACGCCATGAGCTCTGGGAGGTGATTTTAAAAAAAGTTTATTCACAGGGCATTCTTTGATGTAATCTTGATCCCCGCTAACCGTGCCAAGCCCCTCTTCTATCAGCGCCTGAGCTCTAGCCCACCCAAGTCGCAGCTGTTAGACCGTGTTTCATCAGATGACACAGGAGACCATCTGTGTGAGATGATTTTGTGCCTTGAGGAGGCAAAGCACATGCCTGGTAAGCAATGGAGGTTTATTCATCTTTTAAGCAGATTTGATTCAGAAACCTTAAATACAGCTGATTAGCAAAGGCTCCTGGTATTATTCTGATTTGAAGGAGAATTGCTCTAAAACAAGCTGCGTAAATTTCAAAAGCAGCACCCAGAGGCTGTGCAATTGCCTGTCATGTTTTTCACAATGACTTCACTGGTTTATTATGACCTCTTATGATGAAGGTCAGTGGCAGCAGCTAAGACACCGACACCCTGAAACGTCCTGAAGGAGAGGTAAGGGCACACCCTGGCTCTCTAGCGACCAGATTCGGACAGTGAGTGCGCTGGGCGTGGCGCTCGGGAGGCACTTTGTTTTACAAGTCAACTGGCTCAAGTGGTGACAACATATTCCCCTTCTCAAGAACAGAGGTGAGGGCAGGCAGGGATGATTTAGGCAGGTTTGGGTCATTTCTGGGGCTTAAAGAACCCTGGCCCACATCTCTTTCCTGCCTGCTTGTTCCAGGAACTCTACGGCAAAGACCTATAGACTTCCTGAGGTTCCGTCTTTCTAAGGAAACGGCCTGTTAACGCACTATCCTTTATCAGGAATCATGGCTGAGAACGGCACATGCTGGTTGGAGTCCTCGTTTTCCCTACGGCCGACTCTGATGATGAGATGGGGCCCAGATGGGCATCCCAATACTCTGCACCCACTCTGTGTGATCGTGATGTAGAATGATCCGGAAAGGCTTTGTAGGCCCAGAACATTCCTCAGGAATGATCCCACTAGCCGAAGCTGCTGGAGGGCAGGGTGGTCTACACCCACTCCCCTGGATCCAGCCGTCAGGCTTGGGCGACAGCAGAGCTCCCCACTGGGAAGTGCAGCCGGGGGAAGGGCGTACCCACCTGTTGAGGTCCAGCTCCCTGTAGAGTTCCAGGCTTCTGCCGAAGTACTTCTTCTGGGAGTTGAGCGCATCTACCTGGGCGGCACAAGTCCCATGCTTTTCCCACTCATGCTTCCTGTGAGGGTTAGAACAAATCTCCACTTAAAAGTAGTGAAACAGGCTGGGTGCAGTGGCTCATGCCTGTAATCCCAACACTTTGGGAGGCTGAAGGGGGTGGATCACCTGAGATCAGGAGTTTGAGACCAGCCTGACCAACATGGTGAAACTGCCTCTACTAAAAATACAAAAAAATTAGCCGAGTGTGGTGGCAGGTGCCTGAAATCCCAGCTACTCAGGAGGCTGAGGAGGAGAATCGCTTGAACCCGGGAGGCAGAGGTTGCAGTGAGCCGAGATCACACCATTGCACTATAGCCTGGGCAAGAGACAAACTCTGTCTCAAAAAAAAGTAATGAAACTGATTCCCAATTAAAATGCTCAAGCATGTTTTCTCTTAGCACAGACTATTCCCATGCGGTAGACATGTCATTTCTTTTACAAAGTAGGAAGGATAAAATTCCTTATTTGCAACATAGGCAATTATTGCAATCCCCCACGATTAAATAATCAGTTTCAGTTCACGTCTACAATTACAGCTTGCTCAATTAACAACAAATCAAAGCTGAGAAAAAAGACCATGCTGCTGCCCCAACCCCCACTGATTCACAAAGCAACGTGTGGTCTCCTGCAGTGAGTGGGTGCTTCGCAGCCAGGGAATTTCGCAGAGTGGCACAAACTGTCATTTCTAAGCAACCAGCCATGGAAAGGCAGGACAGCTAATTACCAGGAAACACCTCGGCCCATTTTCCATTTCAACTTCTACAAATTATAGTTTAAGCATCCATTCTACATAGACGACAATAAGAACAACTGAATAGCATATAACCAAAGGGCTGCACATGAACAGCAATTTGTATTCCAGAAAAATGTGGTCACTGATAATGATTCCTGATATTTTACTGCAGATTAAAGGTTTATAAAAATCTTTCACGTTCTTCATTTTGTTCTCAAAACTCTGCAAGGCGAAAATATCACTGCTAGTTTAGAGACAGGGAACGGAAGCCCAGAAGGGCCAGGGGACTTGCTGAAGGTCACTCAGAGCCTGCCCTTGAAGGCCACGCTCAAGTCCAAGGTCAGTGCCCTTCCCACTGCACTGGGCTGCCATCCAATCAACTGCTGACGAGATTGACAGCCACCTTCAGAATGACTGGCGTGTCACTCAGATGTTTATCATTGTTAGCATGAAAAGACAAAATGGGAATCAGATTTCCTCAGCTTTATCAGTGATGAATTCATGACGTTTTAACAAATAACATTCATGCAACCACTTATAAAGCACTTATATGCAGTCTTAAAAATACAATCTAAATTATATGCAATTTTAAAAATACAATCTAAATGTGCATTAATTCATTGGCAAAATTCATCCAAAATACTAGTTTTAAATAATTCCTATCGATTTTTAAATCTCAGAAAACAATGAAAAGTTGAAAACAGGAACAATAAAAGTGGATGAGTAACTGTCTTCATCTAGAAGACTTTCCAGAGCGAATTACCTGATAACTTCCTATATCCTATGAGATAGAAAAAGGAGATTATTTTAAACTAATTGAAATGTAACCTGAATTCCAGGTGACTTAGTTTCTATAAAACAGGGGTAATTCTGCAGGTGAGATGAGGTGTGCCGAGCCCTTCCACATGAATGAAAACAGTTCCTGGTTCACAATAAACAGTAAATGTCAGTCATCATTATTCCTGGAGCAAGCTTAACTCAACAGATGTTGGAAACAGACTGATATTCAAGGAGCTCACGACATTCACTCACACTTCACTTGGATGGACTGGACCTTTTTTTTTTAAGCATCAAAACGGTCAGTCACCAATGCGAAGTGACTCAGCGTGTTGCCCTCTGTGCTGAGAGACGCCCTGACTCACCCACCAAGCGCAGATGCAGCCAGGAGCGGATGTCCCGGGCTCACCCACCCACTGTTACCCCGCCCGCTCGGCCACAACAGGCAGCCAATCCTCGGGGCTGGATATGCCCAAAGACACATTCCACAGCAGTGCTGTGACACCTTCCCCTGCCCAAGGAGCAGAGGTGGAGAAGCCAGAGGCCAACCCCCATGGAGTTAGTCAGGTGACTTCAGTGATAGGCACAGTACTGGGTGACACGCCCAGACAGGAGCTCCTCCCTAGCTGATATTTTGTATTCAGGAGCACTCAAAAATATAAATATTAATTTGTGTGTGAGATTTATCTTTTTCATTTAGAACCAAACAGTTTTTTAAGTGTGTAATTCAACTATCAACCTGAAAATTTAAAGTAAGTCATCTTGCCTTTATTGGAGCACAAAAATAAATGCATACTTTGCCAACCCTGTTTTGATTAAATGCTCAAGACCCAGCTCACTGAAGGCCTTTGCATGTTTGCTGATTTATTTTAAGCCATTTGGCTAAAATCTGACAGACTCTATCATGGAACAGTGTAACAACTGGGAAAATTCTCTTTCACATAACTCAGTTACCATAGACTCTCATCTGAAGTACACTGTGAAGTGACATATAATTTTTTTTTCCTATCTTCTTCCATTTCAACTTATCATGGCCATTATTTTGAAATAATTTTCTAGAACACAGGCTGTGCAGAACAGGTGACTCAGACCTGAACCATTCACCACCTGAATTTTCATTAAGAGCGGTTCTCTGTACTCAAGGGTGATTCAACGCACAGATTGAGGGTCCATGAACCCTAAGGCCACTTCACTGCCACATCGATGAATCAGGAAGAAGGACATCACTTCCATTTCATTTTGTTTTCAAAAGCTTTCTTCTAAACTTAACTTTTAATTTTCCTGAAAATTATACACAAAAATATTTCTAGGTTAATCTTCCTACCTAAAATTTGATGGGTTGTAATCTGAATTATAAATTGCAATACTGAAGTGGGATACAGAAAATAATTACCTTCAGTTAATATACGGTGAATACAAGGAATTCAACTTTATGTTCTTAAAAAAGCCATGATTTTAAAAGCTATCTTGAATTCAACATGGCATTTATGTCCTAGGCTTAGCTTCTGCTGAACTTAAAGGTGCTTCACTATGACTGAGGTCTCAGCCTCACATGCTAAGTCTCACTTTCTCTCCTCCCTAAGTCATAGGCATGAGATCATCATCTTAGAAGACATCTTTTTTTTTTTTTGAGATGGAATCTTGCCCTGTCGCCCGGGCTGGAGTACAGTGGCGCAATCTCGGCTCACTGCAACCTCCACTCTCTTGAGTTCAATTGATTCTCCTGTCTCAGCCTCCCAAGTAGCTGGGATTACAAGTGTATGCCACCATGCCCAACTAATTTTTGTATTTTTAGTAAAGATGGGGTTTTGCCATGTTGGCCAGGCTGGCCTCGAACTCCTGACCTCAAGTGATTCACCTGCCTTGGCCTTCCAAAGTGCTGGGATTACAGGTGTGAACCACTGTGCCTGGTCTCTTTTTTCTTAATGTATTTCAAGACAGGAGCACAATTTCCTTAAGAAATATTCTCTCCTGTCTGATATGGACTAATTCTTAGATATGCAAGCATTTGACTTTGTTGAGCCTCAGAAGAGAAAATTTGTATCTTTCTTTTTTCTTTTTTTTTTTTTTTTTTGAGACAGGGTCTCACCCTGTCACCCAGGTTGGTTATCACCCCAGCTGATCACAGTTCATTGCAACCTTGATCTCCTGGGACCACAGATGCGTAATACCATATCTAGCTGACTTTTTAAATTTTTGGTAGAGATGGCATTTTGTCATGTTACCAGGCTGGTCTCAAACTCCTGGGCTCAAACAATCCACCCACCTCAGCCTCCCAAAGTACTAGGATTACACGCATGAGCCATTGTGACTGGCCGAGAAAAGTTTTAAAGCAAAGTAATAAATACCACATAGGTTAGAAAACAGGCTTATAAGGTAAATTCCACTTGCTTTCATTTTTTTTTATACATTGGAGAAAGGCACCAAAAATGCCATAACAGAATCATATCTCATAAAAGGTTGTTCAAACTGCTCAGCCCCAGAAGACAGATTCTGTTATCTTCCTTCCCACACAGTTTCCACTTCAAGCGATTCATCACACTCCCCACACCCGCTCAGACAGCAATCAAGACAGCAATCAGAGGCTGTGACTTACCAGAAGCGGCTGCGATTGGGAAACGAGTGAATTACATCAGGCCAGTATGCTTTCATTTCTGGCAAAAGATCCTATGCATTAAAAAATAAAATAAAATAAGTCTATGCAGGATCTTAATAATAAACTCAAAACCTAGAAGGTAAATTTGATAAACTGACACCAAAGAATTGAGCTCTGCTAATTAACAATACTTTAGTGAATAAAATAATCCTATACTTATTTTGTATGAAGTGTTTGTTGAGATATATCTACAAGTGCAATTTGAGTAATCATAAAACTGCACAGGAAAATACAAGCTCTTATAGGTGAAGGGATAAGGTGTATATCCAAACAATGGAATATTTTCAGCAACAAAAACCAATGAGCTGTCAAGCCATGAAAAGACACTGGAGGAACTACACACATATATTGCTAAGTGAAAGAAGCCAATCTGCAGAGGCTACATACTGTATGATTCCAATGATGTGACAATTTGGAAAAGGTAGTCTTAAGAGACAGGAATGAGATTCGCAGTTGCTGGGGGTTCAAGGGGAGGAAGAAGGGGAGGTATGGCTCAGGGGGTTTAGGGCCAGGGGCTGCTCCAGACCACACTGGGTGGGACTTGCTCTCCTGCATTTGTCCAAAGCCACACAACTGCACAACACAGGAGTAAACCCTAATGTTAATGCTAAACTTTATTTAATAATAAAGTATCAGTATCAGTTCATTAATTGTAACAAATGTAACACACTATAGAAGATGTTAATGATTGGGAGATTTGAGGGGGAAGGGAGTGAACTGTCTGTAATCTCCATCCAATTTTTCTGTAAACTTAAAAGTGTTCTAAAAACAACATCGGCGGGTGCAGTGGCTCACGCCTGTAATCCCAGCACTTTCGGAGGCCGATGCAGGCAGATCACGAGGTCAGGAGATCGAGACCATCCTGGCCAACCTGGTGAAATCCTGTCTCTACTAAAAATACAAAAATTAGCTGGGTGCAGTGGCACATGCCTGTAATCCCAGCTACTCGGGAGGCTGAGGCAGGAGAATCGCTTGAACCAGGGAGTCGGAGGTTGCAGTGAGCCGAGTTTGCGCCACTGCACTCCAGCCTGGCAACAGAGTGAGACTCCGTCTTAAAAAAAAAAAAAAAGAAAAAAAAAAAGAAAAAAGAAAAAACCATCAATTAAAACAAATAAAGGACAAGCTCTCCTTTTCCCAGAGAAGAGCTTGAGTGAGCTGGGCAGCCTGGGCACCGGTCACGCTAAATCCAACAGAACTGGAGTTTACTTTTCAATTTCTACACACCCTCTACACCAAAAAAACCCAAAAAGGTCAGTAAAAAAGTGCTTAACAAACTTCAGATAACTTCACTTTCCTTCCCTTTCTCCTGTTTTCCAGCACCCTATATGAGGGTCCTTTTCTCAGCCCATTTGTAACTCAGCCCCCAACCCACAGCCCCTGCCCACATGGGCGCAGCTGTCCCCCTCCTCTTCCCCTCCAGCCCCCCACCCCACCTCTCCTGCCCCACCATGCTGGCTTCAGCCCCATCAGCCCTCCGAGATGACCCAGGCCACGATATGATTGAGTGCGCAAACTGGGCTACTTCCGTTTGGGACAATGCAAAGTTGTTCCTACTGCTACACAACAAGGAAGCCAGGACTACTCTAAGGAGCAGCGGCTCCCGCCACCACAGACCCACCACGCTCCCATGCCCCCCACCCAAAAAGCATTTCAGCCTTCCTGTCCTGGATGCCCTGGGGATATGCAGTTCCATGGTGCCTCTTCTCAAATCTCTCCTCCCCTGGGTTTCCGCCTTTCCCAGCTGCAGGCACACACGCCCCTTTTCACCTGGCTGTTAACACGGGGCTCCACCAGCACTGTTCCCTCTGCCCACCAGGTCCACACCTGTCAGTGCTGTCCCCTTAGCCCACCCATCATCCATCAGCCCTGCCCCTTCACCCACCCACATCCACACCTGTCAGCCCTGCCCCCTCACCCACCCACATCCACACCTGTCAGCCCTGCCCCCTCCCCCACCCCCACCCACACCTGTCAGCCCTGCCCCCTCACCCACCCACACCCACACCTGTCAGCCCTGCCCCCTCACCCACCCATGTCCACATCTGTCAGCCCTGCCCCCCACCCACCCACACCCACACCTGTCAGCCCTGACCCCTCACCCATCCATGTCCACAGATCCATGTCCATCCCCATACCTGTCATTTTGATTCACCATCCTCATGCTAACTATGCCTAAAGCCACCTTTCCTCTGACCCTGAAAATCCTCTATGTCACCACCTGGAGGTCTCAAGGGCACTTCAAACTCAATGTGTCCTGAAGTGGCCTCTTCATCACACCTCCCCAGAGCCCATTCCCTGCAGTGAGTCCCGGAGGAGAGGAGGAGAGTCTGTGTGAGGAGCTAGAGACAGCACCAGGCTCTGGGGTGTCCCTTCTAAGTCTCACGGCAGTCCCCAGCCTCTTGGCTCATCCCACTGAAGGTCTTCACGGGGAGGAAAAAAAAAAAAAATCCATATGGATTAGAACTTGTAGGCTGGGCGCGGTGGCTCACGCCTGTAATCCCAGCACTTGGGGAGGCCGAGGCAGGTGGATCACCTGAGGTTGGGAGTTCGAGACCAGTCTGACCAACACGGGGAAACCCCGTGTCTACTAAAAATACAAAATTAGCTGGGCATGGTGGCACATGCCTGTAATCCCAGCTACTCAGGAGGCTGAGGCAGGAGAATCGCTTGAACCCGGGAGGTGGAGGTTGTAGTTAGCCGAGATTGCGCCATTGCACTCCAGCCTGGGCAACAAGAGCAAAACTCTGTCTCAAAAAAAAAAAAAAAAAAGGGAAACGAAAAGAAAAAAAGAACTTGTGATGGATTTGCAACTAATGACCTTGGGGAATGTACCATTCCTAGGAAGGACCCACAACTTCTGCAAACCTTCAATTCTACCACACATTTTAAAGAAGGCCCCAGTTACCACCCCCTCCCTGGGGTCCAGGACCAGTTACCCTGATATATACTGGTTACACACAGGAACTGTTGGCACCCCTACGGAAAGATGAGGGCGTGTGTGCGAGTGAAGACTCCGTGTGACATATAAGGTACGGGTATCTCAAAGGAACGCCTCTGCTAGTATCTCTAATAAATTCCCGCCCTGTGAGTCTTCTTTAATCAAGCTCTTGTACTGGAAAGGCCCAGCACGTCCACCAGATAGGACAGCCCCAGGCCTGTGCTCTCTGAGCCTCAGCTGTCTGGAGATGCCTGGCAATATGGCACACCGACCAGATGCCCACGTCGGTCATCTGACCCAGGAGTCCTGGGGCCTGGGATGAGGCGGGGGTGGCAGGCGAGTGTCAGGATCTGCACAGGGTTGGCATGGGGGAGTGTCAGGGCTTGCTCTGGTCGGAGCCCCTCGCTCAGGCCCCTCATGCAGTGGCTTGGGCACAGGGCAGGGGAGGGGAGGAGAGGGAAAAGGTCAATTGGTGTAATTTGTGGGGTTGAGATAACAAGACTTACTAAAACAGCAGCAAGGGCTCAATCCTGGTGAATACATTCATGACCCCTTAATCTTAAAGATGACTTTGAAGGTACACTTGTGAAGAAAAGAGTTAATTTAGGTCAACACTCTGCAGTAGAAATATAATTAAAAGTCGATACCTTAATCTCTTCTAAATTGAAAGGCCATGATCTATTACATCCTTCACTTTTATCGGGCCTGGAAATTCAAATTTAAAAGAGAAAATAAGAAATATTAATCTTGTTTGTGGTGGCTTCTACATGACCTTAGAAAACACTTTCATTAAAGTCTGCAAAGAATAAAAAGAGGAATTCTAATTGGGAATTCCTTATCCCATGCAGGATGCTTAAGAAAGAAGATGCAGGTAAGAGCAGTCAGAGTTCAAATTTCTTTAGAAGACAAAAGAAATTGTGTTAAGGCATCCAGGAGTAACGCAGACAGGCCGCTGCTTAGTAAAGGAAGCGCAGTGGATGGCCTAGTAGCACCTAGGAGCCAGGGCTCTGGGGTCAGCCCTGACTCAGCTGACAGCAACCTTTGCGGCTCCCTAGCATTGGGACCTAAGTAAGCTGACCCCCGGCCAATCTCTGCAACACAGATGCAGCATGAGAACAGCGAGAGTCTGTTCCTTTCAATGGTGAGGAGGACTCCAGGAGATGACAGATATAACATGTCAGAAATTGCCTGGCATGTGACAGAAGATCAGCTAGTAGGATTTTCATTTCATTTTTAGTAGCAAACACACTTACACTGTCTAGAACTTTAATTCCATCCTCACACATCTAATTATGGACATATCAACTCTGACTCTTGAGTGCTGCTTACTCCACAAGGTCACCAACTTCCTAAGACCCCAACCCCCAGAGCCCCGAAGAGGCCAGGGAGGAGAGTGTCTTCAGGGTCAACAGCTGGACCAGCATGTGAAACCCGCCTGATTCCATCCACTGGACTGCACAGCACTGCAAAGCTTCATTCCAGCTTCAGAAATGAAACGGCCATGATGAGCAGAGGCACAATCAGAGCGTTTGGCAACAGCAGGGGAGAGGACACCATGCAAAGTCCAGGAAAGCCAGGAGCCCCAGAGACAGGAGGTCAGGTCATCTGACCAGCCCGAGAAGAAAGTGAAACCCGAAGCCAAGTACCTACATCCCAGTTTAACTTGTTTTCCACAATCCCTCTTCCTAAGGAGCCAGGAGGCACCAATTAAGCTAAAAGGGCCCTTTTCAATCCCTGCATCGAGGCAGCGGGACAAAACTGGTCCCCCAGATGGGGCGATTAATGTGCACAGTTCAACGTCACAAGTATGTCCATGTTAAATAGAAAAGAATTAACTAAACAAAAGGCAGACAAAACCAGAATAATAAATTTGAGTGTCTCTGAAATGTGTACAAGAGACATACGTATATTTATGTATTTTCATGTAGTTATTTATAATAAACCCCAAGATAAGAACAAAATGAGAAAATTAAAATGTGGTGACCCTAATATGTACCGAGAATCTGTAAACATTATTTTAAAAAGTGTTATTGGCCAGGCACAGTGGCTCACACCTGTAATCCCAGCACTTTGGGAGGCCAAGAAGGGTGGATCACCTGAGGTCAGGAGTTCAAGACTAGCCTGACAAACATGGTGAAATTTTGTCTCTATTAAAAATACAAAAATTAGCCAGGTGTGGTGGGGCACGCCTGTAATTCCAGTTACTTGGGAGTTGTAGCAGGAGAATCACCTGAACCTGGGAGGCGGAGGTTGCAGTGAGCTGAGATCACGCCACTGCACTCCAGCCTAGGCAACAGAGTAAGACTCCATCTCAAAAAAAAAAAAAAAAAAAGTGTTATTGTTCTATGAAGACAGAATTAAAGAACAAGAGAATCAGGGTTCTTCTAGAAAGACTAAAGATATTTTTAAATAAGAATCTGGTCTATTGGATAAACTACTAAAGATAAAAAAACAAGAATAAATATTAAGACTACATTCAAGCTAGGGTTCCCAGTCAGCGAGCCTCTTCTGCCTAAGATTTAATTGTGAGACACTTGCCATAGTCCATGTATTGTCCAGTAATCCGGAGGGTCTCTACAGTCGTTTTGAATTTCCTAGGGAGAAAATATAACAAGAAAATGATTGACTCTTTGTTTATTAAAATACACTTACGAACTCTATTAAAATACATTTAGCAACTAGTTGCAACATATGCCAGTGAGATACAGGTACTGTGCTAATAACACAAGCTAACACCAGTGCTAGTTCATAATAAATTGCTTACAATACATGCATGAGGAAGCTACACTAGGGCTGGATGTTCTGAGCCAAACCTCAAACTGACTTAACAGAAACAGCCATTTTTGTTAAGCCATTCCTCAAATATTTGACTTAACAGAAACAGGTGTTTTTATGGGCCGGGCGCAATGGCTCACGCCTGTAATCTCAGCACTTTGGGAGGCCAAGGCGGGTAGATCACCTGAGGTCAGGAGTTCCAGACCAGCCTGGCCAAGCTGGTGAAACCCCATCTCTACTAAAAATACAAAATTAGCTGGGCATGGTGGCAGGCACTTGTAGTCACTGCTACTCCGGAGGCTGCGGCAGGAGAATTGCTTGAACTCAGTGAGCTGAGATCACGCCATTGCACTCCAGCCTAGGTGACAAGAACAAAACTGTGTCTCAAAAAAAAAGTCTGGGCACGGTGACTCACACCTGTAATCTCAGCACTTTGGGAGGCAGAGGTGGGCAGATCATGAGGTCAGGAGATCGAGACCATCCTGGCCAACCTGTGAAACCCTGTCTCTACTAAAAATACAAAAATTAGCTGGGTGTGGTGGCACGTGCCTATAGTCCCAGCTACTCGGGAGGCTGAGGCAGGAGAATCGCTTGAACCCAGAAGGCGGAGCTTGCAGTGAGCCGAGATTGTGCCACTGCACTCCAGCCTGGCAACAAAGCAAGACTCTACCTCAAAAAAAAAAAAAGGAAAAAAAAAGCCATTTTTGTTAAGCCAATCTGATGGAAACACTCTCATTTGCCCAGAGATAATTTGCTTACCATACACCCGAAAATACATGTTTAAGGACAAACAGCTGAGAGTACTCTACTAAACTAAAGCTTGTTCAGGTACCAAGTCTAAATAGATTAGTGAAATAATAAATATCAAAAAATTTGGAGCCAGAAAAATAAAAAGGTAAGAATAGGAGTATATCCTTAATCACCATCATAAAGTAATAGAGAAAAAAAAATCTCAGCTTAGCATTTTTTAAGGACCTTCAAATTGTTTAGCTAAAATGGAGTTTTTCCAAAATAGTCATCCAGAAATCTATGTGGGCTATGGGAGCGGATGAAGCACAGGGCATGCCTGGCCCAACACAGTGAGGGCAGCAAAGGAAAGCACAAGTCTGAACCCAGAGGACCTGCCCGGGCACCAGGGTCCATCCCGCCCAGTGCTTTCCCTGAATTTGCCTTTTGTGGGAGGCAGCTTCAGCTCACAGTTGATCTAGAAAGGAGGGGGAGTCTGGTTCAGCTGAGAGGTGTCAGCTACTGAACACCTGAGCAGCAAAACATCTGGAAACAGCAATCTCTAGTATTAGAAATGAGCTAGACTGGGCCAGGCGCAATGGCTCAGGCCTATAATACTAGCACTTTAGAGGTCAGGAGTTCAAGACCAGACTGGCTAACATGGTGAAACCCTGTCTCTACTAAAAATACAAAAATTAGCCAAGCGTGGTGGTGGGAGCCTATAGTTCCAGCTTCTCAGGAGGCTGACGCAGGAGAATAGCTTGAACCTGGGAGGCGGCGGTTGCAGTGAGCCGAGATCGCGCCACTGCACTCCAGCCTGGGTGATAGAGCGAGACTCCATCTCGGAAAAAAAAAAAAAAAAGGAAAGAAATGATCAAGGGCATAATCTGAGCCAGATAAACGAAACTGCATTTTCATTTGTCAACAGAAAAATCAGTTGAGGAAGTAGAACAGAAAGTCCTTACTGCTCAGTGCTAGAGAAACAGGGTCAGAGGCTAAAACCTGTAACTTCACCTCTGCCACTCAACTCCATCCCTCAGGGAACCCAGTTCAAAGCCAGAAGCTGGGCTCCTTTCCTGGAGGCACTGCGGAGAGCAAAGCCTGCACCACACGGGGCTCTGAGGGCTCTGCACAGCACTCAGTTCCCAGGCCGGCCTGCGTGGAGCTGTGGGAGAGCCTAGGACACTGGGAACCTGACAGAAAGACTGAGCACCTTTGACACAAGCATCTCATCAGAGGGGGCACCAGGGACAGCCCTCACTGCCTAGGAGGACACCTGGGCTGAAACAGAACCCCTCACCATGGCTGCCCAGTAGGAAATACACTCCTTAACAAGGACATTTTGCTACAGATTTTTTTTTTAAAAATCTTGTTTCTAAAGCCTCAAGGCAAAGATGCGCCTCCACGCATATTTACATTCAGCGTGCAGGGACACACCCACATTTTGTCATGTAAATGCCTCTCTGAATGCAGAGCAGCCTGGTCTCAGGCCCTGGAGGCAGATCCTTCGGTGTGGGTCAAAGACAGTGCTTAAGTTCGAGCTCCTCCTCCATGGTCCTTCCTTCCGTAGGAACCAAGGACTCCAGCAATCCCTCACTATCTCAGAATGCCAGCTACACTCCCAACAATTGAAAGTTGGTGCCAGGCAGCTCCCGGCTCCTCCTGTCCACTGCCCCGAACCCAAGGCAAGGAAACAGCACCAGGAGCGCAACATTAAGTTTGCAAAACTGAAAACGGGGCAATCTCGTGTACAGAAATGAGCAAGAGCATAATCTGAGCCAGATAAGCAAAATTTCATTTTCATTTGTCATCAGAAGAATCAGTGAGGAAGTAGAAGAGAAAGTCATTACCACTCAGTGCTAGAGGCAAAGCATGAAGCCTGCGTGCTCCTGACAGAATGTGGAGCTAGCTCAGCAACACAATCGAACCCTTTAGAAGTGTGCGACGCACACCAGGGTCAGCTTGATACACTGAGCAGGGCACGCCCTGAGGGGCACATCCAGGCAGCGTCCTGGCTCTGGGTGCTCCAATGAGAAGGGCCTGGACACTGACGCCCTGAAGGGGTGTGGGGGATGGAGCAAAACAGAGCCAGATGATGAGGGGCCAGCCTGGAGGGCCGTGGGTGCCAAGCACAGCAAAGGAGGCAGGGAAGCTCCTGGGTCCTCTTCACTCACAGGACATGTTAATAAAATGTCCAATAGTGTCCAATACATGGAGGGACATAGGGACCAGCCCTACAGGGTCTGTGGGTTTTTCTCCTCATGTGCGGAGATGAGAGATCATAGAAATAAAGACACAAGACAAAGAGATAGAAGAAAAGACAGCTGGGGCCGGGCGCGGTGGCTCACGCTTGTAATCCCAGCACTTTGGGAGGCCGAGGCGGGCGGATCACGAGGTCAGGAGATCGAGACCACGGTGAAACCCCGTCTCTACTAAAAATACAAAATAAAATTAGCCGGGCGTAGTGGCGGGCGCCTGTAGTCCCAGCTACTCGGAGAGGCTGAGGCAGGAGAATGGCGTGAACCCGGGAGGCGGAGCTTGCAGTGAGCCCAGATTGCGCCACTGCACTCCAGCCTGGGTGACAGAGCGAGACTCCGTCTCAAAAAAAAAAAAAAAAGAAAAGACAGCTGGGCCCAGGGGACCACTACCACCAAGACGTGGAGACCAGTAGTGGCCCCGAATGCCTGGCTGCAATGTTATTTATTGGATACAAGGCAAAAGAGGTGGGGTAAGGAGTGTGAGTCATCTCCAATGATTGATAAGGTCACGTGAGTCACGTGTCCACCAGACAGGGGGCCCTTCCCTGTATGGCAGCCGTGACGGAGAGAGAGAGAGGCCAGCTTACGCCATTGTTTCTTCTACGCATTCTAAAGACTTTTAGTACATTCACTAATTCTGCTACTGCTATCTAGAAGGCAGAGCCAGGTGTACTGGGTGGAACATGAAAGTGAAACAGGAGCGTGACTGCTAAAGCACAGCATCACAGGGAGATGGTTAGGCCTCCAGATGGCTGTGGGCTGGCCTGACTGATATCAGGCCTATCCACAAGAGGTGGTGAAGCAGAGTCTGCTCTAACTCCCCTGGGGAAAGGGAGACTCCCTTTCCCAGTCTGCTAAGTGACGGATGCCTTCCCTAGGCACTGGCTACTGCTAGACCAAGGTCCGATAAGTAATGGTTGCCTTCCCAGGCACTGGCGTTACCGCTAGACCAAGGAGCCCTCTAGTGGCCCTGTCCGGGCGTGACAGAGGGCTCACACTTGTCTTCTGGTCACTTTTCACCGTGCCCCTTCAGCTCCTATCTCTGTATGGCCTGGTTTTTCCTAGGTTATAATTGTAGAACAAGGATTATTATAATATTGGAATAAAGAGCAATGCTACAAACTGATGATGAATAATATTCATATATCATCATATCTATAATCTACTTCTAGTGTAACTATTCTTATTTTATATACTTTCTTTATTATGCCGTCGGTCTCTTGCCTTGGCACCTGGGTGGCTTGTGCCCACAGAGGCAGGAGACAAACTGAGGCTTGCTGTGGGTTGAACCGTGTCCTCCCAAAAGATATATCCCTGTCCTAACCTCTCCTCCCATCTGTAAACATGACCCTACATGGACACAGGGTCTTTGCAGATGTCATCAAGAAGAGGTGATACCAGATTAGGATTAGGGTGGTCCCTAAATCCAGTCACTGGTGTCCTCCTCAGAAGAGACAGAGAGACACAAAGTGGAGAACACACCGTGAAGGAGGAGGCAGAGATTGGGGTGATGGGTCAGCCCAAGAATGCAGAGGACCACAGGTCCTTACTAGAAGCAAGCAGAGAAACAGAACAAACTCTTTCAGAGCCCTCCAGGAGGAACCAACCCTTCTGACCCCTAGGTTGAGACTTCCCCTTCCAGAACCGTGAGAATAAATTCCTGAGGCTCTCAGCCACCCAGCTTGTGGCACTTTGTGACAGCAGCCCTGGGAAGCTCACGCACAGCCCTCCTGGGGGCAATCTCTGCAGGAGACACTGCCCACCCACCACAGCAGTGCCCACCTCCTGCACCAGCAGCGTGGGTGCCCTGGACGGGCAGGTGCACACAAACCCCTCTTCACAGGGCTCCCCAGGCCCCACGCCCTGTCAAGGCAGAAACACTCACCTCGCATACTGTCTCAGGCCAGTGCTGAACCATAATTAGTTTTTTCCACTCATGGTTGTCACTGTTAAAACACAAGAAACTTATTTTTCAAGAACTTTTTTTAAAGTTACAGAAAAAATTCATCCACCCATCCATCCCTTCAATCATTCATTCAGCATTGAGTGCCTGTGGGACGAGGAACACTGCCTGCCCTGCTGCTGCACACACTCCTGTGAGGAAGGCGGTAAAACCCTACACTAAGAAGGCACAAACAGGGAGGGCGAGCCAGGGGAAGGGATTCAGAACAGGATACTCAAAAGGAGGAAGAACCGTCGTTTCACCACTCGCCGCAGTGGAAGCTAAAATTAAGTGTCCACTCCACGACTTCGACCTCTGAGAGAACTTCGAGTGCAGGAACAGTGCTCCACCAAGCCTGCCACTTGCTTTGTCGCGTCCTAGGCTGGGAGCCGTCTGTGGGATCAGTTTCCAGTCCAGCTCCAGGCTGGAGTGCACCCAGGACCTCACCCTACCCCCTACTCCTTCCCAGGGGTCACCCCGGGGAGTGTTCAGGGCTCCCCCTAACCCACTTCTTCCCAGGAGTCACCCCGGAGCGTGCCCTGGGCTCCCCCCAACCCACTCCTTCCCAGGGGTCACCCGGGGGCGTGCTCAGGGCTCCCCCCATCCCACTCCTTCCCAGAGGTCACTTCTGAGTGTGCTAAGGGCTCCCCCCAACCCACCCCCTCCAGGGGTCACCCCGAGGCGTGCTCGGCTTCCCAACTCCTTCCCAGGGGTCACCCCGGAGCGTGCTCGCCACCCCCGTCCTCCCAGTCGCTGCCCGGGGCTCAGCGAGCGCTGACCCCGAGAGCTGCAGCCTGCACCCCGTGGAAAGCTCTAGGACCCGGCTCCCACGCTCCCCACTTTACCTCGCAAGGTAACTCACCGCAGGCGCTTGTCCGCACCGCCCAGGCAAAGCAACGCCAGGCAGAGGCAGCCCAGCAGGGCCCCGCGCAGGGCTGCAGGGCGCATGGTGCCGAACTGCGGAGAGGACGCCGCCAGCTGCCGCTCCGGCCCCCACTTCCCACCTGCGGCCCGAGGAAGACTTCCGGGAGAAACGCTGTCTCTGAGACTCCGCGCCGCCGCGCTCCCTCCGCTGCAGGAGCGGCCACCGGGTGCACCCGGAGCCCTGAGACGGCCTAAGCCAGTGTCTCGCGGGCCCCACGCCGGTCTCCGGGAACGGCCGCAGCAGCCCTGGCGACCTGGGCCCTCGGAGCTCCCCTTCAGGCTCGTGCACCAAGCGCGCACGTCCCGGGCTCTGCTCTGCAACCCACAGCGACCCCAGCTCCTCCGCGCTGCAGCCACCGTCGGCCCACGACCACGGTCAGTCGCGTTCCGCCCAGCCCAGGGCGCCCGGCTGGCCTGCACCGGAGCAGAGAGCCACGCCCCCAGGACGGCACGCCCCCGCCGGCGGACACTCCCCCCAGAACTGCCCATCCCCGCCCGGCGTTCACGCCCCGCCCCGCGGTGGGCTCAGAGAGGCGGATGCCGCTGCAGCTTTGCCGGCCTTGCGGGCGTGTCAGGCGGCTGTGTTCCTTCGCCACGCAGGCGCCCCGCGCCTTTCCCAGCAGCTCAGCGCCACTGCCCCCATCCCCGGGTCCGAGCTAACCTGAACCACCCGTGAGGACCGCCCTTGGGGGGACCGCCCATGTCTGCGCCACCCCCGCCAGCAAGTGGGCGTGCGGGCCCCAGGGCCACTCTGCGCTCCAGGGACAGCCCGCAGCCCAACCCACGCACCCCACAGGCCCGCGGTCCGCACGCCGCACCCGCTTTCAAAAACTGCGCCCTGCAAGTTGCCCGGGACCTCCTGATTGCAGATGGTGCTTGGCCGCCCAGGCTCCCCGCAGCCTCCGGCCACCTCGGCTCTCCACTGCGCAGCCCAGGGGACCGCTCCAGAATTAGGAGAGGACCTACTCGGGCCACTCCCCTGGAAACCTCTCCAGTCTCCCCGTGCTAGGGGCTGGGAGCACCAACATTCCTAAAAGGGCCTGGCCCTCACCCAGCCCTGGGCCTCACCTGCCCCTCGCCACGGGCCCCAGGAGCCCGGAAGTCATCTCTGTGGGGGCCGCCTCGGGGCGCGACCTGGGAAGTCATCTTGTAAGGGATCTCCTCCCAGAGGGACGGGCCACCCCCCACGGATGAAGGGGACTTCATGTCAGCCCCACCTTGGCGTAGCCAGGCCCAGTCCCATAGGCCCGGGCTCCTCCCGCCACACCCTGGCCTTCCCAGCCCTTCAAAGGCACGGGTTCCCCCGCACCCCCCGCCCCGCCCACGGGCTGTGCGCCCGGCATTGTCTCTGCAGATGTTTCTCCTCTCTCCCTTCCCTGTCCGCACACCCACAGCTAGTTAAGGCCATTCCTATTTACATGTCGAGTAAACTGCGCCTTCCTCGGGGTCCTCCGCCACTGGTAACTGTCTAAATAGCAGGTGGGCCTGTAGCCCGCTCTCCCACAGGCCTGGACCTTGCCTGCATGCATTACCATTCTTTGAAACAAAATATTTAAATGGTTAATCTGTCTTTCCCTCTAGACTGAAAGGCGAGGCCCGTGTCTGTTTTGCCCACCTTGAGTCCCCGCCACTGAGCACAGTGGATGGGGGACAGTCGGTGCTCAATAAAATGCCACCTGTGGAACAGATGTGGGACGGCCGACACCTCCTCAGCTCCTCCAGGACCTCATACAGGTCATGGTGTTATTCGCGTTCTCCTTTGCCCTAACGACTTATTTGTTTCTCTCTGGCTTCTTTCATTCCTTCCTCTCAAGAATATAGGCACACACCACAGTTCTTTTTCTCTTTTCTTTTAAGCTAAAAAAATTTTTCTTAAAACAAAAGTACTTCCCAGAATCCTCATTTTCCCTTAAATCACAGTCCGGTCTGTTTAAAACATCTCCTTGTCAAGGAGGGCTGTTGTGACCACTGCCAAATATAAAGCAAATCTGGACTCAGGGAGGAGCGGCATTATGAGGAGCATAATTGCAGGAGCCTGGGGGCCTTTTGTCTCTACTAAAAATACAAAAATTAGCTGGGCGGGGGTGGCACGCGACTGTTATCCCAGCTACTCTGGAGGCTGAGGCAGGAGAATCGTTTGAACCCCGGAGGCGGAAGTTGCAGTGAGCAGAGATCGCACCACTGCACTCCAGCCTGGGCGACAGAGTGAGACTCCGTCAAAAAAAAAAAAAAAGAAAAAAGAAAAGAAAGAATGAAAGAAAGAAAGAAAAGAAAGAAAGAAAGAGAAAGAAAGGGAGAGAAAGAACGAACTGGGATGGAGAAGTGGGATGAGAACGTGCCTCCATAGGACATTAGATCAGAGAAGGTTGACCCCGTGGCCAGCCTGTTCTCAGGAGGGACTGACTCAGGCTAAGATGAGGCCAAAGGTCCTCAGCCTCGGGGGAGGAGAGGAGCCGCACCAAGTTTGCTTAACAAATGTGTTATTCCTATTGATTGGCTCATCATTGAGGCGAAGATTAGGAATTGGAGGATCTGTGTCTGGCTTTGTCCTAGGTAATGGGTGGGGGTGGAGTGAGGGGAACATCCGTCACCCTCACTTTTTTTTTTTTTTTTGGTGACAGCGCCCGGCCGCATCAGTCACTCGTCACTCTTATCAATGTTATGTGGGGAAGAAGGGGGTCTCGCAGCAAGCCATTTTCCATAACTCACAGAGAGGGGATTTTTATCAGATAAATTCAGCAGTGTCCTACCCAGCCTGAAGGAGCCACCCAGTCATTTCCTGTTGCACTTCCTTGTTTATTTTCAACAGTTCTCCCCACCCCTGAGAATTTCTGTCACTTCCTCCTGTACTGCCCGCTCCTACTCCCCCACGCCCACATCGGAAGCTAATGAGGAGCTTCAGGCCCCTCGCTGCAATGGGCCCCACCAAGACCCCATATCTCATTCCGTATTCACAATTTTACCTTCTTGTTCTTAAAGAAGGACATCCAAATGGAAAAGCTCTCAACCCCCCAAAACTTGGATGTGAACCTGGAGCATCTGTCATCTGTCTTGTTCACTACTTGTCCACCGACCAGGATCCTAAACGGAACCCCACGTAGGGAAGAGGCGGCGGCTGTAAAGGCTAGATTTGGCTCTGGAAGCCGCCCAGCTTTACAGAAACAAGGAGGGCTCCAGCATCAAGCAGGTGGGCAGGGGCCAGAGCGGGAATTACATTGACTCCCACGACATAGTGTAAAAGGGTACAAACGATGAGGTTTAAAAGATGCTGCTGGCTTGTATAGAAACATGTCCTCAGGAGAGGGGAGGGGGACGGGATGGCAACAGCCATGTCTATGAACAGACATCCTTAAATCCTTGTTAATTCTGAAGAGACAAAGATACTTTCACCACACAACCTCTTCTTGGCTTTAGCTCCAGGTTTCCTGTTTCCATGCCAGCTTTTGCTGGGTTATGCTACAATAATACACCGCCCCCAAATCTCAGTGTCTCACTTCAACGGAAGTTGATCATTTATCATTCATTTGCTCACATTCCATGCTGGCTATGGGTCAGATGCCACTGTGGTCCACGGTCTTTTTCACTCTGGAATCCAGTCTGTAGGAACAGCCCATATCTGGTGCTGGCCATTCCAATGGCAGAGCAATGGCACAACTACACAGTTTAGGATTCTCAAACTCTAAAGAGCTTTGTCACACTTGAAAGAATCTCACCTGAAAAACTCCTTTGCATTCTGAATTACTTATTTGCTGAGAAAGTGAGGCCAGCTGCTAGGTGTTTCCCTGCCCTTTCTCTTCTTCTTCTTTTTTTTTTTTTTTTTTTTGAGACAGTCTCACACTGTCAGCCAGGCTGGAGTGCAGTCAGTGGCACAATCTTGGCTCACTGCAACCTCCGTCTCCCAGGCTCAAACAATTCTCCTGCCCTAGCCTCCTGAGTAGCTGGGATTACAGGCGTGTGCCACCACGTCCAGCTAATTTTTGTATTTTTAGTAGAGACGGAGTTTGACCATGTTGGTCAGGGTGTCCCAGCACCTCTGGCCTTGCCATGCCAGCCTGGCCACTGTGGAACTCTTTTATTCTGAGCTGTGGCCATGACAAAAGGAGCACAGGGGAGAAACAGAAAAGACCAGTCATGTGTTTCTCACAATATAATTTGTTCTTCAAGTGTGACTTAACTGATGGAACCAGAGGGAAAAAACTTTTTGGAGCTGGACAATAAGAATAAATCAGATCAAATAGCACGCTATTATGAAATGTGAAGCAAAGCAACATACTACATTTAGTCATGGATGTCAAATTTTCAAAGCATATTTACTCTGAAAAAGGGAAAGAAAAAACCCATGAGCTTACACACACACAGACACACACACATACACACACGCATACTCATATACACGTGGATATTAGGCTGCTTACTTGAGCTGTTTTACAATTATTTATCTTAAAAAGATAAGCAAGGCATTTTAGACTTCTGAGATTTTACTACATAACTGAGCTGTTTTACTTTAGATAAGCCCTTCTGCATTACAAATAATAGTTTAATATTACATTAACAGTTAATTTTGGCTGGGCTCGGTGGCTCATACCTATAATCCCAGCACTTTGGGAGGCTGAGGCAGGCAGATCACCTGAGGTCAGGAGGTCAAGACCAGCCTTACCAACATGGTTAAACCCAGTCTCTACTAAAAATAAAAAAATTAGCCAGGAGTGGTGCCAGGTGCCTGTAATCCCAGCTACTCGGGAGGCTGAGGCAGGAGAATCACTTAAACCCAGGAGGCAGAGGTTGCAGTGAGCCGAGATGGCACCACTGCACTCCAGCCTGGGTGAAAGAGCAAGACTCCCTCTCAAAAAAAACAAAAACAAAAACAAAACAAAAAAACACTTTAATAGATATTTAATAAGTATATTTTTAAAAATTAATTTCAACTTTTATTTTAAATTTGGGGGTATATGTGCAGGTTTGTCACACGGGTATACTGCGTGATGCTGAGGTTTGGGGTATGTTCATCCTGTCACCTGGGTAGTGAGCATAGTATCCTATAGTTAGTTTTTCAACTCTTGCTCTGCTCCCTACCTCCCTTCTATAATAGTCCCCAGTGTCTACTGTTGCCATCTTGTCATCCATGGGTAACCAGGGTTTAGCTCCCACTTACTTATTTATTTTTTTTGACATGGAGTCTTGCTCTGTCACCCAGGCTGCAGTGCAGTGGCCTGATCTCCACTCACTGCAACCTTTGCCTCCCAGATTCAAGCAATTCTCCTGTCGTATCCTCCTGAGTAAGCTGAGATTACAGGCGAGGGCCACCATGCCTAGCTAATTTTTGTATTTTTAGTAGAGATGGGGTTTCACCATATTGGTCAGGCTGGTCTCAAACTCCTGACCTCAGGTGATCCACCTGCCTTGGCCTCCCAAAGTGCTGGGATTACAGGTGTGAGCCACCGTGCCCAGCCTACCTCCCATTTTTAAGTGAGAACATGTGGTATGGTATTTGGTTTTCTGTTCTTGCATTAATTTGCTTAGAATAATCCAGCTGCATCCATGTTGCTGCAAAGGACATGATTTCATTCTTTCATTATGGCTGTGTAGTATTCTATGGTGTATACATACCACACTTTCTTTATCCAGTCTACCATGGATGGGCACCTAAGTTGATTCCATGTCTTTGCTATTGTGAATAGCGCTGTGATGAACATGAGAGTACATGTGTCTTTTTGGTAGAATGATTTGTTTTCTTTTGGATAGATAGCCAGTAATGGGATTTTTTTCTGGGTGAAATGGTAGGTTTTGTTTGTTTGTTTGTTTGTTTTGAGACGAAGTCTTGCTCTGTCGTGCAGTCTGGAGTGCAATGGCACGATCTCGGCTCACTGCAACCTCCGCCTCCCAGGTTCAAGCGATTCTCATGCCTCAGCCTCCTGAGTAGCTGGGATTACAGGCACCCACCACCATGCCTGGCTAATTTTAGTATGGTTCTTTCATATTATCAGTGAAGAGAGATAGTTTGATTTCTTATTTTCCTGTTTTGATGCCTTTTATTTCTCCTGACTGATTGCTCTGGCTAGCCCTTCCAAGACTATGTTAAATAGGAGAGGTGACAGTGGGCATCTTTGTCTCGTTCTGGTTCTCAGGGGGAATGCTTCTGGCTTTTTCCCATTCAGTATGTTGCCTATCAGTTTGTCATAGATGGCTCTTATTATTTTGAAGTATGTTCCTTTGAGGCCTAGTTTGTTGGATTTTGTTGAAAGCTTTTTCCATGTCTATTGAGATGATCATATGGTTTTTGTCTTTAGTTCTGTTTATGTGATGCATTACATTTGATTTGTGTATGTTGCTGCTGGATTCGGCTTGCTAGGATTTTGTTGAGGATTTTTCTGTCTGTGCTCATCAGGGATATTAGCCTGTGATTTTCTCTTTTTTGTTGTGTCTTTGCCAGGTTTTGGTATTAGGGTGATTCTGGCTTTGTAGGATGAATTAGGGAGGAGTTTCTCCTGCTTGATTTTTTGGAATCATTTCGGTAGGATTGGTACTAGCTCTTCTTTGAACATCTGGTAGAATTCAGCTGTGAATCCATCTGGACCAGGGCTTTTTTTGTTGGGTAGGTTTTTTATTACTGATTCAAGTTTGGAACTTGATATTGTTCTGTTCAGGATTTCAATTTCTTCCTGATTCAACCTTGGGAGGTTGTGTGCTTCCAGAAATTTATCCATTTCCTCTAGATTTAGATTTTCTAGTTTGTGTGCATAGAGGTGTTGATAATAGTCTCTGAGGACCTTTTGTATTTCTGTGGTATTGGTTGCAATATTGCCTTTGTCATTTCTCATTGTGCTTATTTGGATCTTTTGTCTCTCTTGTTTTCTTTGTTACTCTAGCTAGTGGTCTGCCAGTCTTGTTTGTCTTTTCAAATAACCAGTTATTGGTTTTGTTGATTCTGTGTATGGATTTTTGCGTCTCAATTTGGTTTAGCTCTGGTCTGATTTTAGTTACTTATTTTATTGTTAGTTTTAGCTTTAGTTTGTTCTTGTTTTTCTAGTTCTTCTAGGAATTATATTAGATGGTTAATTTGAGATCTTTCTAACTTTTTGAGGTAGGCGTTAAGTGCTACAAACTTTCCTCTTAACACTGCTTTTGCTGCATCCCAGAGATTTTGGTATGTTGCATCTTTGTTTTCATTTTTTAAAATAATTTTTTAATTTCTGCCTTAACTTTATTGTTTGCCCAAAAATCATTCAGGAGTAAGTTTTTTAATTTCCATGTAATTGTGTGGTTTTCAGAGATCTTCTTGGTATTGATTTCTATTTTAGTCCACCACGGCCCAAGATTGTGGTTGGTATGATCTTGATTTTTTGAATTTATTGAGACTTGCTTTATGGCTAAGCTAGTGATCGATCTTGATGTATGTTCTGTGTGCAGATGAGAAGAGTGGTTGATCAGTGGAGTGTTCTGTAGGTGTCAGTTAGGTCCAGTTGGTTGTGTCCAATTTAAGTCCAGAATTTCTTTGTTTTCTGCCTCAATGACCTTTCTAATGCTGTCACTGGGGTGTTGAAAACCTCCGCTACTATTGTATGGCTGTCTAGATCTTTTCATAGGTCTAGAAGTATTTGTTTTATGAATCTGGGTGCTCTAATGTTGGGTGCATATATGTTTAGGATAGTTAAGTCTTCTTGTTTAACTGAAATCTTTATTATTTAATGCCCTTCTTTGTCCTTTTCTACTTTTGTTGGTTTAAAGTCTGTTTTATCTGATATAAGAATAGTGACTCTGGCTTTTGTTTTGTTTTGTTTTCCATTTGCATAATAAATATTTATCCAATCTTTTACTTTGAGCCTATGGGTGTTATTATGTATGAGATGGGTCTTTTGAAGTCAGCATTCGGATAGGTCTTGTTTTTTCAATCCAACTTGCCACTCTGTGCCTTTCGAAAAAAATAAAGATAGGATCTCACTTTGTTGTCCAAGCTGTTCTCAAACTCCAGAGCTGAAGCAATCCACCCACCTCAGCCTCCCAAAAGATCACAAGCATGAGTCACTGTGCCTGGCCATGACATTTTTTTTTTTTTTTTTGAGATGGAGTCTCGCTCTGTCGCCCAGGCTGGAGTGCTGTGGCGCAATCTTGGCTCACTGCAAGCTCTGCCTCCCGGGTTCACGCCATTCTCCTGCCTCAGCCTCCCTAGTAGCTGGAACTACAGGCGCCCGCCACCACGTTTGGCTAATTTTTTGTATTTTTAGTAGAGATGGGGTTTCTCCGTGTTAGCCAGGATGGTCTCGATCTCCTGACCTCGTGATCCACCCACCTCAGCCTCCCAAAGTGCTGGGATTACAGGAGTGAGCCACTGTGCCTGGCCCTGACATTCTTTATAAAATTTTATTTTTCTTGATACAATTTATTTTGATTTTCTTTATAAAATTCACCTTTTTGTCATTAAAGTCCTGTTTTGTACTGTCATACATTTAGCCTCAAATTCCGTATCAGTTAATACACATATTGCTACTCCTGCCTTATTTTGTTAAAGGGAACCCTGGTTCTTTTTAGTTGAAATTTGTATTTAGAGATCATAGTCCTGGTCCAAGGGGTGCTTATTGCCCCTGGGTTGGTCCTTGTTTCTAACGCTTTTCAGCAGATAGAGCTAGCAAATAAATTTTGTTTGCTCATTTGTTCTATTTATGGTTTTTTTCTTTTTCTTTCTTTCTTTTTTTTTTTTTTGAGATGGAGTCTCACTCTATTGCCCAGGCTGGAGTGCAGTGGCGTGATCTCAGCTCACTGCAACTTCTGCCTCCCGGGTTCAAGTGGTTCTCCCGCCTCAGCCTCCCGAACAGCTGGACTTACAAGCATGTGCCACCATGCCTGGCTAATTTTTTTGTATTTTTAGTGGAGACAGGGTTTCACCATATTGGTCAGGCTGGTCTTGAACTCCTGACCTCAGGTGATCCACCTGCCTTGGCCTCCCAAAGTGCTGCGATTACAGGCGTGAGCCACTGTGCCCGGCCTTGATTTATGTTTGTTTAAAAGAAAATACATCATGAGTCCATATTGACGTTTATAAATCAAATTTAGGAATAAAAAGGCTTTCTTATTTTGTTTTTTATTTTATTTTGTCTTCTTATATTGATATATCTTTGCATTTTCCTTTAATCTCTTTCAAGCATTTGGCCACAGATTAAAAAGTGGAGTCTATTTAGTCTAAATGCTATCTTGTTCCTTCTTCAAAGTATAGTTAGTCATTAAAGTAATTTACTTCTACCCTTGGAGCTGATTTTGGCTTGGGAAGCTAGTTAAACCACAAAATTGCTTAGCTGGACCATATTAAGATGATGACTTATGACTTGTCTTCACTAGCTTGAAGTAAACCAGATGTCCTCATCATTTGGCTTTCATTATTGTCCTAATAAGTCTGTGTGTGGGATGGCTAATTGGCTCATCATAGTGTTAACCTTCCATACATGTCTGTTAATATCAACATCAAACAGAAGCATCAGGGGGAAAGAACATTAAAGGCAGGTACAGGGGAAGAGACTGAAGGTTGCTCTGCACCAGACAAGCAACAGGAATAGAAAATGCACCAGAACGCAAAGCCAGCCATGGCGCATGGCTCAAAATACTAGAAATTAGGCTTTTCTGCAGTCTAACCGTCTCTACTGGTGTGCTAACCTTTCATCTTAGCATCTCTGCTGGTAGTTTCTGCTCCTTCTGCCCTTCACATCCTCTTCATTTGTCAAAATGCAACTCATATTTCATCTTTTTCTTGAAACTTGGCACAATCTAAGCTGATCCAGATCAGCTACTTCAAAATGGAGCAGGGGTGGGGGCTCTAGCAGCAGGAAGAGCAGTTTCAGAACTAAGGGCGCCAAATAAGGAACAGATGTGGGTTGTTACAGATTGGGAACGGATGTGGGTTACAGATTGGGAATGGATGTGGGTTACAGATTGGGAATGGATGTGGGTTACAGATTGGGAAAGGCTGGAAGGTTGTTTACTGTAACTACGGGCAAGGAGGCAAGGTAGTTAGGCTTTGAAAATAAAGGACAAGAGGAACCTTTGAAGAGGAACTCACTATTTCCAACAACTTTTAGAATCTTGCTAGGGTACAAATGCAAATTATTTTTGTCTCATAGAAAAGATAATTTCTGAAGTTAAGTTTTAGTTCTCTGAAGGTGCATTAACCAGTTTTGTATCTAGCAATCTCATTCCTCATCTTTCTTCAGAAAATAAACAATGTTTCAGGTTATCTTTGAACCAGCTTTATCACCTGATTTTTTCCACATCAGTATTAAGTCTTTGACAAGCACTTACACTGCATCCTCGTACGCTGGTTTGAGGATTGTGTTTTACAACTTCTTGAAAATTATACTTTGATAAATAAAGGAACCATGACATCTGGAAATCATTGCAGCAGGTAGCTTTGTGTGCACCCCTCCAGCCCCCAGGAGAAGCAGAAGGCGCCTGTCAAGAGTAAGGGTCGGCCGGGCGCGGTGGCTCACGCTTGTAATCCCAGCACTCTGGGAGGCCGAGGCGGGCGGATCACGAGGTCAGGAGATCGAGACCACGGTGAAACTCCGTCTCTACTAAAAATACAAAAAAATTAGCCGGGCGTGATGGCGGGCGCCTGTAGTCCCAGCTACTGGGAGAGGCTGAGGCAGGAGAATGGCGTGAACCCGGGAGGCGGAGCTTGCAGTGAGCCGAGATTGCGCCACTGCACTCCAGCCTGGGCGACAGAGCAAGACTCCGCCCCAAAAAAAAAAAAAAAAAAAAAAAAAAAAGAGTAAGGGTCGCACACTGGGGCAGAGGGAGGAGTACAGAGGAGCCTTCCCTTAGCAAGATGAATCACTTTTGAGAGAACTCACCTAGGTTACTGTAAGCAGCCCCACTGTCTAGGGACAGAGACATTTCTTGTTGAGATTTAAAAGAAAAACCTATACATCCTTGATATGGAGGCTTCGGGTGGGATAAACACCAGGAGCATTTCTGCCCCAGGTTTGCAGGGGTGGGAGGGATGGTGCTCTAGGACAAGCCGAGCCCAAGCACTGGGTCACACCACAGCTGAGCTGAGCAGTGAAAAGGGAGGGCCATCTCTGTGGCCATTTTGAAACAAGGTCACAAATTATTGGACCCTCTTTTCATGGAGAGATGGGGCCTGTGTTCCATCCTTCTGAATCTGGTAGGGCTGTGACTGCGAAGCCAACAGTGTATGTCAGAAGGGACCCTAGGTGGCTCCCATAAAGGTCCCATCATAGGCCGGGCGCGGTGGCTCACGCTTGTAATCCCAGCACTTTGGGAGGCCGAGGCGGGCGGATCACGAGGTCAGGAGATCGAGACCACGGTGAAACCCCGTCTCTACTAAAAATACAAAAAAATTAGCCGGGCGTGGCGGCGGGCGCCTGTAGTCCCAGCTACTCGGAGAGGCTGAGGCAGGGGAATGGCGTGAACCCGGGAGGCGGAGCTTGCAGTGAGCCGAGATCGCGCCACCGCACTCCAGCCTGGGTGACAGAGCGAGACTCCGTCTCAAAAAAAAAAAAAAAAAAAAAAAAAAGGTCCCATCATAAAAGTCCCACCCTGAGCACAGGAACACTCACCCTCAGAGCCCTGAGATGACCGCTCTGAGGTGTCAGGTATAAAGAAGCCCAGCCACACAGACAGGCTGCATGCAGGTGCACCAGGGACAATCGTAGCTCATCTCACCCTTGGGTGACCCCAGGGCAGGCATGTGAGTGAGGAAGCCTGGGGCCTGCTCTGGCTGCACCAGTGACCTCAGACACTCAATTCTTTCCAGCTGAGGCCACAAACAACCTGGAGCAGGGACCAGCCCACTCTGTCTCCTAAGAATTCTTGACCAGCAGAATGCATGAATATACAAAGCTTTGGGGGTTATGTTTTAAATAACTTCATACTGAATAAAGTTGACCCTCAAGATCAAGATTCAATCTCGCCGGGCGCGGTGGCTCACGCTTGTAATCCCAGCACTTTGGGAGGCCGAGGCGGGCGGATCACGAAGTCAGGAGATCGAGACCACAGTGAAACCCCGTCTCTACTAAAAATACAAAAAATTAGCCGGGCGTGGTGGCGGGCGCCTGTAGTCCCAGCTACTCGGAGAGGCTGAGGCAGGAGAATGGCGTGAACCCAGGAGGTGGAGCTTGCAGTGAGCTGAGATTGCGCCATTGCACTCCAGCCTGGGCGATAGAGCGAGACTCCTTCTCAAAAAAAAAAAAAAAAAAAAGATTCAATCTCAGCATAACTGACACTTCGGGCTGTAATTCTCTGGTGTGGGGTGGGTGGGCGCGCTGCCTTGTGCGCTGTAGGATGTTTAGCAGTATTGCTGGCTTCTACCCACCAGATGCTAGGAGCACTCCTTACCCAAGTTATGACAACACAAAATGCCTCTAGACATTGCAGTGTCCCCTGAGGACCAAAAGCTTCCAATTGGGAACCACTGGTCTTGATCCCTGGCCTCAAATGCTCCCGGACACCTGCCACACACCCAGTTTAGGAAGCCAACTGTGGCCGGCATTGCACTGTGGTGTTACAGGTGCCTGGGCCCTTGTAATCTTCCAGGATAGAAATCAAGAGAGATCACCAGACATAGTAGCAAAGAGAGTTTATTTTAGCTTGTGCACAAGGAAGTCAGCACCAAGAAGGAAAAACCAATAGGCTGCTCCCCAAGGGTAGTGTGTGGGTTGGTTTTATAGGTTTTATAGGTGAAGGGTTACGTCAGGGCATGTTTAGGAGGGTTTTTTTAGTGCTTGAGTACTTACTGGCTTAACATTTGTAAAAAAAACACATTGTGTGCAGTAGTAGCATTTTAAATCTCAAACTCCTGACCCCAGGTGATGCACCCAGCTCAGCCTCCCAAAGTGCTGGGATTACAGGCATGAGCCACTGTGCCCTTCCTACATTTCTATTTTTATTCTACCAATAATTTTAAAGTCAGCTTGTTTAGCAAAGTTATACTTAAGTCAGGTGAACTTGAAAATTGCTTAAACTTATTTACTTAATTTATGGGTGCTCTTTTACTTATAAGCCAATTTGGTAGACACAATGTATAACAATAGGTGTACATACAAATAAACACATCTAGACATGTAGACCCGCACATAAACGAAGAACCAACAGCTTGGAACCTTAGCTGTGAGATAGCAGTACAAGCTTGTTGGCATTTACTTTGTCCCAATAGATAATCCAACGAAGGCTATGAACCAAAAGTTTAGGTAAAGCAGTCTCCATGGAGCTTGATTTTTCAAGACCAAACCTCTCCAGATTCCAAAGAACACTGGGGCCAAACAGCACCCAAGGAGCATGTCACATGTTAACCAGGCCCCGTGCTTGGAACAGCAGCACCAAAGGCTGGATACATGCAACGCCATCCCACTTTCCCATTCAACAGGAAACTCCAGATTCCAAACTATACTGGGGCTAAACGGTATTGCAAATCCGAGAGAAAATTCTAAGGGGGGCTTAGTACTAGACCTCAAAACCTCTGCGGAGAGCACCCCCTTTGGAGAGGCTGAGATTCGGAGGATCCTCAGGGCGTCCCCCAAGGGGTCCAAAAGAGTGTCAGACATCTCTGACCTTTCTCTGCATGTTTTCCCTCCAGAGCCTACTATCAGCTTGATAAGCATAGCCCTGAACCATAATGATACATAGGAACTGGACGCTGGGTGGGCTTTTTTGTCCTTAGACAGTTGAATAGGACAAGGAAAGAACTTAGCATAAGAAAAGGTTTAAGTCACCTGAAACAAGTGTGAGTTTTCTCTGAGCCGCACCACCACCACCACCGTAGGGATCAGGGACCACACCTGGAAAAGATAAAAAAAAAAAAGAGTCATTCCCCCTTCTGGATAGGGCGATTATTCCCATTCACTCTTTGACCTTCAGGTGATACCAGGGAGTGACCCCAGCAAATTGCCCTCAATCCAAGAAGCTACTAGGAAATAGCCGCTAAAATACTGAAAAACAAACAAAAGAAAAAAGAAAAAAAAAAAAAAAAGAAAAACACTCAGGTCCCTTAAGCGAATAGGGTGGTGGTGGTTAGGCACCTCCACATGGAAACCCCTTATTTCACTGGTCACAGCCAGAAACCTGCAGTTGCTTCTATGTTTCTGCGCTTCCCACCAAGGGTCCTGAGATGGAAAGGAACAGACAGACAGAGACAGATGTCCCTGTATGTAGTAAAAGGGGAAAGGAGAAAAATAAATCCCAAACCTTGGGCCTACCTTCTCCTGGCTGGCTCGCCAAAATATGTTACTGGTGGAGGGTGTCCAGGTTCTTGGTGTCTTGAACAAAGAATTGGACAAAAGGCACAAACAAAATAAGGAAGGAATGAAGGGATTTATTGAAAATGAAAGTACACAGCTGGGTGCAGTGGCTCAAGCCTGTAATCCCAGCACTTTGGGAGGCCGAGGTGGGTGGATCACCCTGATGTCAGGAGTTCAAGATCAGACTGGCCAAGATGGTGAAACCCCATGTCTACTAAAAATACAAAAATTAGCTGGGCGAGGTGGCGGGCGCCTGTAATCCCAACTACTCGGGAGGCTGAGGCAGATAATTGCTTGAACCTGGGAGGCAGAGGTTGCGGTGAGCCGAGATCAGACCACTGTACTCCAGCCTGGGTGACAGGACAAGACTCTGTCTCCAGCCACCTCGCCCAGCTAATTTTTGTATGAAAAAAAAAAAAAAGAAAATGAAAGTACACTCCACAGTGTGAGAGCGGGGCTGAACAGAGGGGCTCTAAGGCCCTGTTACAGAATTTCTGGGAGTTTAGATACCCTCTAGAGGTTATATTCCATTGGTTACTTTGGGTACACCCTGTGTAAATGAAGAGGAAGTAAAGTTACACAGTCTTTTACTCGGTGTGCGCCCTATGGAGAAGATATTTCCTGTAATAGCTGAAGTGTGAATCGGCTTTATGTTCCCTGCTTCCAGACCCTATTTTCCTGCCTCAGTTTGGATCTGTGTCCCTCGACCAAATCTCGTGGGGAATTGGAATCCCCATTGTTGGAGATGGGGCCTGATGGGAGGTGACTGGATCATGGCGCAGAGTTCTCATGAACACATCAGCAGCATCAGAGATGGGGCCTAGTGGGAGGTGATTGGATCATGGCACAGAGTTCTCATGAACACCTTAGCAGCATCCCCCCTTGGTACTGTAAAGTGAGTGAGTTCTCATGAGATCTGCTTGTTTGAAAGTGTGGAGCGCCTTCCCCTTCTCTCTCTTCCTCCTGCTCCAGCCATGTAAGATGGCTGCTTCCCCTTTGCCTTCCACCATGATTGAAAGTTTCCTGAGACCTCTGGAGAAGCAGAAGCTGCTATGCTTCCTGTAGAGCCTGCAGAATCGTGAGCCAATTAAACCTCTTTTCTTGCCAGGAGCCGTGGCTCACGCCTGTAATCCCAGCACTTTGAGAGGCTGCGGTGGGTGGATCGTGAGGTCAGGGGTTTGAAACCAGCCTGGCCAAGATGGTGAAACCCCGTTTCTACTAAAAATACAAAAATTAGCCGGGTGTGGTGGTGGGCACCTGTAGTTCCAGCTACTGGAGAGGCTGAGGCAGGAGAATCGCTTGAACCCGGGAGGCGGAGTTTGCAGTGAGCCTAAAAACAAACAAACAAACAAACAACTCTTTTCTTTATAAATTAGCCAGGTATTTCTTTAGAGCAGTGTGAGAACAGACTAATGCAGGGTGATCATTTGAATCTAGCTGCAAAGAGAAGTTTGACGTTTGCATTCATTGAGCCCTTTTAGGAAAGATCAGGCAGCTAACTGTTGGCGAGGGTATACAAACTTGTGTGCTGGAAATCAAAAGGCCTGAGTACCTGTCCATATTTCCTGCAACTTGAGGGATCTCTGTATAGAAATTGAGAAAGAAAAGAAACTTTATCTGAGGAATGTGAGCCTGCTATAAATTATCAGACCCATAGAGGCATGAGAGTGAGGCAGCTGTCGCATCCCACCTCTCCCCTTGAGCTAAGTAATCAGCTCTTGAAGCTGCTTGCTATGCGGACTCTAAACCAGCTGCCGCCACAAGCGGCAAGGCCACTCACTGGACACCATACCCCACACCCCACAGTTCACCAATGTACAGTCAATCACTGATCAATCTCATTTGTCTAACCAACGGGAATTCCTGACAAACAGCTGTATCAGCCCACTCCCTGTCCCTCTTATTGCTTTGGAAAACCTGCTTCTGTCAAAGGCCTAACAGAGCTCATATCCAAGGTGACCTGGGTCTGAGTCTTCCAGGTGGCTGTCCTCTCAACTTGGCTCAAGTAAACTTTCTTTTTAAGTGTTATTTTAGGTTTGGGGTACATGTGAAGGGAAACTTGCATCACGGGGGTTTGTCGTACAGATTTTTTCATCATGCAGGTACTAAGCCCAGTACCCAATAGTTATCTTTTCTGCTCCTCTCCCTCCTCCCATCCTCCCCCATCAAGTAGACCCCAGTGTCTTGTTTCCAACCTATGTTGTTCATGATTTCTTATCATTTACCTCGCACTTACAAGTGAGAACATGTGGTATTTGGTTTTCTGTTCCTGTGTCAGTTTGCTAAGGATAATCGCCTCCAGCTCCATCCATGTTCCAGCAAAAGACATGATCTTGTTCTTCTTTATGGCTGCATAAACTCCTTAAAATTATATTTTGTGGCTGGGTATCCTAGCACTTTAGGAGGCCAAGGTGGGTGCATCACCTGGGGTCAACAGTTCAAGACCAACATGGTGAAACCTCGTCTCTACTGAAAAATACAAAAATTAGCCGGGCTTGGTGGCGGGGGCCTGTAATCCCAGCTACTTGGGAGGCTGAGGCAAGAGAATTGCTTGAACCCAGGAGGTGAAGGTTGCAGTGAGCCGAGATTGTGCCATTGTATTCCAGCCTGGGCAACAGAGCAAAAACTCCGTCTCAAAATAAGTAAATAAATAAAATAAAACCAAAGTATATTTTGTGCCTCAGTTCCTTCTTTTAGGTCCACAAAATAATAAATTATTTATCGGCTGGGCACGGTGGCTCATGCCTGTAATCCCAGCACTTTGGGAGGCCGAGACGGGCGGATCATGAGGTCAGGAGATTGAGACCATCCTGGCTAACACAGTGAAACCCCATCGCTATTAAAAACACAAAAAATAGCTGGGTGTGGTGGCGGGCGCCTGTAGTCCCAGCTACTTGGGAGGCTGAGGCAGGAGAGTGGCATGAACCCGGGAGGTGTAGCTTGCAGTGAGCCGAGATCCTGCCACTGCACTCCAGCCTGGGTGACAGAGTAAGACTCTATCTCAAAAAAAAAAATTATTTATCATTATTAAATAAGAACCCATAGATGTAATGCTGCTGTGTGCAAACCTAGATGTCAGTCATATCATAGAGTAGAAAAAGAGAAAGTTGAAGTTCTAGACCCAGCTTTGCCCCTTACTAGCCTTGGGTTCTGGAGCAAGCCACCTAGTCTGAAAGTGGCTCTCCTGGGCTATGACATGCCCACACATTGTGAGGGTCTGGAATTCTAAAAAGGCTCAGTTGGGATGGCTGCCATTGCTCCATGGTGTTTGGAGCCTCTGCTGGGAAGACTCACTTGGTTTCAATTTTTTCAAATGGCTGGGCCCTGGGACAGCTGGGGCTGCAGAGTGCACACATTGGGTGAGCCCTTCCTCCCACATGGGGCACTGGGCTGGGATGGCAGAAAGACAGGCCCAGCTGAGACGGTCAAACAGAGCCCCACCCCCATGTGGCCTCTCATCCCCTAGAGCCCCCCATGTGTCCTCCCCTCCACCAGAGTACCCCCAGCATGGGTGAGAATCTCAGGGATCGTTCTGAAGTAGCAGCTGGATTCTGAGAAAGATCTTCCCAAGACGGGCCTCCAGGGAATCAGCACTCCAGCCGTTTTCCAGCCTCCTCAAGTCACAGGACATCACCTCACTCTGCTCAGTAGCTGGGGGCATCGCCTTTCTTTATCTTTATCTTTTTTTTTTTTGAGACAGAATTTCAGTCTTACCCAGGTTGGAGTGCAGTGATGCGATCTTGGCTCACCGCAACCTCTGTCTTCTGGTTTCAAGCGATTCTCCTACCTCAGCCCCCTGAGTTGCTGAGATTACAGGCACCCGACACCACGCTCAGCTAATTCCACGCCCAACTAATTTTTGTATTTTTAGTAAAGATAGGGTTTCACCATATTGGCCAGGTTGGTCTCGAACTCCTGACCTTGTGATCCGCCTGCCTCCCAAAGTGCTGGGAAGGCAGGCGTGAGCCTCTGCGCCCAGCCCGCCTTTCTTTTAATGCTTTCATACCTGGCAATTCCTTTTCTTATTTCCCTGAAATGAATGCCTGGCTTAGAGTAGGAAATGAATTTGTTGAGTGAATAGATTGGTGAAATGACTGCAGTGCTACGATGTTGAGAAACATTTTCTTTTCTGTCAGCATACACATATATGTGTATATGTTTATGGGGGTGTGGGTAGGTGTATATACACATGTGCACGCCCATACGTGTATATCTCCCAGGCATTGTTTTGCAGGACAAACTTGATGACAAATAGAAATTCCTCTCTGAATTTTTCATCCTTAGGCATTTTTACAGCATTCCTTTCTATTTCTATCCTGGCTTAGACATTGGAGCAGTTCTTAGGATGCTTGCTGCAGCCAACAGACAAAAGGAAAAGTGACTTCTCTGCACTTTATGATTTACAGAAATTTTATGTAATTAAAGTAATTTAGAGCTGAGTTTCTGAGCTTATAATTAGGGTTTTAAAGCTTATGTAAAGCTGCTCTTTCAAGGAGAATTACTTCTTAGATGTAAGAGCAGATTTGGACAGAAGCATTTGGATTCTGTCAAAAGACATTATTTTGTGTGTATGTGCCTACTGTGAATACCGACATAACTTCCACACTAAATTATGACTATAGCTTCTTGAAATGTCACCAAAACAATGTGATAAAAACGCAAGAATATGTCCTGTTTAGTGATAACCTCTATGGTGAATTTCATTGGGTAAAATTAAAATAATCTACAGGAAGACTGTACTTATTTATGAGTCAGTTACGAGAAAACATTCTGAGATGATTGAGTCTTTTCACCCCCAATTTAGTGTTTTAAAATGCGGGCAATTATCATTTTTTTGGTCTCTTGGGAATTTAACTATTACACAACTTATTACCCCATACAAGTTTTCAAATATGAGGCTGACTTATATATACTGTTTCACGTTATTCTTCTTTTAAAATTGAGAAAATTATTGAATATAATTAAAAATTCATAAAATACTTTCAACATTACTGTATTTCTACCAGTTTTATTTCTTCTCATTAAAAATCCAAACCATTAGCCTTTTGCAGAGAGCTAAGAGTTGACTCTATCATACAGCTAGAATATGTATTTACGTGATTTATCCTGGAGTTGACTGCATGTAAGTGATATATTAGAGGTACTCTCATTAAGAATGTTTGTTTTGTGCCACACGTGGTGGCTCATGCCTGTAATCCCAGCACTTTGGGAGGGCGAGGGGGTGGATCATGAGGTCGGGAGTTTGAGACCAGACTGACGAACATGGTGAAACCCCGTCTCTACTAAAAATAGAAAAATCAGCCAGGCATGGTGGCGTGCACCTGTAATCCCAGCTACTCGGGAGGCTGAGGCAGGAGAATCGCTTGAACCCAGGAGGCAGAGGCTGCAGTGAGCCGAGATTGCGCCACTGCACTCCAGCCTGGGTGACAGAGCGAGACTACATCTAAAAAAAAAAAGAATGTTTGTTTTGTATTAAATAACTGAACTAAACATATATGTATATACATAATGTTTATATAGAAAGAAGGGCTAGAGAAATACCCTGAAAAAAATTTCCTTTTACTTATTTTCAAATGTTTTATAATGAAAACATCCTACTGTTGTAAAGAGAAATGTCACTTAAAAATTAAAATCCAGAAATGCAAAACTATATCATCTGGTTTCTTCACGTCAATATAATTAAAATTATACTTCTGGCCGGGAACGGTGGCTTGCACCTGTAATCCTAGCACTTTGGGAAGCTGAGGCAGGCGGATCACCTGAGGTCAGGAGTTTGAGACCAGCCAGGCCAACATGGTGAAACCCCGTCTCTACTAAAAATACAAAAATTAGCCAGGCCTGGTGGCGGGAGCCTGTAATCTCAGCTACTTGGGAGGCTGAGGCAGGAGAATTGCTTGAGCCCGGGAGGTGGAGGCTGCAGTGAGCAGAGATCATGCCACTGCATTCCAGCCTAGGTGACAGAGCGAGGCTCTGTCTCAAAAAAAAAAAAAAAATCATACTTCTTAGCTGTTGTAGGATGCTGGGCACATTAAAGGAGTAAGACTTGGTTACTGATTGAAAATAAGTCATAAAATTCTGACCAGTAGGACAAAAGTATACACTTAAAAATGTTAAATCAAACCCAAAAGTTAAAATCTTTTGAGCTGTATGAAATGGCTGATTATCTATCAAAATAATGCTTTTGGCTGGGTGAGGTGGCTTACGCCTATAATCCCAGCATTTTGGGAGGCCGAGGCAGGTGGATCACTTGAGGTCAGGAGTTCGAGACAAGCCTGGCAAACATGGTGAAACCCCGCCTCTACTAAAAACACAAAAGTTAGCCGGGTGTGGTGGCAGGCGCCTGTAATCCCAGCTCCTTGGGAGGCTGAGGCAGGAGAATCGCTTGAACCTGGGAAGTGGAAGTTGCAGCGAGCTGAGATCGTGCCAGTGCACTCCAGCCTGGGCACCAAGAACAAAATTCTGTCTCAAAATAATAGTAGTAATAATAATAATGCTTTCATTGACTGCAAAATTAGTTCCTTTGTCATGACATTTGGGAAGTCAGTATCTTTGTCACATGAAAACTATAAAATATACATATTAAACATAAGCTAGCAAAAACTAAAGAGGGTAAGTATAATTATTTCACTTCATACATTTTAACTTGATGAGGAAACATTTTTATTATTTTATTTATTTTTTTGAGACAGAGTCTCGCCCTATTGCCCAGGCTGGAGTGCAGTGGCATGATCTCGACTCACTGCAGCCTCCGCCTCCCAGGTTCAAGCGATTCTCCTGCCTCAGCCTTCCGAGTAGCTGGGGTTACAGGCGCGTGCCGCCATGCCCGGTTTTTTGTAGTTTTAGTAGAGATGGGGTTTCACTATGTTGGCTAGGCTGGTCTCTAACTCCTCAGATGATCCGCCCGCCTCAGCCTCCCAAATGTTGGGATTACAGGCATAAGCCACTGCACCTGGCCGAGGAAACATTTTTAAAGCAAAACAAAATCTTAAATGAAAGTGGAGCATAGTTTGTGTCTAATATAAAAAGTACTTATTATCCTTTTTTTTTTTGGAGATGAAGTCTGACTCTGTCACCTAGGCTGGAGTGCAATGGCATGATCTTGGCTCACTGCAACCTCCACCTCCTGGGTTCAAGCGATTATCCTGCCTCAGTCTCCCGAGTAGCTGGGACTACAAGCATGCACCATCATGCCCAGCTAATTTTTGTATTTTTAGTAGAGACGTGGTTTCACCATGATTGCCAGGCTGGTCTTGAACTCCTGACCTCAAGTGATCCACCCGCCTCAGCCTCCCAAAGTGTTGGGACTACAGGAGTGAGCCACTGTTTCCGGCAGGTTTCTTTTGACAAAACTACTTCACGGGTGGCATTCTATTCATCTTCAAGAGGAACATATTGCCTTGTGTCTTTGTGTGTGTGTGTGTGTGTGTGTGTGTGTGTGTTGCAGTCTTTGCTGCTCAATGACAAGACCCTTGGAGGCTGAACAATAGGACTATCCCAATTTTGTCGTTCTTTGTCAAAATATTTCTATAAAGTGAAATTTTCCCACATATACTGTTTTTGAACTGAATAATACAGTCTGAATAAAAAGGCATAATAAATTTTGTCTCTATTCTTTTTCTTCTAATTTTCAAAATAAAGAGTTGATTCTCTAGTATCTTTTTTTCTTCTTCTTATGAGATGGTATCTCACTCTGCTGCCAGGCTGGAATGCAGTGGCACAGTCATAGCTCACTGCAGCCTTGGACTCCTGGGCTCAAGCAATACTCCCACATGGCTGGGACTACAGGCATGAGCCATCACACTTGGCTAATTTGTTTTTTACTTTTTGTAGAGACAGGATCTTGCTATGTTCTCCTGGCTGGTCTCAAACTCCTGGCCTCAAGCCATACTGTCATGGCCTTGCAAAGTGCTGGGATTCCAGGTGTGGGCCAATGTGCTCAGCACCTAACATCTTTTGAAGGTGGCCAGACGTGTGTGTGTGTGTGTGTGTGTGTGTGTGTGTACGTTTGTGTTTTAGAGGCTTTAGTAATTCTGGAGGTGTTTTCAATCAATTGCAGTTAACATCTTTATTGATGCTCAAATTGTTCCATCTTGGCAGGTGGAAACATCTTCGACAAGTCGACTTCTAAATCCTATTGGTATGATGCTTGTAGTCTTTGGTAGCTTTCTGGCTAATAAAATGTTCCAGGCTCATTTTGCACATTTTATGCCTCAGACCTGGAATCAGCTACTTCTCCAAAAACTCTTGGAATGTTTTTTTCTGAGACAGAGTCTCGCTCTGTCACCCAGGCTGGAGTGCAATGGCACGATCTCGGCTCACTGCAACCTCAGCCTCCTGAGTAGCTGGGATTACAGGCTCCCGCCACCATGCCTGGGTAATTGTGATTTTAGTAGAGATGGGGTTTCACCATGTTGGTCAGTCTGGTCTCAAACTCCTGACCTAATGATCCACCCATCTTGGCCTCTCAAAGTGCTGGGATTACAGGTGTGAGTCACCACGCCCGGCCTTTGGCATTTGTTTTTTTTTTTTAAGTGAGAAGTGTTATTTTAAGAGAATGAGGAATATTCACTTCTATTGATCATTGTTTTTGAGTTTTTCCATTGAACACATTCATCTATCATATATCTACATCTATCTATGTGTATACATTCATGTATTCATGTGTGTATGTGTGTATATATGCACACAGCCGATGAATTGATATGTGTGGGCACACACACTTAAAGATATACCTCATGAGTTTAACATATTTATAATTAAAATTCAAGACACAGGGTATTTAATTAATTTGTTTTATATCTGGTGTCCTCTTTTTCCAACACCAAGAGTCCTGGTTTTCTTTTTCTGAGATGGAGTCTCGCTCTGTTGCCCAGGCTGGAGTGCAGTGGCGTGATTTTGGCTCACTGCAACCTCCGCCTCTTGGCTTCAAGCAATTCTCTTGCCTCAGCCTCCCAAGTAGCTGGGATTACAGGCGCCTGCCACCAGGCCTGGCTAATTTTTGTATTTTTTAGTAGACACGGGGTTTTCTCCATGTTGGCCAGCTGATCTCGAACTCCTGACCTCAAGTGTTCCACCCGCCTCAGCCTCCCAAAGTGCTGGGATTATAAGTGTGAGCCACCATCCACGGCCAAATCCTGGTTTTCAAAACGGAGAGGATAACACAATTAAGTATATCATATGATTATTTATTTGCTTTAATTGACATTGCACACACTCCATTCTCAGAATAAAGATGCCATCACTATCACCCAAAATGATTACTGAAAGGCTAAAACGACATTTTTCATATGCTCTCCCAGTGCCCTCATATGTCTTCAGAGTGGTGGTGTATCTACATTGTCAAGTCATGGATCTGTTGCATACTAGCTTCTCTTTTTTGAATCCATTGATGTGCTAGAAAATGTTAAACAAGAGACTCTCCAGAAAAAGGGGGAAAAAGCCCTGATTCATAGCATTTTGCAGCTTTCCATGGAGTAAATACTTTCACCATTGGTGAGCTATCAGGGTGACATCATTAAATGTGGAGTTCGGGAAAAGATGTGCAGAAGCTGACCCTATCTCCACCATTTGATACAATCGATGTCAATAACCTCAAAAGCATAGATAATTGTAAAATGTAGTAAAATAATTATGAAGTGATTTTTTTTTAGTGTTTACTGTTTTTAATATTATTTAAATGTATGTACGTTTATATACTTTAACTGTTCATAATGTCTGTGTTTAATAACCAAGTCATAAAATTCTTGAAAAGTTAATTGGCTCTCATAAACTTGTCCAAATTGCCTCCAGCAAACAGCTGGTCGTATCTATAGCTGTATCTACCTACCCACCCACTTAATATTTGCCATCTGTCTTTACGTCAATGTCTCTGCAGTCATTGTGACCGTCTGAAACTTGTTCACTAGTAGATTCCTTAGGAATAGCTTATGGTAACTGTATTTCCTGAGTCTTTGCATTTTGGTAACAGTTTGCTGCTTTTATACTTGAAAATTATTTTGGCTTATCTTTACTTTCCTCGAGTATCTTTTCTCATTTTATTTATTTATTTATTTTTGAGACAGAGTCTCACTTTGTTACTCAGGCTGGACTGCAGATCATAGCTCCCTGCAGCCTCAACTTCCTGGGCTCAAACGATCCTTTCAGCTCAGCCTCCTCAATAGCTGGAACTACAGGTGCGTGCCACCATGCCTGGCTAATTTTTTGTAGAGATGGGGTTTTGCCACATTGCCCAGGATGCTTTTGAACTCTTGGGCTCAAGCAATTCACCTGCCTCAGTCTCCCAAAGTGCTGGGATTACAGGTGTGAGTCACCACACTCGGCCTGAAGATGTAACTCCATTTTGTTCTGACGTAAGGCATTGCTGTTGAAAAAATCTGATGTCAAACTAATTTTCTTTCAAAATGTCACTGCATCTTCTTTTCATGGGGGAAGGAACCCCAAGAAATTTTATTTCTTCCCTCTTTCCCTTTCTTCCTTCCTTCTTTCCTTTCTCTTCCGATAATTTTACTAGAATGTCTTGGTATTGGATATTTGGACTCCATTTTCCAAGGTGTATAGATAATCTTTCAATATGTCGTTTCAAGTATATGCTTATTTCAGGAAACTTTTCCTGAATTATACATCTTGTTTGTTTGGATCTATTCCTTTTGATTTTCTTTTCTTTCTTTTCTTTTTTTTTTTTTGAGACGGAGTTTCGCTCTTGTTGCCCAGGATAGAGTGCAATGGCACGATCTCGGCTCACGCAACCTCCGCCTCCCAGATTCAAGCAATTCTCCTGCCTCAGCCTCCCGAGTAGCTGGGATTACAGGCCTGCACCACCATGCCCGGCTAATTTTGTATTTGTAGTAGAGACGGGGTTTCTCCATGTTGAGGCTGGTCTCGAACTCCTGACCTCAGGTGATCCGCCTGTCTCGGCCTCCCAAAGTGCTGGGATTACAGGCGTGAGCCACCGTGCCTGGCCAATTTATTTCTTTAGGAACTAATATATCTGTGTGTATGTGCGCGTGCACGTGTACGCATGTGTACAGGGTCTTCCTTGCCTGTTTCCTATATCTGTATATCTGTCATTTCCTTTTAAATCTTTTTCATCTTGTACTAATTTTCTACCACTGCTGTAGCATATCACCATAAATTTAGTGTCTTAAAAAACACATTTATTATCTTACAATTTTGCCTTTCAGAAGCTGACCATGGGTCTCACTGAGCTACAACCAGGGTGTCAGGTCTGGATTTCATTCTGGAGGCTTTAGGGCAAATCTGTTTTCTTCCCTTTTCCAGCTTCTAGAGGTAGTACACATCCCTTGGCTCATGACCACTTTCCTCCATCCACAAAGCCAGCAATGTATCATTTCTCAGACCGCTTCTTCCATAGCTGCATTTCCTTCATGCCACTGCAGTCGACTCCCCACTGTTAAGGACCCATGGGATTAGGCTGGACTCAGCCAGATGATCCAGGATCAGGCTTCTCTCTTGAGATCCATAATGTAGTCACATTTGCTGTCACTTTGCCATGTCAGGTGACACAGGCACAGGTTCTGGAGATTAGGATGGGGACATCTTTGGGTGACTGTTATCCTGTACCACACGTCTCTTTTATAGCCTCATATTTTTTCATCTTTTCTTTTAATGCATTATCAGTTCTATTTGCTCGTGTTTCTTTCTCTCTTCATTTCTGAAATGTTTTTAAAATTTTTACTTCTTTTGAGTTTGTCATCTCCTTTCTGTATTTTTCTAAATCTGACACGTCATCTTTTCATATCTAATGTCATTTTAGATGTTTATTAACTTATTTTAAAATATTTTAATTTTCGTCTGTTTTGAAGTCATGGCTTTCTGTCATAATTTATTTTCTATAGAAATTATTTTTTATTCTTTTTTTTCATAATTACTTTGTATGGGATTTGACCTTAACTTTTTTGTTATTCATCTTCATGTAATGCTAGCTTTCCTGACTTTTAGAAGGGAAGACTTAATTAGGGTAGTTTTTCTAGTGTCATGGCTCTCCTTTTTCTTTATTGATTCATCTCAAATTCAATAACAATTCAATAAGTTGGCCCTTGATAAGCTGATTCAATATCTTATCTGGATGAGAAAAGGCCTAAGAATAGCCAAAGAATTCCTGAATGAGAAGAATAAATGAAAGACTGCCCTATCAGATGTCAAAACATATTATACAGTTTTAATAATTTAACACTGTTATTAGTGTAGTTATGGAAACACATACAAATGAAACAGAATGGAGAACCCAAGAAAAAAACTGACATATATCAAGCTGATTTATGTTAGTGTCAGCATTGTAGCTATCTGGGTAAAGAAGCGACTCCTCAATTTAAGAGATGCTGAAATAATTGGTTATGTATGTGGGAAAAAATGAAATTTGATACCTCCCTCACGCCATACACTAAATTCCAGGGAGATTAAGGATTCAAATATAAAAAGCAACACTTTTAAACTTTCAGCATAATGTACAGAATAATATTTATAGACAGTAAGTTTGGTTTCTGAATACCATTCTCCACTAAAAGGAAATAGAGATCCGTGGAGAAATGGCTGGCTCCAGAGCTGGGAGAGGAAGACCACGGGACTCTGTCAAAGGACACAGGAGTCAGAAGGACACCAGCCACGGCTGGGACTATCTGAGCAGCAAAATAAACAACGAAAATAATGGATTATAACTCACTGAGTAAAATAGGAATCTATACACCAAACTGATATAAATAAATAAAACAAGAAGGAAAAGCTCTTGTTTAGAGTAGATGCCAACTAATAAATGTAGATGTTACAATGAAGTAAAACAAAACAATGAAACCGCACCATTTTGCAGCCATCTTATTAGTAACTGATTGAAGAAAAAAATTTTCTTTTCTTTTTTTTTTTGAGATAGAGTCTTGCTCTGTCGCCCAGGCTGGAGTGCAGTGACGCGATCTCAGCTCACTGCAACCTCTGCCTCCCAGGTTCAAGCGATTCTCCTGCCTCAGTCCCCCAAGTAGCTGGGATTACTGGTGTGCCCCACCACGCCTGGCTAATTTTGTATTTCTAATAGAGACAGGTTTTTGTCATGTTGGCTGGGCTAGTCTCTAACTCCTGACCTCGGGTGATCCACCCACCTCGGTCTCCCAAAGTGCTGGGATTACAATCATGAGCCACTGTGCCCGGCCAAGAAAAAAGTTTTCAATGGATGCTATATTAGTTATCTACTGCCATGCCGCAAATTACTCCAAAACTTAGTGGCTATTTATTATTTATTTTTGGACAGCTTTTGTGGGACAGGAATTTGGGAATGGCTTTTCTGGGTGATTCTGGCTTGGGCCTACTCATGAGATTGCAGTCCAGATGCTAGCTGAGGCTGCAGTAATCTGAGGGCTTGATCAGGGCTATGGGAGTATCTCCATGGTGGCTCACTTACATGGCCATTGGCAGAAGACCTCATTTCTTCACCATGTGCGCCTCTCCAAATGGCGACTGGAGTATCCTCACGACATGACCTCTGGCTTCTCCAGAGCAAGCGCTCCAAGACAACAAGGAGGAAGACACAGTGTCTTTCTTTACAACAGCCTCAAAAGTCAGACTGCATCACATTCTCAACATCCTATTGGTTACGTAAGCCATTCCTATCCAGTGTGGGAGAGGACCACACAGACATGTACTTATTAGGAGATGGGATCACTGGGGCCATTTCGGAGGGTGGCTATCAGATGCTAAAGTTGGTGGAGAAAAGTTTGATGAGGGAGAGGATATTCATGTAGTCTCAAAGTGTCTCATATTAATTACAAAGAGGAAATAACAGTTTTACAATGAAAAAACCTCACACATGCCACTTAACCAAGTGGCCAAAATTGGTATCACCAATAATGGGACAAACCAACATCATGGGCTTCTTATCCAATCAACCAAGTAAACATCGTGTATGTGGTATTCCTGCCGAAAACACATAATGTAAATCTAATCCAGAGAAGACACTGGGTAAACCCTAATTGAAAGGCATTCTACAAAACACCTGACCTGTACTCTTTTAAGAACAGCAATGCCCCAGTAGACAAAAACAGGCTGGAATCACTCAAGGTTAAAGGATACTAAAGAGATGTGACAAATGATGATACAGACCGAATCGTGAACTTGGAAAAAAACATGACTATTAAGGACATTATTGGAGCAGTTGGTAACTTTTGCATATGAACCGTGGATTCGTTAACAGTAGCTTTGTGCTCACCAGTTCACTGATTCCCTGAGAGTTGTTAAACAGCAAAGCATGTTTTGAGCTGGTTGTTAAGCTGTTGATAACTTGAAATCAGCCATCATGAGCCACTTACCATGGTATTTTGGGAAAACTCTCTCAAACTGTGTTTTTCCTCTGCTCTCACACCACAACAGCAATCATCAACACAGAAAACTCCTGTGACCGTGTGTGTGGGAACTTCTCCCCACCACCAAGAGGCAGACACAAGCCGGGACCTCCACCCAGTTCCTTCACTATCTATCTGGAGGTAGCATCGGATCCCACAGATTGAGGGCTCAGATCCCAAGACTGCCCTCACCCCCAGATATCAGTTGCAAATCTGGGCCTTGGGAACTTCTGATTGAGCTTCAAGTTGGGGTTCCCACAACCCCCTTTGGGTTTGATTGATTTGCTGGAGTGGCTCACAGAACTCAGAGAAACACATTTGCTGTTTTATGATAAAGGATATTACAAAGGATACAGATGAAGTGATGAGGTGCGGAGGAAGGGGCTCAGAGCTTCCATGCCTGGGGCGCCACCCTCCAGGAACCAGGAACCTCCATGCTTTCAGCTATCCAGAAGCTCTCTGAACTCAGTCCTCTTGAGTTTTCATGGAAGCTTCATGACATCAGCATTCCTTCCCCCAGTGTGTAGGGCAGGACCCTCTCTGAAAAGTCTTAAGACCCACAGTTGGAAAGGTGGGAGAAGATGGAATCCTGCCTTGGGGCAGGTGAAAGGAGGGCAGGAGAGAGATTCTGTTTCTTGAGGCCTGCCCCTGCGGCCTAACACACCCCACATTTTAATAAAAGACTGTGACAAGGGCTATGGTAGTTCTGAACCAAAGTAAACCATCACACATGGGAACTGGCAAATGTTACAAATCAGGTCCTCTCTCCCTCTCTCCCTGTATGGACAGTGCACCAACTTGCCACTTGGTAACAGTATTATAACAACGCTGTCTCCTGATTTAGGTAAGCGTACTGTGTGGAGTAATGGTCTTATTCTTAGGAAGACGTGGTAAAGTGTTTAAGGGTAAGGGGATCTGATGTCTACAACTTAATCCCAAATAGTTCAAGATAGATAGGTCAATAGACTGAAAGAGAAATTGATCAACAAAGTTAATATGGCAAAATTGTGACAACTGGTGTATCTGAATAAATAGGTCTTTGTAGTATTCTTGCCATTTTTCCTGTAAGTTTGAAGTTTTTTCAAAATAAAATGTTTTTTAAAAAACCCTCCAACAGCTAACGTTACCTGGGTTATTAAGTCTAATAAACACGACTGACTTGCCCAAAGTCATATAGAACATTAATGTTTGGTCCAAAGCTATCATGACACCTTGAAGTAGCCTTTTCTGAAAATGTTTAAATTTCTTTAAAATTTCTTGTGATCAAATTAATGTGTGAATATTTTTTATATCTAAAAAATAATGTTACACATAAACTTTGAAATTAAAAACTAACTTGGTATTTTGTTTGGGCCTGATAATTCCTGGCTGTAGAGGCTGTTCTGGACAGTGTAGGGTGTTCAGTAGTATCTCCGGGCTCTGCCAACTAGATGCCTGTAGCAGAGTGTCCCTCCCCCTACCCACAATCAAAATGTCTCCAGACCTTGTCAGATGTCCCCGGGGGACGGCAAAATCGCCCCAATAAAGAACCACAGTTCTAGAGTCAGTGTGATATAACAAAGTCAAAAGGAAAAAGAAGGCTGGTCACAGTGGCTAAGGTGGGAAGGTTACTTGAGCCCAGGAGTTCAAGGCTGCAGTGAGCCGTGTTTGCACTACCGTGCTCCAGCCTGGGTGACAGAGCAAGACTCCTTTTCAAAAAGAAAAAAAAAAAAAAAGGAAAAAGAAGTAAAGCAGTTGGCAATATGTGCAATATACATACATATGAAAAAAAATTTGAAGAGACCAAGGGTTTTTCCAATGGGTATATCCCAAACTTTGTGTTGTGTGTGTGTGTTTAATCCTTTTGTGCTCTTAGAGTTATCAATTAAATCAGTCCAATATTCTATTTCACACATATTTTAGAGAATGAATTTATAACCATTTTTGGAATTAAAGTAGTACTGCCATCTAATGGTGTTAATCAATTAATTCCAGCCCTGATATACTGGCCAGATTCTGAGCCTGAATGTCAGATATTGAAGTAATGGGAGTTAAAATAGTGAGTCAAAACAGTGAGTTAACCACCAATCAAAGTAGTTCTTCAAGAAGGAGCAGTACAGAGCTTCTGACACATGGAGAATGTGCATTTCCAAGGTTTGAATGCACCATATATGGCTATGGTACCAGGCCTATGGCTTTTGAATCAATGAATTTTTTGTATACATGCACTTAGCAACACAATAATTACATTTATAAAGGGGGCTAGGCATCGTAAAGCTAAATAAATAACAAAATCCTCAGAGAATTAGTAGAAGAAAAACACTTTCATATTGTTCTCAGCATTTATTTTAAAACATCTAATTTGAAGGTATCAATTAATATAGCCAATTAACTATAATATTAGCTATCCATTTTCCCTCTAAAGCAGCCTCATTGTCTGGGATATCAGCTGAGGTTCTTTGTCTCATGGCCACAGAAATCAAGAATGCAGACACACAAAGGGTGAAGTTAGAGAAGTTTAACAGGCAAAAGGAAAAGGACAGCTCTCCCTCACAGAGAGAGGTCCCAAACGGGTTGCTGTGCTGCAGTAAAATGTAAGGGTTTTTATAAATGAGCTAGTAGGGAGTGGGTATCTTATCTATATAGGGCATGAAAACCTGGTTAGGACCAGGTGTGTCATCTGTATAGAGTGGAATCTCTGGCAGCCCCCACGCCATTCTTTTATCATGCAGGCAGGCTCTTAGCTTGGGCTACTCCACACTGCCTATCTCCTTCCACCTTGCATGTGCTAACAAGAAGAGGGGGAGTTTCCATGCCTTGTTGCGGGTACCTCCTTGCAGCTGCAGGCATCCCCCCACCCCACCATACAAGCTTCTAGCTAACCTTAGTGTGTCCCTGTCCAAAAAAGGGGAAAGGAATGTGCTCATTAAAGCCATTTTTTTTTTTTTTTTTTGAGACGGAGTCTCGCTCTGTCACCCAGGCTGGAGTGCAGTGGCGGAATCTCGGCTCACTGCAAGCTCCGCCTCCCGGGTTCACGCCATTCTCCTGCCTCAGCCTCTCCGAGTAGCTGAGACTACAGGCGCCCGCCACCACGCCCGGCTAATTTTTTGTATTTTTAGTAGAGACGGGGTTTCTCCGTGGTCTCGATCTCCTGATCTTGTGATCCGCCCGCCTCGGCCTCCCAAAGTGCTGGGATTACAAGCGTGAGCCACCGCGCCCGGCCAAAGCCACTGTTTTTACTGGGACCCATTTATGTAAGTTTGGTGATTACCCAAGAAACTCCCTCTGTGCCGGAGATGCTTATCTACATTATACAGTCCAATCTTCCAGGCTGCTCTTTGTTAAAAGAGAAGTGATTTATTTGAACTGCCTGTGGTTAGAATGGAAGTAATTTCTGAGCTGTTTTTTGTCAGAAGGAAAGCTTTTGCCAGGGACTCTTTCACCCTATTTACCTACCTAAATTATTTCTATCTCCTGTATTGCCTCTATCCATCTTAGTTCTCTGGCTGAGGTCCTGTAAATTAGACTGGCCAAAGACAGGTTTGTAGCATGACAAGCTGGACAAAACCCCTCAGACACTGAGTTGTAGAAGGAAGGGCTTTATTCAGCTGGGAGCATCAGCAGACTCACGTCTCCAAAAACCGAGCTCCCCAAGTGAGCAATTCCTGTCCCTCTTAAGGGCTTACAACTCTAAGGGGGTCCATATGAGAGTGTCATGATTGATTGATCAAGCAGTGGGTATGTGACTGGGGGCTGCATGCACCGGTAATTAGAATGGAACAGAACAGGACAGGGATTTTCACAGTGTTTTTCTTTTTCTATAAAATGTCTGTAATCTATAGGTAACATAACCGATTAGGTCAGGGGTCGATCATTAACTACCATGTCCTGCCTTTAGGCAAAGAAGGGGAAGGCAGAGTTTTTCTTTTATTTGTTTCTTCTCGATCGTCTTCAGCTCAAAATAATCCTTATGCCAAAGAGGCATATGTTAGGGTGGCATATTCTGGTGTAACATCTTTGTCTCAGCAGACAGTGAAAAATAATTTAAAAAGCCACCTTCTCTGCCCGTTGTCCTGCTGCACACTGCCCCCTGGGGGCCATCATTTTGACTGTCTTTGGTAAGGTAGCTTTTCTTTTTTTTGCTTTGAGACGGAGTTTCGCTCTTATGGCCCAGGCTGGAGTGCAATGGCGCATCTCGGCTCACTGCAACCTCCACCTCCCCAGTTCAAGCGATTCTCCTGCCTCAGCCTCCCGAGTAGCTGGGATTACAGGCGCCTGCCACCACACCCAGCTAATTTTTGTATTTTTAGCAGAGACGGGGTTTCACCATGTTGGCCAGGGTGGTCTCGAACTCCCGACCTCAAGTGATCCACCCACCTAGTCCTCCCAAAGTGCTGGGATTACAGGTGTGAGCCACCATGCCCGGCCCAGAATGACCTTTGCTATCTCTTGCCTTCTGCATCTCTTCATTCAATCATTTTCTCCTAGTTTATTCAATTCTAGTCAAATTAAATTCTATAAATATTGAGAGAAAGCAAAATATCATGAAAAGAGCATGAGTTGAAAACCAAGTAGACTTGGGTGGTTCATCTCAGCTGCTAACTGTGCGTCTGTGGGCATACTACCTAGCTTATTGGAACACTGTCTCATCTGTTAAATGGAGTTGTTTAAAAACAACTCAACATGCTCAGATCATGGAGAAAATGAAATTAGGTTGTATATTCAAAACAACTAATAATAGTTAATATTTTTATTATGTTACGATTGAGATTTTGAATACAATCTACTATCTAGCTATACATATTCACATCTACAGAGATTTTTATCTTAATTTACAAACAGAAAACTGAGGCAGAGAGACATTAGCTAACTTGCTATGGTTAACATAACTAGTAAGTGGATGTGAACCCATGTAATGTGGCTCTAAAGTCCATGCTTTTAACCACAACACACAACCTGGTAAATCCTTGTTGAAATAAGAAAGCAATTTCAGTTAAGTTGTACTGTACCAAAAGAAATGTGGAATTCATCTCTTTTCCCAACATGCTACTGTCTTTTGAACATTTAAAAAAACTAATAGGCCATTGAGAACCTTATTTATTCACCACCACTTCCATAAACTATCCTGATCTTTATGGGAACAGGATAGACGACTTTAATGAGAAAGCATTAATATTACTGAGTGCAGACTGAAAGACTATCTTGATGATTAAAGACACATTTTCATTTTTTTTTTTTTTTTTGAAATGGAGTCTCATTCTTGTTGCCCAGGCTGCAGTGCGGTGGCGTGATCTTGGCTCACTGCAACCTCCGTCTCCCAGGTTTCAAGTGATTCTCCTGCCTCAGCCTCCTGAATAGTTGGGATTATAGGCACGCGCCACCACACCCAGCTATTTTTTTGTTTTTAGTAAAGACGGGGTTTCACCATGATGGTCAGGTTGGTCTGGAACTCCTGACCGCGTGATCCACCCGCCTCAGCCTCCCAAAGTGCTGGGATTACAGGCATGAGCCACCATGCCCGGCCTTCAATTTTTAACATTTAAGAAAAAGTGACATTCCAAGAATATGCAAGTGGAAAGCCAGAAAGCATTTCCCCTATCCTATCCTGAGTTTATTCTCATAAGAATCTAGTTATTTAAAAACTAAGTTACTGGAACATATTTGTGATTAATTTTAGGTGTCAACTTGACTGGGCCATAGAGTGCCCAGATACTTGCTGAAACATTATCCTGGGTGTGTGTGTGAGGGTGTTTTGGGATGAGACTAACATTTAAATGGACAGCCTGAGTAAAGCAAATTGACCTCCCTAACATATGAGTGAGTCTCATCCAATCAGTTGGAGGCCTGAATAAAACAAAAAAACTGATCCTCCCTGAGTAAGAAAGAATCTCTCCTGCCTTCTGGTCTTTTGACTGGGACATCAGTTTGTTTCTTGCCTTCAGACTCAGATTGAAACATTGACTCTTCTTGGATTTCAAGTCTGTTAGCCTTTGGACAGGAACTATGCCATCAGTTCTCCTGGGTCTCCAGCTTGCTGGCTCATCCTGTAGACCTGCCAGCCTCAGTGATCTTGTGAGTCAATTCCTTATATGAATCTCCTTATATATATACCCATACACATACATATATCGTATTGGTTCTGTTTCTTTGGTAAACCCTAATACAATATTTATATTTCTTTTTTTTTTTTTTTAGACAGGGTCTCACTCTATCTCCCAGGTGGGAGTGCAGTGGCGAGATCATGGATCACTGCAGCCTCAACCTCCCAGGCTCAAGTGATCCTCCCACCTCAGCCTCCTGAGTAGCTGGGACTACAGGCCACGCCATCACGCTTGGCTAATTTTTGTATTTTTTGTAGAGAGGGTTTTTGCCATGTTACCCAGGCTGGTTTCGAACTCCTGAGTTCAAGCAGTCTGCCCACCTCTGCCTCCCAAAGTGTTGGGATTACAGGTGTAAGCCACCACCCCTGGCCAATATTTGTATTTCTCAAATGCATCCTCTTTTTTCCATGTTCACTTGTGCAATTTTAGTTGATGTCCTTCTTAATTCTTTCCTGGACTATTGGAATAATTTCCTTGTTCCAGTGTCAGTACATCCAATTCACTCGTCCCCTCCTTGCTTCCGGAGTGCTCTTTCTAAATACCAATAGGCTAATGACATACTGCTTTTAAACTTGTTTAAAAGCACGCTATTTCACACCTTCAGGATGAAAGTCAAATTCATTAGATTGGTGGATAAAGTCCTTCCCAATCCAGTTATTTCTTCATCTCCAGCCACACCACACTACCTGCCACTTCTTGCACAGAGCAATCTGCCTTAGCCTCTTGGTCTTGCACTCTTTTATGTTCGGTTACTTCTGCTTGGAATGCCTCTTTCTTATTCAATCAGGAAACTCTCATAACCGGTGTGTGTGTCTGACATTAAGTGTCACCTCCTTAGCACACACCTTGGATTTACCTCCCTGAACTCCAGGGGGTGAAGGAGTTGGGAGTCTTTTTCTATTCATTGCCTTCAATTGAGCATACTCTCAGGGTGTGTTAATTCCTTGGCACTTTAGGTCTTCCCAAAATGCAGACAGAGCAGGCTCTGGTGGACAAAGAAAGCTGATAATGCAAATAACTTCAGGTGCTGGCAGTTGGAAGTTGGCTCAATGTGCAGAACGTTCTGTTCAGGGGCATATGGGCTTGACCTAACAGATCTGTTATAGCCCTAATATTATGCTGTTGTTGGTTTTTCAATCAATATACAAAGTTGGAAAGATATAGAGCTGACCCTGAAAAACAGGGGTCTGAACCAGTATGGGTCTACTTATATGCCAATTTTTTTCAATATATACAGTTGGCCCTCCATTATCAGTGGGTTCCACAACTGAAACCAAGAGTAGGTGGAAAATACAGTATTCTTGGGATGCCAATGGTCATATCCACAGGTTCCACAGGGCCAACTGTGGGACTTGAGTATGTGTGGATTTTGGCGTACACGAGAGGTCCTGGAACCAATCTCCCATGGATACCAAGGGATGTCTGTAATTTTATTTACAAAAAGAATGCAAATTCTTGACAGACTAAAAATGAGAATGAAACTAACAAAATTAGGAGGGGGAGGAGAAAAGACAAGAGAAAGTAAGAATGTACCAATTCCTCACCTCTCCTAGTAGGGAGCCAATACACAGTGTGTAAAATTTATAAATAATGATTTAGGTAAACAACCTAAAGTCATGAAAGCTTCTAGCAAAACTAAAAGTAATACAATTTTTTAAATTAGGAGTTAAGAATAAGATAAGTTTTTGTCCCTTTGAAGGATTTTCAGCTGGTGAATCAAGATGTATATGTACAGTATTTAAGGTTATAATGAAAAGAACCAGAAGAACTAAAACCAGAAATTTTTAATTGCATTTGGGTCTAGGATATGGTAACAGATAAGGTAGGTGGGTAGGTAGGAAGAGTAGGGGGGAGACCCTTACTTTTCTTTTAATATGTTCTCCCCTTTTGTTTGGATTTTTAACCATTATTATGCATTATTTCCATAACAAACAAATGGAAATAAAGTGTAGCTTAACTACAAAAAGCAACTTTTAGAACACCCTTAACAAATATTTTGCAGGAGTCAAATGAGGTAGGATCTATACAGTATGCATGAACATCAAAAAATGATCAGGACTTCTTAAGTCAAGTTAGTAAACTAAAAGATAATAGGCATAGGATCCAAATTACGGAGGGGGAGGAAGTATGTGTGTGTATGTAACATATCTATGTACAGTTGACCCTTAAGCAACATGAGGTTAGGGGCACAGACCCTCACAGTCGAAATTCCACCCCCAAAACTGTACTAACAGCCTACTGTTGATCGCAAGTCTTACCAACAACATAAACAATTAACACTTTTTTTTTTTTTTTTTTTGAGATGGAGTCTTGCTCTGTCACCCAGGCAGGAGTGCAGTGGTGCAATCTCGGCTCACTGCACCCTCCGTCTCCTGGGTTCAAGAGATTTTCCTGCCTCAGCCTCCCAAGTAGCTGCGATTACAGGAACGCACCATCACGTCTGGCTAATTTTTATATTTTTAATAGAGACGAGGTTTCGCCATGTTGGCCAGGCTGGTCTCAAACCCCTGGTCTCAAGTGATCCGCCTGCCTCAGTCTCCCAAAGTGCTGGGATTACAGATGTGAGCCACCGCACCCGGCAATTTTGTATGTTACATGTGTAATATACTGTATTCTTGTAATAAAGTAAGCTAAAGAAAATGTTTTTAAGGAAATCATGAGAAGAAAATATATTTACTATCCATTAAGTGTAAGTGAATCATCATAAATGTCTCCGTCCTCATAATTTTCACCTTGAATAGGCTGAGAAGGAGGGGTTGGCCTTGCTGTCTCAGGGGTGGCAGAAGTGGAAGAGGTGGAAGAGGAGGCAGGAGAGGGAGGCACAATAAGTGTAACCTGATGGAGATACATCATAATTTGTCTGCCTTTTTTGCTTTTCCATTTCTCTAAACATGTTTCCATTTAGCACCAATCCTTCTTCCACCATTTGCTTTAGATTCAGTGCCTGTTTCATAGAAAAGTCCACGTTATAAGAGAAGTCAAAAGCCATACTGAATAAGTGGAACCCTTCTGCCAGATTGTCTAATGTCAATTTGTTTTCTGGCACTGCTTCGTCTTCTTCCTCATCGTCTGCCACTGGGTTCAGAAGGAGTCATCTCCATCAAGTGGTCTTCTGTTAATTCCTCTGGTGTGGTGTCTCTTAACTCTTGAATTTCTGCAAGATTCATATCTTGAAACCTTTTTTGCCATATCCGCAATCTCTTTTATGATTTCCTGGATTGGCTCTGACATAAATCCTGTGAAGTGATGCACAACATCTGGAGTTTCCTCCCGCAGGAATTTGTTTGGGCTTGATGGTTTTTCATGTTTTTTTCTGAAAAAAACAATGGCATCATCAATGGTGTAATCCTTTCAGACGTTCATGATATTCTCTCAGTTGGGGTTCTCTTCCACAGAGTACTGTGTGTAATGATCTTTAAAGTCCTTATGACTCCCTTATCTAGGGGTTGAATTAGAGGTGTTGTGTTTAGGGGCATGTAGACCATTTCAATGTGTTTGTATTGAACTCATGCGGTTCTGGGTGGCCAGGGGCATTGTCCAATATCAAAAGAACATTAAAGGCAATCCCTTACTGGTAAGGTACTTCCCGACATTAGAAACAAAGTATTTATATAACTGATCCAGAAAAAGAGTTGCTGCTCAGCCATCTTGCTGTACAACCAAAAGAGTGGCAGGCGGTGTTTCTTTTCCCTTCAGGGCTCAATTTTATAGATAAGGGCAGTCCTGATCATAAATCTGGCTGCATTTGCACAAAACAGTACAGTTAGCCCATCCCTTCCTGCCTTGGATCCTGATGTTCACTTTTCTTCCTAATAAATGTCCTCTGTGGCACTATTTTCCCCCAGAATAGGGCGCTTTTGTTTGCCTTAAAAACCTGTTCAGGCAGATATCTTTTCTCCTCAGTGATTTTCTCTATTTTTTTATTTTTATTATTTATTTATTTATTTTTGAGAGAGTCTCATTCTGTCTCCCAGGCTGGAGTGCAGTGGTGCAATCTCACTGTAACCTCTGCCTCCCAGGTTCAAGCGATTTTCATGCCTTAGCCTCCTCAGTAGCTGAGATTACAGACGTGCACCACCACACCCGGCTATATTTTGTATTTTTAGAAGAGATAGGGTTTTGCCATGTTGGCCAGGCTGGTCTCGAACTCCTGGCTTCAAGCAATCCACCCACCTCAGCCTTCCAAAGTGCTGGGATTACAGGCGTGAGCCACCAAGCCTGGCCTTTTGTCCTCAATAATTTTCTTAATGGTGTCTGGGAACTCGTCGGCTGCATCTGGGTCAGCAGAAGCTGCTTCTCCTGTTATCTTGACATTTTTTGAAAGCGAAACCTCTTTTTAAAATTATCATACCATCCTTCATCTTCCTTTTGCTTTGTCAGATAATGACTTAACTTTTTCTTGAATATTCAATTATATAGGTTTGCCTTTCTCATAGCAATCCTGCACCCACAAAAAGCTGTATTTGCAACATGAGATAAAAAGGTATTTCCCAAAAAGTGCAAGGTTTTCAGAAGCTTGTTGGTGTAGCTGCAGTGATGGCTTCATAAACTTCCTTTTGTTTTTATACCTCAGTCCTTATACTGGATTCATTTATCTTAAAACGGCAGGCGACCTTAGCTGCAGACCTCAATCTACAATACATAGCAAGCAATTCAACTTTTTCTGTAATGTCATTAACTTTTCTCTGATTCTTGGGAGCATTTCCAGCACCACTAGTGACACTTCGTAAGGGTCCCATGGTGTTATTCAAGGTTTACAGTACTGCACTAAACACAAGGAGAAATATGTGAGAACCTCAAGAGCTGACCTTTAACTGTGATATGCAATGTACTGGAGAGATAACTGCTCACTCAGAGATGATTATGTTACTTGGAATTTTTAGCCAATACCAGCAACACTGATGCTCACTGCAATAGCAACAGGAGGTGGCTACAAAATCATTACAGTAGTATACTATGTACTACAGTGAATTTGATGCAGTTATTATTTAATATTGTATCTTTACAACTGTTCACACTTCTCTTGAACCTAATGGGTGCCATGTAACTGTCTGTTTGTATGTGTAAGTTTTGATAAATTTTAACTTTTTATAACAGGCTTGTATATATTTTATGATAGTAAATAATAAAATAGCCTAGTATCTACATATATTTTATGCATTCATGACATATCTAGCTTTTTCTTTTCTTTTTTTTTTCCATATTTCTTGGCTAAGTGATTCATCTGTGAGGTTTCTCACAAAATTGTTGCCATCGCCAAAAATATTCCATTTACTGAAAAAAATCCATATATAAGTGTACCCAAGCAGTTCAAACTAATGTTGTTCAAGAGTCAACTGTATAAAAGGTATTAATATGTCTGGAAAGAGATATGTTTCCAATTTAACAGACACTATCAGTGAGAAGAGTTGGGCTAGGCAGGAAACTTCAAATTTTCCTTTTTTACTTTATATATTCTATTTGTATCTCAAATTATAACCTGTGGACCACGTTTATTCGAAGAAAATGCAGATTCTTGAAACTTCCTGCAGACCCCATGAGTGACAATCTCAGGGGGATGGAGTTCCAGAATCTGCTTTTTTTTCACAGATGTTTCCTTGTCATTCCTGTGTATATCTGAGTTTCAGTAGCACTGCTAATCAGTTGTTTGGGGTTCTCTCTCCTTCACCAACATGTTCTTGCAAAACTAACCAAACACATACAAAGTGCAAACAGTAAAATAGTGCACTGCACCTTCATGACCCTTACCTCTTCCAGCCTCTTCCTACCTCTTCCACATGTGCTATGTGTGTACATACCCACAGACAGAAACACTGAGACATGTTTGGAAGCCAGTGTGGATGCCCTGTGATCTGTGTGTACACGTAACACGTGCATACACATGCACATACAGGAACACAGAGAAGTGTTTGGAAGCCAGTGTGGACACCCTGTGATCTGTGTGTACACATTTGACACCTCCGTACACACTCACAGACAGAAACACAGAGAAGTGTTTGGAAGCCAGCATGGATGCCCTGTGATCTGTGCATACACATGTGACACATGCATGCATACCCACATACAGGAGCACAGAGACACATTTGGAAGCCAATGTACACCCTGTGATCTGTGCGTACACGTGACACATGCGTACATACCCACTGACAAGAACACAGAGACGTGTTTGGAAGCCAGTGTGGACGCCCTGTAATCTGTGTGTACACACGTGACACATGCGTGCACACCCACCGACAAGAACAGAGACCCATTTGGAAGCCAGTGGGGGTGCCCTGTGATCTGTGTGTACACGTGACACGTGCGTACACACCCACATACAGGAACACAGCCACATTTGGAAGCCAGTGTGGACGCCCTGTGATCTGTGAGTACACGTGACATGTGCGTGCACACCCACAGACAGGAACACAGAGACGCATCTGGAAGCCAGTGTGGACATCCTGTGGTCTGTGCGTACACATGTGACAGGTACGTGTACACCCACATACAGGAACACACAGAGGCGTTTGGAAGCCAGTATGGGCAGACAGGCCCTATCCCAAAGCCGCCGGCAGACGTCTCCTAAGAATGGTTCTTGGACACACCTCTGGAAGGAAAACACAACTCGGCACCGCAATTGACTCGGCCAAAGGAAAAAAGCTGAAAGCTGAGTCCTGCCCAAAGGAGCCTTTCCTTTGGCGCCTGAGCCGAGGGCTTCAGAGAGGGGGTCCGCATCGCAGCGCAGCCGCCCGTCTTCCCGTGGCTTCCCTAAGGCCGTGGCTCCCGCTGCTCCTTTCCGCCGGCCACGCAGGTCGCACGGCCTTCCCCTCCCGCCCACCCTGAGGCGCTGAAGCCCTCGACGCCGTCCTCGGGAAAGGCGCGGCCACCGTCCGTTTCTGATTCCCGTTTCCTTCCTCCGGGCGCGTCCTTCACTGTGGCCAAATCAGCCTCCCAATTGCTGGAGCCCGGCCTCGGACACTTCTCGGCTTACGCTGTCATACAGTGGCGCACCCCGAAACCCCGGGACCGACAGCTCGGCTGGCCTTGCGCACCCACACTCTCCAAGGCAGGGCTCGGTCCGGGGAGCTAGTTTTGCCAAGGCGAGGGGCGCGGGGCAGCCCAGGCGGCCGGATGGATACCAGGAGGGCTCGTCAGCTCCGGCGGGACGGGGCTTCCAGGGCCCCGGAGGGGTCCAGGACTCTCCGCCGGCGCCTGGCTGTCGGCGGAGGGCCGCGGGGCAGGAGGGAGTGGAGACTGCGGCCCCAGCTCCGGCAGCGCGGAGCCGACCCAACGGTCTCCTCGGCCCTCGGCTCTTCCTGGGGCGTCCCGCCCCTGCACCCCGGCCTGGCACCTTTCCGGTTAGCCTCGGAAGCCCTGGCCGAGCAGGGTCCGTTTGCCTGGCTGGGGGGGCCTCAGAACGTTATTTCTGGGTGACAACCTGCAGGGCCTTCCGCCCCTCGCGACCTCTCGGGAGTCCCTTTCCCGACGCCCCCCTGGGCTGCAGGGGCTGCAGGTTCGGTCTCGGGGCCTCCTTACCGCAGTCCGCCCGGCTTTAGGCCAGTGGGCTTTAATTACATCGATAATATGACTCCGGCGATCTTGTGCGGCGATGGGATGCGGCCGTGGGCGGTGGAGTCCAGGCGGAGTCGGCGCTCCACGCGCGAAGGCGCCTCCTCCTCACCGCTCGCCGGCTTCAAAGCTCGCGCCTCAGGCGACGGCAGCCAAGGAGTTCCCGGCTGGAGGCCCCGCCGATGCCCCCGCCCCCTACGCCTCGATGCCCCGCCCCTTGCGTGCCTACCGGCGCCCCGCAGCCCCGCCCCCAGCGCCGACCCTAAGTTTCGGCGCTCAGTGGTCCGGCGCCCCCAAGGCTGGGTGCCCAGCGTCAACCCCGAGGTCTCCATGCCCCGCCTCCCGACGCCAGGGGGCGGGGCCAGCGCGCTGGGCGCCGGGGCGGGGCTTTAGCTGCGTCGGCCGCGTAGCCCGCGCGCCGAGCGGACCCTGCTGCGGCCGTTGGCCGTTAGCGCGGCTTCGGCGGTTGTCTTGGAGAAGCAAGATGGCGGCGACGGCGGCCGCAGTGGTGGCCGAGGAGGACACGGAGCTGCGGGACCTGTTGGTGCAGACGCTGGAGAATAGCGGGGTCCTGAACCGCATCAAGGTGAGGCCGCAGGCTGGGGCCGGGCCTGCGTGGACAGCGGGCGTCACAACGGTCGCGGCGGGGAGGCCGCCTCCCTGGCGAGGGGCCGGGGCCGGCGGGCACTGGGGGCGCGCCCCGGCATGGCCTCCGTCCTGCCTGCCCCACGGAGGGGGTCGGCTTGTTCGCTTGTGTGGTCCCGGAGGGCACCGCGGACTGGAGGCGCCTGGCCCATCCTCTGCCGCATTCCGTGGGGGCGGGACCGCCGGGCCTGGGGGCCACACGGGCGGCCCGCAGCTCGGTCCTGGAGCGCGGCCCCAGAGTCTCTTCCTCAGGCTCTGGCATGACCCGCGGCGGGAAAGCAGCGCGTCCAGCCGAAGCCTGGGGGTCGGAGAGCTTGTGTGACTGAGAACGTTTCGGAAGGCGTTTCTGGCCTTTGCAGCTGCCCGCCCAGCTCGTTGGCTTGCTCGTGTTTGTTGCTGGCTAAATGTGAGCTTGTTGTGAAAATTGTCTTGAAATGATAATTTCTTGTTTCTTAATTTTTTTCTAAGGCTGAACTCCGAGCAGCTGTGTTTTTAGCACTAGAGGAGCAAGAAAAAGTAGAGGTATGAAGTTTCCAGATTTTAACATGGCTGTATTCGTTAATACTTAATTTCGCATTCATTAAAAACCGTCTTAAAAATAGTTTATAGTAACGTATAGCTAGGGATAATTTTGAACTGTTAAGGATTATATTACTATTGAGAGAGAGCCAAAATTCTTTTTTCGTGTAGCTTTTGAATTTGGGGGTAATCTTAAAGTTAAGATACCACAGTAACTCTGATCCCAATGCTTAATCTGAAACAAAAGGTCATAGGAGTTTCTTGAAGAAATGGTTCCATTGTCAATGTGTTAAGTGCAGGTTCACTGAGATCCTTTAGTAAGCTAGTATGTTATTAATCCCTATGAAACGGGGTATATAGTATGCAACTTTTCCCAAAATTATCTGACCACTCAATTATTTTGACAATGAAAAAGACAATGATTATTTTAAGAGTGCAACCACTTCTCTATATTTAAGTGGGTAATTTAACTTTTTCCGAGTCCCACCAACCATCCTGAGTAAATATTCTGGAATTTGTCAACAAGAATAGAACCATCATCAAAGTCTTAAACTCTTGCTGTATGACAAATCAGTTTCCTGTCCTCTCACTTCTTTAGACCTGTGTACCTAATCTCTAATTTCATCAAAATCTTCACTTCTTTGCCCTTTCCATGTCTGTGCAGGCGTCAATCTTCTCTTGGCGGCATTTTGCTCTGGACCCTATGGGTCTGGACCCCGAATTACCTTGCCTTACAATCATACGTGGTCTGGAAGAAATCTCAGTGGTCATTTAACCCAGCAAACTAACTCTCTTCCCACTTTGCACATATGTGCTCCTGGAGAAGAGTCAGTCAATCATGTGGATTGCTGATGTTGCAAATTGGCAGGTACCAACCTGGTTAGGTCCTGAGCAGGCCCAGCAGCTCTCTTCTTCACCCTAGCTGTGCAGTAGCCTTCTATGTCACCCTTGCTTCCTTCTCTCTGAACACCTGGTTTTGTTGCTTCCTCCACAGGGAAGGTAGAAGCCATTAGATCCTAACTTTATGTTCTCTTCTCCTATCGCTCAATCTATTGCTCACCTGTGAAAATGCTTACCTGTGTCTATATTTATCTGTACCTCTTTCCTTACTGCTTTAGAAGAAGAGGCTCTGTCATGTCCAAGAATAATCAATCTGTCTTGTGTATACTTTCAAGTCTTTAATTATTTACTGTATCTTTGACCTGTTCCTTTTCTGGTGGCTTTTCTTTTGAGCTTGAAAACATGTTTAAATAACTATTAGGAGTAAACTGTTTTCCTTTACTCACGTTCTGCTTTTAATACCACTGTGGTTTTTTTCCTTCACAACCTGGTTTTGACCACTTCTTAGTTTCTTCAGCGTGATCTCTTTCCTGTACACCTGACTGAGACTTATCCACGGTTGTCCTTCTGTACTCTCTCAGAGACTGACCTTATTCATCCAGTAACTCCAGCCCTGTAACTTTCATGCATATTTCTCTCCTGAGCTTCAGACCTGTATGTTAAACTGCCCACTATATTATGCCCTTAATGGGACCATCATTTATCTGGCAAGAAATCTAAGCGTTTCTTAGGCCTTGCTCTTCTTTCCACCTGCTCAGTCATCACCTGGCTCTGTGTCTGTCAGGTGTGTATCTGAAGTGTCCCCAAGGGAGTGCTCTGCTGCCTCCTTTGTGCTTGTTTTTTCTTTTCCAGATTGCTTTATCCCTTTCCTACTTGCCAGTCTCCCTTTCCGTGGTGTCCCTCACCATCTCCCTGAAGTCCTTTTTCCACATTGCTCCTAGATTGGCTGTTTATAGTACACATCTGATCTTGTTCCTCCATTCTCTTTAAATATTTCAGTTGGCCGGGCGCGGTGGCTCACGCTTGTAATCCCAGCACTTTGGGAGGCCGAGGCGGGCGGATCACGAGGTCAGGAGATTGAGACCATGGTGAAACCCCGTCTGTACTAAAAATACAAAAATTTAGCCGGTCGTGGTGGCGGGTGCCTGTAGTCCCAGCTACTTGGAGAGGCTGAGGCAGGAGAATGGCGTGAACCCGGGAGGCGGAGCTTGCAGTGAGCCGAGATTGCGCCACTGCACTCCAGCCTGGGCGACAGAGCGAGACTCCGTCTCAAAAAAAAAAAAAGTATTTCAGTTGACTCAATATCTTAGAATTCCCTGAACCAGCCTACCAACTACCTTGAGGATCTCTCCTCTCCTTTTTATTTTTAACAACTATACTGAGGTAAAATTGACCTACAGTAAAGCTAAAGTATTTAATATGTACAATTTGATTTTTTAAGTTAATTTATGCAGCTGTGAAATGATCACCACAATCAAGGTACTGCACATATCCTTCAAACTTTTGACCTTCAAAAGTTTTCCTTGTGCCCCTTTTGTAACCCTCTCCCCCACCCCAAACCTTTTTAAGAATTATATAAATGGAATCGAATAGTGGGTACTCTTTTTTTTGGTCTGTTTCTTCAACATAATGCATTTGAAACTCATTCATATTGTAGTATGTATTAATAAATCATTTCATTGGTACATTTTATAGATATGACAGTTTAGCCATTACCTGTTGACAGACATTTAGGCTGTTTCCAGTTTTTGAGTATTACAAATAAGGTTTCTGTGAACAGTCATGTACAAGTCTTTGCTTGGATCTGTGATTTCTCTTGAGAAAATATGTAGGGGTGAAGTGATTAGGTCACATGCTAGGAATATTTGTGACTTTTAAGAAACACTACCAAATTGCTGTCCAAACTCGTTATGCCATTTTGCATTCCCATCAGCAGTGTATGAGGCTGCCAGTGTAGCAGCAATTAATGTGGTCTTAAGGAAGTTTACCATGTGCTACCTACTGTAGCCTGTTCTCAGCAACAGTCACAGGCTTGATGGTCTAGAAGTATTTTTTCCATACTTATTCAAATAAATGTATAATTACAAAAATAAGTTGGCCTATGGGCCACATAAGATTATCTCACATTTCATGGATAAACTGGGAATTACAAGTGTATAATTAAATTCTGTTCATAGTAAGTATGCTATAAATGGTAGATATCTGAGATGACAAAACTTTTATCAAACTTCATATATTTGAAATAATAAACAGTTGTTGACATTTAATTGTATTTCACACAGGTATTTGAAAATATCTAGCTTCAAAAGCAGTTTATAAAACATTTAAAAATTAAAAATAAATACAAATCTTCATATATGGTTTTGTTATATTAACTTTGAGAAATTACTGAATAGCACAAAGTAAGTCCTGTAGTAATTAACAGTTGTAGAATGGATTTTGTAAAACCACAGTTTTATCGATGAAAACGTTAAACTTTATATTTTGTAGTTATTTTTAGGGTAAACACATGACACTTAAATTTTTTTTTTTTTAACAGAACAAAACTCCTTTAGTCAATGAGAGCCTGAAAAAGTTTTTAAATACCAAAGACGGTAAGATGTTCAGCTTGTTCTTGTTTATCTGTCTCTGAATTTTTGAATCTTGATACCATTTGGGAGAAATCAGGAATTTCAGGGAATTTTTTTATGTCTTCAATTGTTATAGGTCCTCATTTTAAAATAATATTTTATTGTACAACAATTGTGTTGCCATTACATATTTTTGGACTTGGGATGTTGTTGCTTAAAGCCAGTTTTACTACAGAAAGCCAATATTAACCATTAAAAAGCGAAACACTGAAATCTATGAGATGATTGTCTTACAGTTAGTTACAGACTGATGATCCCAGTGAAAAAATTAGGAGATTGAGATTTTCATTACTTAATCATATTATTCAAAGAAGAAATTTGTAACTTAAAAAATTTAGAAACCTTTCTTCCATTAATCTAGTGTATCTATTTCATAATGTTAATTAAAAAAATTCAGTTTTTAAAGATTTGCTCACTTACCTTTTTCTTGATCTTTATAGGTCGTTTAGTGGCTAGTCTTGTTGCAGAATTTCTTCAGTTTTTTAACCTTGACTTTACTTTGGCTGTTTTTCAACCTGAAACTAGCACAGTAAGAATAATGATTTTTACGTCTATCTTTTGAAACCTTCTTTGATACAAATGAGTTAATATTAAGCTGAAAGTTAATAGAATTTGACAACTGATAGTTTTTTACATTTAGATTATTTTTGGTAGTTGATTATCTCTTTCTCTTAAAAGCCATATGAGCTTTCAGATAGCTGGCACCAGTGTGGCTGCTTTGTGTTACTTGAAAGCTTGCTAATAAAAGTATTACTGTAGAGTTAATTTTGATACGATGTTAGATTGCACCTGTTATTGGAAACTTTGAAGGTAGAGTCCGTGTAAAAGAAATAGGCATAATTTTTTAAAATAGACATTTCATTGATTAGTAAGACAGTCTCTTTGAGTTTAAAGATGTCTTTAAACTGAAAATATTTTCTTTACTCCTTGAGAATAACTTCTGCTATTTTTTTGTGCACTTGTATTTTAACTTCTTTTCTAGCTGCAAGGTCTTGAAGGTCGAGAGAATTTAGCTCGAGATTTAGGTATAATTGAAGCAGAAGGTACTGTGGGTGGACCCTTACTATTAGAAGTGATCAGGCGCTGTCAACAGAAAGAAAAAGGGCCGACCACTGGGGAAGTAAGTAGAATTCTGTGTTATCTCTTTCTATTTTAATTATTGGCTACTTAGTTTAGCCATGCAGATTAGTGCATATATAGTAAACTAAGGTTTTCATACTAGAAGATATTTCTTAAAAACAAAATGAGATGCATTCAGATTGTATCAGTGCAAATTTTAATGAAAATTAGGAATGTGCTGACTCTGATTCTGTGGCATATCTGTTCTGGTTTTTGATCCTCAAGAGTGTTGGGTCATGAGCTAAACTGTCTGGAACAAATCCCAACTCCTCATTGCCTTGCTTGATCCTCCATTCATTCCATACTGTGTGTGAAGTGGGCTCTACCAGGCCCTACCTTGGTGTTCTGAGGCTTCTCTGCATAAGCCAACAGAAGCACTCAACTTGCTATTATTTTTATTAAAATATCTTAGTTAAATATAAAAGGGCTGATTTATAGGATAGTTAATAAATTTTTGGACTTAAAGGCCTCTTTAGGCTTAAAACTAAGCTGTTGATTTTGCTTTAAATTGTTTAGAAACAGTTCAAACTTATACTTTTTTGATTAGTAGTACTTTTCATACTCAACCTTTTTTCTAGAAATTGTGCTAATGAGATTAATGATATAATTTTATTTTCATACATTAATTTTGCATAAAGATACTCTGTTTTATAGATATAGGTAACATCTGTAACTGTTCCAGATATTTGATTAAATGTGAGCTTTTAGTCAAATTTATAGGTAAGAATGTGGAGGGCTGTATATGTTTCCTACTTATTTTCTTTGGTGAGTCTCAGAGGATATTTTCTATTAGAATTTTTGAAAATTGATAAAGCTTGCCTGAGTACTAATTATGTGTAAGGCATGGTAAGTAGACTTTGTGGGTACTATAAAATATAAGAAACTTCTATGTCTCTGAATAGCACAAAGCTATTTAAGATAAAATGTACTCAAATAAGGAGATTAACATTTAAATAACAGTTTAAGGTTATGGAGGAATTGTCATTTAACACATTATTTCCAAACATGAGTAGTTTAGAGGAGGAAGCGATTGTCACATGCCAAAATTTTATTGAAGTCAATTTTAAATTCAGAGTAGGATGTTAGTTGTGGGGCGAGGATTGGGAAGGATGTTCCGAGAAGTTGGAACAGTGCCAGCCAAGTGTGGGTGCAGGAGTGCGTAGCCAGATCCTGGGCTGGCTGGGAGTGAGGCAGCTCGCCCAGAGCACAGGTTGTCACTTCAACTTGTGCATATAATTTCATTCCTTCATTTATCAATATTCAGCAAGCTTTTATTGTGTGCTTATTTGATAGATACTGTGCTGGGTAGTAGGCAATCAAAAACAAACTAAAGAACCCAGTCTCCTGGGGCCAGCAGTCTGTAGGTCGTGATGACCTCTCTTTATTGGCTCTCCCCTCTCAGCTTCTGTGGCCTTGAAGAACTCTCTTCTCTTTCTAACTGCCCTTTCATTTTCTTTTCTGTTTAGTAGTTGTGCTTTGGCTCACCTCATTGCAGTAGTGTTTATGCATATTTTTCTGTCTATATTGATCTTTCTTCCTTAACATACCACTAGCATGGACTCTGGAACCAGGTTACTTGGGTGAAACCCCAGCTCTGCTACATTCTAGCTCTGTGAGCCTGCAGTCACTCAGCCTCCATGTGCCCAGGTTCCTTATCTGCAACATGGAGATCACAGAAGTATCACACCTACAGGTCTGGAGGGGGTCTAAGGAAGCAAGATGTGTGAAGCTTTGAGCACAGTGCTTGGCACGGAGTACTCCGTGTGTTATTGTAGTAGGCATCAGTGGATTCAATTAACTGCAAATTGAAAATATTCGGATAGGCTGAGCGTGGTAGCTCATGCCTGTAATTCCAGCACTTTGGGAGGCCGAGGCGGGTGAATCTTGAAGTCAAGAGATGGAGACCATCCTGGCCAACATGGTGAAACCCCATCTCTACTAAAAATAGAAAAATTAGCTGGGTGTGGTGGTGTGCGCCTGTAGTCCCAGCTACTTGGGAGGCTGAGGCAGAATCGCTTGAACCCAGGAGGTGGAGGTTGCAGTGAGGCGAGGTTGTGCCACTGCACTGCAGCCTGGCGACAGAGCGAGACTCCATCTCAAAAAAAAGAGAATAAAAAGAAAATATTCGGATAAAATACAACAAAAGAATGCAAATATAGTATAAAACTATATAGCATTTACATTGTATTAGATATAAGTTATTTAGACATGATTTGAAGTACATAAGTTATATGCAAATATGTCATTTCACATAAGGGACTTGAGCATCCTTGGATTTTGGTGTCCACAGGGGAGTCCTACAACCAATCCCCTGTGGATACTGAGGGACGACTGTATTAGTATTACTGTTTCTTGTTATCGTATGGATGACTCTTTAAGTTCAATGTAGTCTGCCTAAGCCCAGCTCAGTCCTTTATCCTAGCTGCAGACTAGAATTTCTAGCTCTTCACAAAACATACCTCCCTGGATAACCCAATAGTACATTCGAATCCTGTGTGGAAAAACTTACTTTCTTCTCTTTACCTCTAAAAAGTAAAAACATAAAAGCAAATCCCACCTTAGTCCCCACAAATAACCCTCTTCCAGTTCTTCTTGCTCACTTCTCTGTTTTGATTGATTCTATTCCTGTGACTCCTTGGTTTCATCCCAAGGAGCCACCTCTTCACATGTGCTCTAGATTCAGTTCTTCTGTCAGGAAGGATTCACTCTCCACCTTGTACCCAGTAGCTTTGGTACCAGGCTGTGGAAGAAAGTAATTGCTGGAGGGCTTTCTGTTCTCTGCTAGATAGGATGTATACCTCAAAATGAGACCCAGTAGCATTCCTGTGTAGTGGGTGTGATGCGAAAATGGACACAGAATCACTGTTCTTCAGTACTTCATTCTGACTCGTGTATTTGAGGCCTCCCCTGAAGTTTGCCCTGACTTTTTCATAGCTGTGATTCTGTCAAATAGACCCAGGATAGGAATTCTGTATCCTCAAAAGGTAGTTGTTTTACTCCCCCAAGTTGCTGAACCAGTAAGTTGGGCATTTCATCTCCATTTTTTGCTCGTTTTCCCTTCCTAATATCTGGGTATTTAATTTTAACAGTTTGTGTGTATGTATATAAACAAATAGATAAAATATTTAAAATAGAGACCTCAGAGATGGATGTTTTGGCCCTTCATTATTTGTGTTTTCTATTACTTTGGAAGAAAACCTGTTGTTTGTAATGAAATAAAAAATTAGAGCTTTTATTAGCTTTTGACTTTGACTGTAGAAAACTAGCTATAGGTTAAGCTCACTGAACTAAATTACTGATGCTTTTTACCAAAACTGCATTTTAACCACCTCAAGTATTAGGTTGCTGTGCCCCACCCGCTTTAACCTGACTTTTGTTTGATTTTATTGGATGCTTCCCAGCCGTAGATAATTAAAGCCCTTTCTTGTTTTCTGAGCCGCTCAATGGGTCATTGTCATCTCCTTCAGCACCTCTACCGTGTAGGTCCTTATATCTGTCCAGGATCATTTCTTCCTAAAGGTTCTCATGCTTTCGGTCTGTCATTCACTGTTGTAGAATTATTTTTAAACTTCAGCCCTTCCTCTGCTCCTTTCTTCTGTACGATTGTAGTGACCGCACTGCCGACTCAGGAGTCCCAGATTCTTCAGCCCGTATGAAATGTTCTGTGTGATGTGGCCTTTACCTGTCTTTCTAGCCTTATGCCTTTTTTTTTTTTTTTTTTTTAATGTGGAGCCTTGTACTTAAGCCAGATTGAACTTTGGACTTACTACTTGAAAGTGGCTTGTGTTTTTTTGCCTTATTTTTTTATTCTATTCTCCACTTGGAATTATACTCTTTCCCCTTCCCCAGCTGTGGAATTTTGTCAGTCAGGTTTTCTCCTCAGCTGCAACTCTTGTTCTTCCTCTCTCCTTACTGGAAACTGTATGTAACTTAGTGCCTCCTTCTGTCAAGTTGTGGTAGTGATCTGCACTGGTTACACATGGAAATTTATTGAGGACAAGGGCTTTATCTTCATATCTCTTACACAGTCTAAGGCATTATGATTTTTTTTTTTTTTTTTGAGATGGAGTCTCGCTCTGTTGCCCAGGCTGGAGTGCAGTGGCGCAATCTTGGCTCACTGCTGCAAGCTCCGCCTCGCAGGTTCACGACATTCTCCTGCCTCAGCCTCCTGAGTAGCTGGGACTACAGGTGGCCACCACCACACCTGGCTAATTTTTTTTTTTTTTTTTTTGTATTTTTAGTAGAGACGGGGTTTCACTGTGTTAGCCAGGATGGTCTCAATCTCTGACCTCGTGATCCGCCCACCTTGGCCTCCCAAATTGCTGGGATTACAGGCGTGAGCCACTGCACCCAGCTGGCATAGTGATTTTTAACATACTGTTCACAGTCAATGGAAGCCTTTGAAAATTCGAAGAGGAATACCCATTTAGAAGATTCGTGGAGGTTAGATTGGTAAAATATGGAGAAGTTAGCAGACTAGAAGGAAGTGAAACACATAAGAAGGCAAATCTAGACAAGAATGGTAGCAGTAAGAATAGAAATAAGTGGACATACAGGCTAGGCATGGTGGCTCACACCTGTAATTCCAGCACTTTGGGAGGCCGAGGCAGGCAGATCACTTGAGGCCAGGAGTTTGAGACCAGCCTGGCCAACTTAGTGAAACCCCGTCTCTATTAAAAATGTAAAAATTAATGTTGGGCACAGTGGCTCATAACTGTAATCCCAGTGCTTTGGGAGGCCAAGACGGGTGGATCACCTGAGGTCAGGAGTTCGAGACCAGCCTGGCCAACGTGGTGGAACTCCATTTCTACTAAAATACAAAAAATTGGCCAGGTGCGGTGGCTCACACCTGTAATCCCACTTTGGGAGGCTGAGGCGGGCGGATGGATCATTTGAGACCAGCCTGGCCAACATAGTGAAACCCTGTCTCTACTAAAAATACAAAAATTAGCTGGGCATGGTGGTGTGCATCTATAGTCCCAGCTACTCGGGAGGGCGAGGCAGGAGAATTGCTTGAACCTGGGAGGTGGAGGTTGTGGTGAGCCGAGATCACACCACTGCACTCCAGCCTGGTTGACAGAGTGAGACCCTGTTTCAAAAAAAAAGAAAGGTAAATAAAAGAGAGAAAGAAATGAATAGATAAAGATGACCTTTTGAGAATCAACAAGACTTGGTAAACTAATATTTTGGCATGGGGCAAGGTCATAGAAGGCAATAAGAGAAAAGAAAAGCTCTCCAAGGCCAGTTTAAGGATTTTAGCTTAGAAGATAATATCACCACCAGAAATAGTGGGACTGAAGAGGGAGAACCGAAGTTATGAAGAGCAGCACATTTTCGTATTTAAAAAGTTACAGTCAGTCATAAAAGGATTTTTGTAACAAAACAGCCAGTATTTACTATGTACAGTGTCATAGAGCTTGTGCTGGTAGTGGATGAATTGTAGGAAGTGATTTTCATTTAAGAAACATTTTAAAAACCTCCTTTGCATTAACCACAGTGCTCAGAACCCTGTGGTGACAGGGCACTGGGCAGCAGACACAGATGACTCCTGTGGAAGTTGGGCTAGAGCAGATGCTTTCCATTTTGGAAAAAAAATGTGTGGAAGTAGAAAACTGGAAGAGTGAACTACTATTTGAAGGGGTAAAGTATTTTTAATGAAAGTTGTTATTTGGTATTTTTTCTTGAGATAAAATGAAGTAGGGAAACAAGTTCAAGGAGGGCAAAAAGTAGATCTTAGAGAATTACAGGATATTATTTGTCTGGAGAGTAGGGAGAAGGGAAGTGAGGAAGTAAATGCTGGAATGGTAGACCTGGGACAGATTTCAGTGGAGACAGTATCCTGTTCAAAGTGAATGAATGAAATATTTTGCAGGTAATTAGAATCTAGGGATGTGTAGAAGGTTTTTGAGGGGGTAGAATTAGAGGGAAATCTAAAAAGGATGGTTACTTTAATAAGGAAGAAATAAAATAAGCAACATTGTATAGTGTTTTTAAATGCTAAAATTCGACTGGAGTGTAATTGGTATATTTGTGTTTTTTTTTTAAATATGTTTTAATTTTAAACTAAAATATTTTAGGGTGCACTAGATCTATCTGATGTACATTCTCCACCAAAGTCACCAGAGGGAAAAACAAGTGCACAGACAACACCAAGTAAGGTGAGTTAGCTGCGGAACACAGAAGTCACGTCTGGACTTAACTCCAGAGGACTCTGCTTTTCTCTCTCTGGTCTTTCCTGTTACAAATTGTATTGTTTTATATAAACACATGGGCTCTTTAGTTTCTTGAAGGTGCTTTTTTTCCATTAAGTATACATTAAAAAAAAAATTTTGGTTTGTTGGTAGTTGTTTGACATTTGTATCATAGAAAGGAATGTGCTGGTAAGTAACACAATCATAGAATATTTGGATTTATTTGGTACTTTGGACATTTTCTCCTATTAAGGAGATTTACTTACTTTTCATTTATAAATTCCTAGCTTGAGAATATTAAGCTAGGAATATGTATTACAGGATATAATAGTGAATGAATATTTTAGACTTCTAGATGAGTGATGAGATTCAGAATTGTAAATCATGATAGTTTTTAATATACATGGGCTGTTTTGATAGAATTTCTAAGAAAATGTATGTACTTTGGTTACATTTGTGTGTGTATGCATGCGTGCATCTGTTTGTGTGTTTATGAGTTGTTAAAGGTAAGACTTGATTTCAGAGATTAAGCATAATGGGAAAAAAAATGAGCCGTACACTTTGAGTTTAAGATCCAGGATATGTAGGAATGGATAGAAAGATGATTGTCAGGAAATTTGTTTTCTCAAGAGTATAGCATGAATTGGTAGTCCAAGGCGGTCTTATCAAAGGATAGGTTTGGGTCTGTCTTAGTCTGTTCAGGCTGCCAAGTACCATAGATTGGGCAACTTACAAACAACACATTTTTCCTCACAGTTCTGGTGGCTGGAAGTCCAAGATCATGGCATCACTGTGGTTAGGTCTGGTGAGGTCCCTCTTCTAGGTTGCAAAGAGCTGCCTTCTCATTGGGTCCTCACGTGGTGGAAAGAGGATGAGAGAGCTCTCTGGGGTCAGGGCCCTAATCCTGGTCACAAAGGCTTCACCCTCATGATCTGCTCACCCCCAAAGGCTCCACCTTCTGATACCATCACATTGAGGGTTAGGATTTCAGCATAGGAGCTGGGGGTTTGTGGACTGCACAAACCTGCAGTCCATGACAGGTCAGGTTTGTATTCTTTGACTGTCCCTTTGATTTTCATCCCATAGGAATAGAGTGATGCTGTGGAGTCCATTCCAAAAGATGAGGTCCCATGTGGGTTTGTGGTGGTGGATCGACTCTCAGATACAGTTGCATCTTTTTAAATAGATGAACTTCCAGAACGTAGTGATTATACTACAAGATGCCTTTCTTTTTTAAATGTCTAGGCACAGAACATTGCTAAACGATTGCTGTTATTTTTTGCTTGTTCTTTGATGTTGTTGCTCCTTTTTATTCTTTAAGTTTGGAAAACTAAAGGAATTTTATACTTTATTTCTAACCAAGGAAACAACTATTATATTGTTTATAGTTGCTCCTTCAGAGCTTTCTAGTTGGTGTAGGGAAGGCCTTTTTTTAAAATATTTTTTTTCCTACATACTCATCGGAGGCTATAACCCCAGTGATAGAATAAGGTCATGAGTAAATTTTTACAATTTCTTTAAATTACTTGCAAATAAAACAGCCTATGTAAGTAAGCTTTACTTTTCATGAAAATACCTGGCTTTAGAAAAATTAAAATTAATGAATATTCCAAAATACCTATCAGTACCTATAGCGTTTGACTATTTGGAAGCTCTTTTTAGCAAATTATTACTGTTTTTAAAGCAAATTAGCAATCCTGACCTTCTATATATAATGTATGTCTTCAGGGTAAAATATTAAAGTCTATTTTACATACTCTTATTCTCTGTACATACATTTTAAGATCTAAGAATTGTAATGAGAATCTCAGTGTTTTAAGTCAGTCAGGAAATGATGCTGTTTTTCCAGAGAAGGGGGGACTGTCCTGAGGCTGCCTTAGAGAGCAGTGTTTGTCCTAACAGCTGTCTCTGCCGCCATCCCGTTATTCTAGTTTAGTCCCCATTTCTCAGTTGGCCTCATAAACCCACTTCAGAAATACCCTAGTAGTCCTTGTGTAGGGTTGCATTTGTTCTAAGATAAACCCTTATTTTGGCACTTAAAATGCAATTTCTGTAGTACTAAAGGACCTGGATTTGGGATCTAGTACTTTCCCTACCTTCTTCTTGCTAGCTACCTCCTGCTGGCACCCAGTCAGCCTTGAGGGCCCACGGAGAATGCTAGAAACTCTCCAAGAGTAGGGTCCACCCAGCCTTTAGGAACCAGCTTTGTGTGCTCCTGAGAAAGTTCAGATGAGGTCAGGACAAGTCTTCAGAGAAGTTGCCTAGGAACTCAAGTGAGGCTTGTTTAGAATGCTGCTAAAATGTAGCATGAAAGAGGTGATTCTCCACCCAGTAGAAGCTGAGCAGGTGAAGGCTGAGGTATCTGTGTTTGACCTAGTAACTACTGGAAACAGTAAACATGAGGTAGATCACTTTAGGAATAGAGTTAAGAAAGGACCAAAAAAAGCAGGCCTCACAGAGCGTATTATCTAGATATTCCACTTCTGAGACATTTTTCAGTAGGCATCTTTGTTTGGTAATGAGTTAGTTTATTTTTAAAGATTTCTATTTTGTGGTAAAATCTCATTTTATTCTCATGCTCAGATACCAAGGTATAAAGGACAAGGTAAGAAGAAGACAAGCGGGCAGAAGGCTGGTGACAAGGTAACATGCATGAGGGCAGAGGAGAAAAGCAGCCTGTGGGCATCAGGTCTCGACTCTGGGGCTTCCTGGAGCGCTGGGCTTCTGTCAGGTTGGGTTCTCAGTTTTCTTATGAAATGTCACTTGAGGCTGGGCTAGGTGGCTCGCGCCTGTAATCCCAGCACTTTGGGAGGCCAAGGCGGGTGGATCACTTGAGGTCAGGAGTTCGAGACCATCCTGGCCAATGTAGTGAAACCCCACCTCTACTAAAATACAAAAATTAGCCGGCCATGGTGGCGCATGCCTATAATCCCAGCTACTTGGGAGGCTGAGGCAGGAGAATCGCTTTAACCCGGGAAGCGGAGGTTGCAGTGAGCTGAAATTGTGCCATTGCACTCCAGCATGGGTGACAGAGTGAGACTCTGTCTAAAAAAACAAAAAAGTAATGATGGCATGAAATAAAAAGTAAATTTCACTTGTCAGTTTTTATCCAGGTGAAAATCATACTGTTGAATCTTAAAACCATGCTGTCAGTTTTACTTTGAAAATTCCTGTTTTGTTGGCAATTAGAGTTGAAAATACGTGTTTTTCTTTTGAATGGATGATTATATACTTATTAACATTGTAATTTTTATTTGAGGAAAATAGAACAAACTTTTTTGAATACTTACCTATTGATAAATTAAAAATTAAACATATTTCCTCCAAGACATTTTTGTGTTCTGTCATTTTTCAGACAATTGCACATTTGTGACCCTTTATTCAGGGCCCCTGCTCACAGTAGACTGCTGGGGGCCAATGCTGCATCTGCTCACAGTAGACTGCTGGGGGCCAATGCTGCATACTACCAAGGCCTTGGCTGCTTTTTCATCCTCCCCTAAAGATGACAAAAATTGACTAATCCAGTAAATTAGCTGCTTATAAAATTTGAATATTAGAAGTTTTAGAAACATTATCAGTACAGTTTTTACATCTACTTAGGATAAGACAAAATATTTAATTTTCAGTTCTGTGAGATTCATTAGTCCTATGTTGAACTTTGGTTATGTATAGATTTTTTCACTAGGTTGAAAATCTTCAAACTTAAAACTTTTAAAAAATTCCACCGTTGTGTTAGATGGCTTTAGTTCTAGTAGTTTCAAGGGTAAATTCCTATTACTGTATTCTCTTTCTGTTCACACTGTTCTTTATGCGTTATTAAACAAGAAGATGCTTTAAAATAATGATTTAGTAAGTTTTTTAACATTTACATAGTGAAAGTTATTGTGTGATAATGATTTGGGCAACACATTTAACACAGTTCTCACTTGAGTTTATAGTTTAATTGGAGAGATGAGACATACCTTAAGATATAAAACTTCTTAATAGATTTTAAAAATCAGTTTTTTGGACTTTCCTAAAATTTAAAAGCATATTTTATAGTATTAAGCTTTTATAATCTTATTGCTGTTGTGGGTTTCAAACAACTCAAACATTTTCAAGAGGTTTATTCATAGAGCCAAGGCATCCTAAGAGATGTGGTTTTCACTTTCTGTGATGTGATATAACTGTGATGGGCCCAGACTTTAGCTTTCACTGCACTTTGGGCAGAGTGTAGTGTGTGTCCTGACTTGAGAGAGGATTGAAGAACCTAGGTGGGCCCATATCCCAGGATTTAGTCCGTAATTTGGGTCTCTTCTATTTCGTTGTTGTGTTCCTGAGGCCAGGATGCTTCCTCAGTCACTTGGAAACCTTTTTCCCTGTACATTTCTGATTTTGTTTCTGAACTGCCTTGTGAGAAGTCTGTATTGTACCCCATGTGGCCTATTGCCAGCCTTACTTACATGGGTAAGCCCTTAGCTCTTTGTTCCCCTACCTTTCTGCTTTGCCTTGTGCATGCAGTGAGTTCCCGGCAGCCTTAACATTCTCAACATCTTCATCATCCAGATGCTATGTTGCATGTGGTGGTTGAGGTTGTACACAGCAAGACTCCAGATGGAGCCATCCGCATGGTAGGTGAGTGGCATCTCCCAAGGTGTGCAAAGCCATCATGGGAGCCCTGCCTGTCCTACAGACGTGAACTGGGCATGTGATGCAGGAGGGCCCAGGGTACCGCTGCTCCCGGAGCTCTGGAGCACTGATCAGGAGTGTCGTGTGTGTCCGGTTGCTTTCGAATGCAGGAGGCTACAAGTACTAGTGGCTTATTCAGAGACCCTTGGCACTTTCTTCAGGGAAGCTATATTCGTATTATAAATAAACTTAAAAAAATTCATATGTATAATTAGAATTGATTTGTAGGGTTTTTGAACTGATGTAACTTGGGCAAAACTGAAGTTCTTATTTTTGTCATTGCTGAGAGACAATAAAGATAAAAATAAAGATTAAAGATAAAAGATTTGGTATACAAGGAGTATAAATATGAAATGGGAGGGCATTTTAAAAATGAATTAATAATTTTGAAATATATATTAACACTTGCTGACTTCCGAAGTATCATCTGTGATAATTTATCTCATTGTATTCTATTTCGTTGTACCAAACATCCTAATTGTTTGAAAAAAAAGTATCAGAAAATGGTAACAGACTTTTGATAGGCCCTACTAGCTTAGGTTTTTACCATTTAGTTGGAAATGTTGAGTAAGATCTATATTTTTGTGTTTTTAATATTTAGAATTAGTTGCTCTTTATCATTATATTAAATGTAATATGAAAGATCATGCTTTCTTCTTACAAATAGTCTTCAGGTGTCTTTTTCTTTTTAGAGACAAGGTCTCACTGTCGCGTAGGCTGGAGTGCAGTGGTGCGATCATGGCTCACCACAGGCTTGTCCTCCTGGGGTCAAGTGCCCACTTCAGCCTCTTGAGTAGCTAGGACAACAGGTGCATGCCAGCACACCTGGCTAATTTTTTAAAAAATGTTTTTATGTAGAGGCAGCGGTCTCACTATGGTTGCCCATTCTGATTCTCAGCTGTGGGGCTCAAGTGATCCTCCTGCCTCGGCCTCCCAAAGTGCTGGGATTACAGGCATGAGCCACCGTGCCTGGCCCGGTTTTAAGGTGTTTTAAAACTAACATGTATTGAGATGCTTTTTCACAGTACATGTAGGTTTTGGGCATATGTTTTTGTATCTTTGGCAGTCACCTCAGGATTTTCCAAACCAGGCATTCTCATTCCCTGTCACACTCTCATATCATCCTGAATGAATGGATACATGGATGCATGAATGTTCCTACACTTAGCCCTTCCGTTTCTGCCTGGTCAGCTCTGTAATCCTAACCATTCGAGATTCTAGACTTGACATCTTGGCACCACTTGTTAACTGAACTCCGTGAGCTGCTGGTTGGGTAGGGTGAGAGGGCTGAGGATATAGAAAGTAGAAAAGCTATTTATAGGGTCCTGTTTAAGTCTTACTCCTAAAGCTAGAAAATCATGGTTCTATTGTGATCTGTAGGAATTACAGATTGTTTATAGATGGAAGGGAAGAGTTTCTCTAGAAGCAGTTGAGTTTTTAGAAAGGTTTGTTTTGTGGTCCTGGAATTTTACAGTATTTACTTTTCTAGGTGAGCAAATTAAACTTTCAAAATACATGTCTGTTAGAACTGTAGTAAAATTACTTCTCTAAATAATTCATTAATAAGTCATGGATCAGAAGCTGTCATTGGCAGGGAGGGAGGTGGGGGGCAGAGGCATGGGTGGGGAAGAGAGTTAAATACAGTCAGCCTCATATCTGCAGGTTTCATATGCATTGCTTTCACACCTGCAGATTCAACCGTATGTAAATGGAAAATGGTTATAAAAAATAATAATACAAATTTTATTTATTTTTTATTGTTTATTTATTTATTTTTTTTTGAGATGGAATCTCTCTGTTGCCTAGGCTGGAGTGCAGTGGCACGATCTTGGCTCACAGCAAGCTCTGCCTCCCGGGTTCACTGCAAGCTCTGCCTCCCGAGTTCACACCATTCTCCGCCTCAGCCTCCTGAGTAGCTGGGACCACAGGCGCCCGCCACCACGCCCGGCTAATTTTTTGTATTTTAGTAGAGACGGGGTTTCACCGTGTTAGCCAGGATGGTCTCTATCTCCTGACCTCATGATCTGCCTGCCTTGGCCTCCCAAAGTGCTGGGATTACAGGTGTGAGCCACCGCACCTGGCCAATAATGATACAAATTTTAAAATAATGGTATACAACTGTCTACATAGCATTACGTTTATTAGGTATTACAAGTAATCTAGAGATGATTTAAAGCGTATGGGAGGATGTGTGTAAGCTATGTGCAAATACTACAGCATTGTATATGAGGGACTTGAGCATCCTCGGACTTTGGTGTCTGCAGGGGTCCTGGGTACTGAGGGACAAATGTATTGCATGAATTTTTTGAATACTTTTGCAAAACAATAGTATTTCTTTGACTGATGTTTCTCCTATGTGAACAGTTTGGAAAAAATTCTTTTTTTTTTTTTTCAGGTTCTTAAGACAGTCTAGTGATACAATTCAGTTTTTGACTACTGAAAAATTAAGGTTTTTCACTGTGAAACTTCTCTAGTGCTGACTTTTTGTTAATCTAGAAATGATTGGCTTCTTTATTATATGAGTGTACTATTGGATAATTTAAATACATACTAAAGCTTTCTTATGGCTGCACTATAATTTCCCATAGAGCTTATTATTACTCTTGAGCTCCAGCCAAGAGAACTTAATGACCGTTACAGTGCTGTGCAACAGGTCCCTCACTTTTATGAAAAGACAAAACTTGTTTTAGTTTTTTGTTATAAATGACTCGATTTGTTTCCTAGGGCTGATGTAATATAAATACCAATATTGGGTGGCTTAAAACAACACATGTATTGTGTCACAGTTCTAGAGGCTTAAAAATGTGAAATCAAGGTGCCCGGAGGGCTGTGGCTCCTGTTGTAGCTTCTGGTGGCTGCTAGACCCAGATGATGTTTGCCTTGTAGATGGATTACTCCAGTCTTTGTCTCCATCTTCACATGGACTTCTCCCTATGTTTCTCTGTGTCTCTTCTCCCCAGCAAGGATACCAGTCATTGGGTTAGGACCCAGGCCCACCCTACTCCTGAATGGGCTCATCTTAACTAAATACATCTGCAGTGGACACTGTTTCCAAATAAGGTCACACTCTGAAGTGCTGGGAGTTAGGGGTTTCAACATATTTCATTTGTGGGATACAGTTTGACCCATAACTTCTGTGCTTGTCCAGAGAATGAATTCTAAGGCATTGCCATGATATGTATGTGTGTATTTTTTTTTTTTTTTTGAGACGGATTCTCGCTGTGTCGCCAGGCTAGAGTGCAGTGGCGCGATTACAGCTCACTGCAACCTCCAACTTCCTGGTTCAAGCGATTCTCCTGCCTCAGCCTCCTGAGTAGCTGGGATTACAGGCACGTGCCACCATGCCCAGCTAATTTTTGTATTTTTAGTAGAGACGGGGTTTCACTATGTTGGCCAGGATGGTTTCGGATCTCCTGACCTCATGATCCACCTGCCTCGGCCTCCCAAAGTGCTGGGATTATGGGCATGAGCCACTGGGCCTGGCCAGTGTACATACTTTTTATTTATTTTTATTTATTTATTTTTTGAGACGGAGTCTCGCTGTGTCACCAGGCTGGAGTGCAGTGGCGTGATCTCGGCTCACTGCAGCCTCCACCTCCTGGGTTCAAGTGATTCTCCTGCCTCAGCCTCCTGAGTAGCTGGGACTACAGGTGCGTGACACCACGCCCAGCTAACTTTTTTTTTTTTTGTATTTTTAGTAGAGACGGGGTTTCACTATGTTGGCCAGGATGGTCTCGATCTCTTGACCTCATGCCCGCCTTGGCCTGCCAAAGTGCTGGGATTACAGGTGTGAGCCACCGTGCCTGGCCTTATATTTTTTAAATCTTATTTGTTAGTTTTTAAACAATACTTAACCTTAGTTATTTACCTTCATTTTGAATCTTCACCTTAGCCAAATCCAGGTGATACAAAACCCAAGTAACTGAAGTTTATGTACGTAACATAAGTTTGTCTTAACTCATGATAAGGGTTTTTAAAGCAGATTCCAGGGTATACATACATATACAGATGGTCCCCAATGTTACAACAGTTTGATTGATGCTTTTTCGACTTTATGATGGTACAAAAGTGATATACGTTAAATAGATACCATACGTTGAGTTTTGATCTTTTCCCAGGACAGTAATCGGTGGTATGATTCTCTCTTGGGGTCAGGCAGTGACCTTGAGCCATGGCTTCCAGTCACCCACGTGGTCACGAGGCACTCTGATGCCAGGGGACTGAATAGCCAGCATTTTTTGGATATTGTGTTTTTGCACTTCATGTCTATGAAGTGCCCATTTTCAACTTCGTGAGATTTTCACTTGACGGTTTATCAGGTGAAGCGCTGTTGTGGGTTGAGCATCTGTGTACACGCATACATCTGCCATATACATGGAGGAACCATTGAAGCTGCTTTCAACGTTTTCAGTACTTTGGTTTTAACCTGCAAAATGTGTTGATGACAAATCTTTCTCCTCTTCATGTAGATTTTTTTAATAGTGAAGTTTATTTGGAATTAAGTTTAGTGAATTCATTAATAATCTAGTTGGTAATGGTCTTTTGGCAAAAATGAGCCATAGTTATAAAGTAGTAACATGTTACTGTGTGGTTTAGAACTTGATTTTGAGAGCAGTTCCAAAGCAGATTGTTTCAGAATGTATTTTTACTCCCTGGATTAAGAGAACTATATTTTTAAAATAATTCTGTTATGTTTACAAGTATGTGTTGTGTAATATAATAATGCCCTTCTCCGCAAAACTTATCTTCCTAAAACTGGTCTTTCTGTCTATAGCAGGAATATTGGTCAAACCTGTCAAAAAATAATCATGGATACCTATTAGTTGCTCAGCTTTGATATTAGATAGTTCATTATGTGGATTTAAGTTATGTTGGCAGTGTGAATTCTTGGGGAAATTAGAATAATTATTGTTTCTCATAATGTTGCTTTACATTTACATTTTTCAGTTTCTTTAATGCCAGTTATTCTTTGGCACTTTCTCATGAGTGTTTAGAAGGAGAGAATCTCTCATGGCCACAGGCTCTGTCATTGTACATATGTTTAAATATCACGTCAGGGTATTTATTTCCGAATGCATATTCTTTTAAAAAGATATAAATCCATTATTAAAACAATGTAAAAATCAGAAATTACAACTGGTGTGAACTACATAATACTTTTCTATATTTGATAATACCAGGAAAACGTCAAGAAAGTTGTTAGGAAATTTTTGAAAGTTTCTGTCTCTTTGAAGATATGTTGTCTAAAATTATAAGTTGGTATTTATTTTTTCAGTCATCTCTTTATAATCATTAATTTATATTAATAACATGGAATGTATAGCTCTCTAGAAGGCAGTAAGATTTGCACAGCATATATCTTGCCTACTGTCAACTAGTCAAGACCTCTACCTGGTGTAAAGGTGTAAACGTATATCACAAGACATGCATAATGCATTCTGTCTGTACCCATATGAAAAGTGAAACCATCCTTCAAGAGCATCTTGTTCAGTAATGTCTAACCCAGATTTTCGTCAACTTGCTTCAGTAGTTACTACTCTTTAATTCTTTCTCAGCCATCCATCCTTTCCTAGATATAATTTGATCTGAAAAATACGAATCTAGTTCAATTCTTGAGGAAACTCACGCCTAGGAAATCAATTTACCTAAGATTATACGGGCCGTGCACAGTGGCTCACGACTCACGCCTGTAATCCAAGCACTTTGGGAGGCCTAGGCGGGTGGATCACTTGAGGTCAGGAGTTCGAGACCAGCCTGGCCAGCATGTCGAAACCCTGTTTCTACTAAAAATACAAAAATTAGCCGAGCATGGTGGCGCGTGCCTGAAATCCCAGCTACTCAGGAGGCTGAGGCAGGAGAATCGCTTGAATCTGGAAGGTGGAGGTTGCAGTTAGCCCAGATCGCCCCACTGCACTCCAGCCTGGGTGACAGAGCGAGACTCTGTCTCAAAAAAAAAAAAAGATTATACGACTGGATGTAGTTTGTGCCTGTAATCCCATAAACCCAGCTACTTGGGAGACTGAGGCAGGAGGATTGCTTGAGCCCAGGAGTTTTAAGACCAGCCTGGGTGACATAGTGAGACCCTGTTTCTTAAAAAGAAAGAAAAAAAATGGAGTTAATAATTTTGGACTACATTCCAGAGTCCTTGTTTCAGGTGAGTGCTTTTTCTAGTACTTCACAGGTATTTTACACAATACTGCTCTCTTTAGTACGCAAGGCTGAATTTTGGGAAATTGCCATTTTTAACCCATAAAGCCTACAAATTCATTATAATTTAGCTTTATAGCATAAATATTGAGTTAACCTCTGGAATCAGGCTTTGACTTTGATATTGACCTTCTTAACTACTTGGAGACTTTGACAAGTGACATAAATGTCTGTCTCTGTGTTTCCTTATTTATATCCACAGAGATAAAGCTATCTCCAGATCATAGGGCCATTTTGAAAATTAAATGAGATAAGGTGAAGCATTTGAATGTTCTCCATAAATGTTAGCTGCTTTTATTATTACTAGCATTATTTTTTGTTTTCATTATTATTATTAACATAGAGCCGTCTAAGGGCAGAAAGAAATCTGACCAAGAATGGAGTGAAAGTTGGCTGTGAAGGTTAGGACTCCCTGAAAACAAAAAAGAAAAGTGGTAACATCACTCTATATCCAAGGGCATGGATAAGGATGATTCAGAATTTTTTTATAACACTGATGTTAATATACATAGAGAAATACACACACACACACGTCCATGGACATCAAAATGAGGTATAGGTTAGGAAGTTACCCTGGAAGTCAGAATTGAGATAATTATTTTGATTAGCAAATGTTTATGTTAGAAACACGAGTGGTTGAAAGCAGCATCTTTCACCTTGATGCCTGTTGTGTTTAGCACTGGATGGAAAATTGCTATTTTTACTGATGACTACTTTAATGCTTGGTTCATTCATATGAAGTAATCTTTCTTTTCTCCCTTAATAGTAATGGTCTCTCCTGTTTTCAAGTTGAAAATGTATTAAGATAATTTATGAAGCAATGACATATGGAAGAGGAGATGGGAAATTGTTTCTCAATGGGAAAGTGTTTTAAATGGGATAGGTATACTAAAGGTATTTCCATTTAGGGAAAGAGGAAAGGAATGGTATTAATATATTTCTCTAATATTTTTTCCCCCTTTGAAAGTTTGCCATGTTAGGAATCCTGGGGATGGAGTGATGAATCATGGCATTGCTCTGCAGTTCACGCCGCTGAGAGCTGCCCCCAACACACACACACACACACACACACACACACACACACACACACACACACACACACACACACACACACACACACACACACACACACACACACACACACACAGGTTGCACACACACAAACACAGGTTTGCTTATGCTCATGAGACTTCTTTTATTATTTAAAATATCTTAAAGTTTTATCTCACCAAGGAGGCCTTTTCTCTTTCCCTCTCTTTCTAGAAGGCAAATGATGAGGCCAATCAGAGTGATACAAGTGTCTCCTTGTCAGAACCCAAGAGCAAAAGCAGCCTTCATTTACTGTCCCATGAAACAAAAATTGGATCTTTTCTAAGCAACAGAACTTTAGATGGCAAAGACAAAGCCGGCCCTTGTCCAGATGAAGATGATATGGAAGGAGATTCTTTCTTTGATGACCCCATTCCTAAGCCAGAGAAAACTTATGGTTTGTGAGTAAATGGTTTTTGAGCTATGAGACTAGGGGTTTAAAAATAAGATAAATGTTTTCAATTTATAGTTAAAAAATAATGAACTATGGGATGGTTTATAATTATTAGATCCATAAATCTGACTATGCGTTGTTAATGCCTTTCATGTTGTAAAACAGTCCCAGGTTTTAGAAAAACCTCGACGTGATTTATTCCAACAAGTAAGTGTAGATTGAGTGTCAGCCACTTGCCAGGGCTGTTCCAGGGTGGGGTGCAGCAATGATAGGAGAGGGAATACTCCTGCCCTCGGGAAGCTCATGCTCTGGTGACAGAGTCAGGCAATGAGGGTTATGCTGCAGCGTGCTGGGTGACGAGAGCAGAGCAGTGATGGGAGCCCGAGTGTGTGGTCAGGGCAGGTGCATGTCAGCTGTCCAAATTGGAGGGGGCCTCACTTGGAGGTGCCCAGTGAGCAAAGAGCTAGAGGAGGTAAGGGAGTTGCTGTGGGTTGATGGAGCTTTGGGGAGAGGAAACAGACAGCAGGGAGGCGAGTTGGGGGTAGCAGAGAGAGCAAGATGGGGATCGGATGAGGTGGACTCAAGAGATGAGGGGGCTGGACGGCTTTCCTTTAAGACTGGAAGCCCTGAGGATCTTGATCTGGCTTACATTACAGAAGGATCCCGAGGTTGCTGGGCAAGGTTGGACTTAGAGTTTCCAGGTAGGAGGCTGTTAATGATGGAAAAGGATTTGCCAGTAAGTGCTAGAGAAAAGTAATACACAGAGCGGCATCATGGTTTTTAGCCTGCAAAACTAGAAGGTTGGAAACACATTAGATGAAGAGTGGCAAGAGCAAGAGTGGATTACACAGACAGGTGGCATGACAGCCTGGAGGCCCCTGTCGCTGTGCTAAGTTAGAGAAGATTGCTAGTGGAAATCCAAAGTAGGCCATTGAGTATATGCTTTGGGATTGATGGAGACGTCTGGGCTGGAGATGTAAATTAGGAGTCATCAGTTTGTAGATAATGTGGGGTGTGGGAGACTACAGAGGATCACCAAGGAAGCAGCTCCTGTGCACCTTGAGGCCAGAGTGGGGAGCTAGAAGCAGCAGAGGAGATGGAACCAGGAGAGTGGTGTCTGGAGGCGGCGGTAGGGAGGAGTAGCTGTATGATGCCATTGGATTTAGCCATCTGGAGGTCAGTGATAACCTTGACACAGTTTTGTTGGAATGGGGGTGCGAGGCAGGTTAGAGAATTAGAGTGCATTCAAGACAGACAGGAAAGTATTGTAAATGACAAATAGTTTCTGATGAGTTGTAAAAGTGTGCAGAGGAGCAGGGTGGTGGCTGGAGGGGCAGGATTTAGGGCTGGAAAACGTGTTTAGGTGGGAGAAATAACAGCATGTATGCTGACGAGAGCTGTTCAGCTTTAAAGATGGAAGAATTAATGATGTAAGGGAGTAAGAGAACTCCTGGAGGGCTGCACCGCAATGGAATCCCATGCAGGGGCTTGTGTTTGCTGGAAAAGTGGAGAGCATGTGGGTCTCATTGTAGGCAGGGGGTAGATATGATGGTGGCACCTGTGCAAGCTGTCACCTGAGTTCATAGTTGACTGAGGATGGAGGACGGGGGTTGGAGATATGAGGAGAGTGGAGAAAGCATGAAATCTTTCTATAAGAAAGTAAGGCGAGAAGGGACTGTGGAAACTCAGAGGGTTGTTGGGCGGTTTTAAGGGTCCCCTTGAGGTTAGTGGTCATGACTTTAAGGGGAGTTCATCAGCATGGCTGTTTGTGACTTCTGTAAACAATATTTAATCTGAGAGGTGGCACTTATTTGCTAGTAAACTCCTGTATTGTCCCTTGGCTGCATGTCTGGGTAATGGAAAAGGGCTTCTGAAAAAAATCACAGTGAAAAGGTCAATTTAGTTTATAAGATATCCAACAGAATTCTAAAGAGAGGTGAGCTGGTTTCTTACACCTTGGCTGTGCTGATTGTGGTTGATCTGTAGTTTGCACTCCCTTGGTATACTTTATGGTTTTGAATCTTTAAAGTGTATATTCTTGGTTTCCAGCCACTGTGCATATAAAATATCTTTAAGTTGCTTTTGTTTCTGTGGCAGAATAAAAGTGTTTAGTGGCAGAACATAAGAGCACCGATTAACGGTCCTTGTTTCTTGTTAGGAGGAATGAACCTAGGAAGCAAGCAGGAAGCCTGGCCTCGCTCTCGGATGCACCCCCCTTAAAAAGTGGACTCAGCTCCCTGGCGGGAGCCCCTTCTTTAAAAGACTGTGAGAGTAAGTGCCCAAAGATGTAGGCTTGAATACTCGGGATATTTTTTCTCTAATTAAGCGCTATATGATTATTGTTGATTTTTTTTTTTCCAGGAAAATCACTAAAAGAACCTATCATCTTATCACTTAGAGATATTTCCTGTTAATATTTTGTTATGTTTTGTTACTTCTAATGTGGTCATATTTTATATGTTGTTTTGTATTCTGGCCCTTCCTATACCTATATACCTTCGGAATGCTTTTGGGAAGTTGACTTTTTAGCTGATTTTTATTATCTATAGAAATATAATTTTTAAATCATCTCTCCTTTTTTGGACATTTACAGTGACTTGAGTTGGATTTACTTTCAATTAATTTTTAAAAATTTGGTGATACCACAGTATCATAAAATGTTAAATAAAAAATTATTCTGCAGATCATTTTCAAGAAGAATGACCTGACATGTCATCGTAAATGCAGCAGAGCTAAAGAGCACTGGTTACACATGGAAGAGTCTAGCTCTGGCACCAGTTACTTTCCCACCTCTCCCCACACACAGTGATAGGAATTTAAAAAGCATAGCCCTGAACATGTAAGATGGGCAGAGGTCCTTTGGAAACCGTAACATAGTAAATGTTGTATTTAATTAGCGTAGTGTTTCAGAGCACGTGTACCTCTTTTGAGAAAGTTTCCTAAATTAGATTCACTAAGAATTTGCAGTATGCGTTTTGCATAATTGTCCAGTATTTCCGAATCTTTTTGTATTGCTTGATATACCGTGGGACTTCCTAGGGCACATAAGAGAGCCAGCCTGTTGCTTCTCTTAAACCAGCCATGTATTTATAATGTCCGCATCCCTTCCCATTTGCTTCTTTCCCGTGGTTACTGCCACCTTTAAGAAAGGAATCCAGGACATCATGAACATGTCATTCTGACACTGATTAGAGAATGATCATTTAGAGAGGACATTGAGAACAAAGGACTAAAAAACCAGTGAGGATGTCACTTTAGTAAGTGAAATAGCAGCTGCATTGAAGAAAAATTTAGAAGTTCAAAGGAAAAATAAGATTCATGAAAATAATTAACAGTAGTCTTTGAATTCATACCTAACAGGGCTGCTTATGGAAAGTGATGTCTTATAATGAGGCAAAAAATGTTTTTTGGTGGTTGTGTTCCAATAAAGTAGTATTGTTTATGGTTTAAAAAGGGATGTAGCTGGGCGCAGTGGCTCATGCCTGTAATCCCAGCACTTTGGGAGGCTGAGGTGGGTGGATCACGAGGTCAGGAGTTCGAGACCAGCCTATCCAACATAGGGAAACCCTGTCTCTACTAAAAATACAAAAATTAGCCGGGTGTGGTAGCACACGCCTGTAGTCCCAGCTACTCGGGAGGCTGAGGTGGGAGAATCGCTTGAACCCGGGAGGCGGAGGTTGCAGTGAGCCGAGACTGCGCCATTGCACTCCAGCCTGAGTGACAGAGTGAGACTCCGTCTCAAAAGGTTGTGATGCATAGCTTAAGCGTTCATTAATCACAGTTTATTTTTCGTTAGTTTTAGGTTATTATGCTCCTGTCATAAAGAAGCCCCATATTGAACAACAACAAAAATTGATGTGGTTTAGAGACTGTTGTCTTCTAAGTCACTCTAATGCTAATATTTTCTCCTGTTCACAGGCAAAAGGGGAAATACAGTTTTGAAAGATCTGAAATTGATCAGTGATAAAATTGGATCACTTGGATTAGGTAACTAGATTTCTAGTTTTTGTGTTGATCGTTTTAAAGTGATTATTTTTAGGGGAAGGTTGTAAAGTAAGTGACTGCGTCTGTCTATGCTGAGCACCTTCCTGCCGCTGCTCATTCAGCAGGTGTTTGAATGGCTTTTACGTGTTCAAGATTACACGCTATGCGAGAGATGGCTACAGCAACAGCTATCATGTCCTCGTGAACCTCTGTCTTCATGGAGTTTAAATTCTGGTCAGGAATATGAACATTAAACGGTCACCTACAGATATTTTGAGTGTAAAAGGGTCAGTATATATGGATATAGAAATGGCTAGTAGGTTACCTTTGTCCAGTCTTGGCATTCAGGGAAGACCTCTTATAAGAAATGACTTCTGTGCAGAAGCTTCATGGTAAAGTAGATGTATAAGAGAGAAGGGAAGATATTTCAGTTCAGACTGAGAAAAATTTGTGCAGAGGCAGAGCCATTTGTTAGATGCTGGTAGTACATGGTCCAGGCCTCAGAGAATTCAGTCTAATGGGGAAACAGACTTATTGAAAGAAAAATTGTGAGATGTGTTCAGTTCTGTTCTATGGAGCAGAAGTTGGTAAGCCTGCCACGTAAGTACATTCATTCCTATGGAAGTAAGAGTGTCAATGTGAACATTACCCAGCCCTGGGCCATATGTTGAGAGCACAGTTCTCATTCAGTGTTCTGTTCTGTGCAAGACTGTAGCAGGGTGACAGGCATACTTTAGGCAAACTCATTTATGTAAAGGCAAACTTGCTGACCTGAAGGAAACGGTGTAGCCAGGTTCTCAATGGCCACTTCCTGTGCTCTCTGTGGATGTGATGGGATGGGATCGCTTCCTGGTCTGTAATCACTCACACATGGAAGCATTGGAAGACAGCTTCACAGGCAGGTTGGGGAGAAAGAAAGCTGTGTCCCCATGTGCTTTTAAAACCCAGCCCTGTCCGAGGGGCAGCTCCCAGAATGCCCTTCCCTCTTCTGGAGAGACATTCTAGATAGTGCAAAGAACCTGGGCTTGGAGTTGGATAGAAGTGACATCTCAGATGTGGCACTGATTGATGGGTAGCATAGGGAGATAAACTAAACTGCTATTTCCTCATCTGTTAAGTGGAACTAATAGCATCTGCCTCGTTTTAAAGAGTAAATAGGATTTAAATATCTCTTCATATGTAAATTAAAGTACAGTGCCTGGCATGGTAGGTGCCTAGTAAATGTTAGTTTTTATGTTACTTTGTTCCCCCATTTGCAGAAGAATAAATGTTCCCTGAGCTGCCCGGATTCTTGTTCCACACAGTGCCCTGGAGTCCCGGTAACTGAGTTGCTGGTTGTGCCGCCCTCTGCTCTTTGTGCGTCCTGGTTGCTGGCTGGCCAGCTAGGTGGGCCTGCCCCCTTTCCCACCCTTGTGCTTTTCCTGTCAGCTGTGGTTGTGGTTGCCATTAGATGTTCTTTTCCACTCAACCTCAATGGCTAACTGCCACCAGAGACTTTACTCCTGACCTCTGCACCGTGATGGCTGCCCTGTCCCCTTTGTTTTCTGTTTTTTTTCACTTTTGTGGTGTTTCACTCTGTTGCCAAACCTTTTAGCTTTTTTATCTGACTGCTCTATTCTCTTACCAAAGTGAAGGTTTTCCCGCCTGTTTCTGAGTGGGGAGCTGCTGAGAATTCTCATCCTCAGGAGGGAATGTGGTTGCTGGGGCTGCAGAGTTGCTGGGTACAGGCAGGAGGGCGGTGTGCTCCTTCACTTCACTTTCTCTTGGGACTTAGGCATACCTCGGGTTGGAGTTGGGGTAGTTACGCAGATGAGAACTACCATTTCACTAGCTGGATGTTTGTCATTTAGCTAGGCATTAGGATTCAGTAGAAATAAAGTTTTATTTCGTTTTGCAACAATGTTGTTTTCTGTTTGGGCTTTTTACATCTTAAATATACAGTACTCTAGGTATTTTGAGTAATATATAGACAGATGTTAGTGGACCAGCCTAGGAAAATAATGATGTTAGTGATAAGTGCCTGGCATTGTACCAAGGAATTATTTTATTTAATTCATATCCTATGAGGTAGGTTTTACTACTATCTCCATTTTTACAGATGAAGAATCTAGGTTAAGTAACTTGCCCAAGGTCATGCTGCTTTTAGAGTCCTGATGCATCACACAGAGCCCTCACCACTGTGTTTTACTGCCTGTATGTTATTTAGACATATTGAAATAATCATTTCAATGGGAACATAAATTCTGAGTTCCAAAGAAATAATCTACAAATAAAGCTTTAGAGCACAATCTATTTTAGTTTGGCAGACAAATATTAATTAAAGGTGCCCAAATGGAGTGTTTATAGATAGGTACTTTGCATATTTAAAGCAAGAGTTGCTAAGCTTTTTCTGTAAAGGGCCAAATAGTCTATATTTTAGGCTTTGTGGACGGCGTGTACTGTCTCTCACATAGTCTTTGTGTGTGTGTGTGTGTTTTTTTTTTTAAACAATCTTTAAAAATGTGAAAGCCATTCTTAGTTCACAGGCTGAACAAAAGCAGGTCATCAGCCAGAGACAAGAATGAAAGTAAGGAAAGCAGAAGGCTGTCAGGAAGTCCGGGCCAAAGATGACTGGGGTAAGGGCAGATAAGACAGGGTATGGGATGGGGAGGAGAGACTGTCAAAAAATGAAGAAAACAAGAATCCTTGGCCTGAGGGCCAAAATTTGCTGACCCTTAAAGTAATGTAGTACAGGTTGAGTATCCCGTAATGCAAATGCTTGGGACCAGAAGTGTTTCAGAACCTGGATTTTTTTGGATTTTGAAATGTTTGCATTTTTCTTACCAGATGAGCATCCCAAATCTGAAAATCTGAAAGTCCGAAATGCTCCAATGAGCAGTTTCTCTGAGCATCACGTCAGCACTCAGAAAGTTTTGGATTTCATTCAAGTTTGGATTTCAAATTTTTGAATTTGGGATGCTTAACCTATATGTATTCTGTTAATCATTTTGACACTGGCTTAAATTATTGTAATACTAAACAATACATAACCAAGAAGTCAGAATCTAATGAATTATAGCACATTATTCAGTAAATATCTTTGTCTCATGTGTCTGTCTGAAGAGACCACCAAACAGTCTTTGTGTGAGCAGCACGGCTGTTTATTTCACGTGGGTGCAGGCGGGCTGAGTCCGAAAAGAGAGTCAGCAAAGGGTGGTGGATTATCATTAGTTCTTACAGGTTTTGGGATACGCAGTGGAGTTAAGAGCAGTGTTTTGGGGGAAGGGGTTGGATCTCACAAAGTACATTCTCAAGGGTGGGGAGAATTAGAGAGAACCTTCTTAAGGGTGGGGGAGATTATAAAGAACCTTCTTAAGGGTGGGGGAGATTGTACATTGGAGAGATATACATTGGAGGAGAGAAAGTACATTGATATTGATCAGTTATGGTGGGACAGAAACAAATCACAATGGTGGAATGTCATCAGTTAAGGCTATTTTCACTACTTATGTGGATCTTCAGTTGCTTCAGGCCATCTGGATGTACACGTGCAGGTCACTGGGGATATGATGGCTTAGCTTGGGCTCAGAGGCCTGACAGTCGTGTTTTAAATTGGCTACAAATGCTGGCAGGTGGGGAATCCAGTTAGCTTCCTTTATCCACACTGCAGCCACAGCTGCCCTCGCTGTCTCAGCTCAGTGTCCACCTCTGCTCTCCTCACTGGCCTTCACACATAGGAACACCACGATGGGTCCTTGGAGGCTGACATTTTAGTAGCTGCCACTGCTGGTTTTACTTAGTACTTGCAAAGCAGCCACATACGTAGTTTGTTTAGTCAGATTTCCACTTCTCCTTCTCCCTGACAGTGCCTGGTTTCTGTCAAGCACTTGCAGCCGTTTAACCTTTGAGGCTACAGTGGAGACGAGCTCTTGATTCTCAAGAGGAGAGGAAGCTCCTGACATGTCCCTCCTGACTGCTTATGATCAGGGATTTCCAATTCATTACTGGGCAAGGTTTGGGTGTAGCAGTAACAAGGATTCATGTTTTCTTCGTTTGCTGATATTCTTCCCACCCCATATCATCTACCCATCTGTCTTATCTGTGGGACACCTGCCTTGACCCAAGCCTTTACCCCTGTTATCTTTGGCCTGGACTTTCTGACAGCCTTCTGCTTTCCTTAGTTTCATTGTTGCCTCCTGTACACACATTTCTTCTGGCAGTGATACGATTATCTCTGGGAAAACAGAAGTGAGATAGTGCTTCCCTGCACTTTTTGACTCCTGTCTTCCCCCACCCCACCCCACCCCAGACAGCTTCCCTTTGTATTCAGGCTAAGATCCTTATTGCGACCAACCAAGCCCTAATGATCCGACTTCTGCCAACCCCTCTGATCGCCACTCCTTTTTTCTTCCTCCACCCATTCTGTCCCCCAAATTCATTGTTTTATGGTTATATGGCTTCCTTACTGGTGGTTTTTATTTTTTTTTTTGAGATGGTATTTTAAAAATTAAAATTTTAAAAATAGAATTTTTAATTTTTGAGGGGGTCTTGCAGTGTTGCCCAGGCTGGTCTCAAACTCCTGGGTGCAAGTGATCCTCCTGCCTCAGCCTCCCAAGTAGCTGGATTACAGACGTGCGTCACTGCTCTGGGCTGCACTGGTGGTTTTTCAGACCACCGCACCCTCCCCCACCTCAGGGCCTTTCACATGTTCCTCTTCTTGGAACACACTGTCCCCAATAATTTGTACCTCTGCAACCTAGGTTTCTACTCAGTTGCTACCTTGGAGTTCTTCCCAATTGCACTAGCAGTATTTGGTTTGTTCCACTGTTTCTCTTCACTAGAGTGTTTGCTCCTTGAGATCAGAGATACCATCTTAGTCATTGCTATACCTCTAGGGGACCTAGTCATCACTCACCTGCTTGATAAATTAATCATAGGATTTGGCTGTAAGAGAATTACCTTGTCTAACTGTCTGGACAGAGCTTGAATCCCCTCAGCAGTCTGACTGATTTAGAGCCAGTTCAGCCTTATCTGAGGGAAGATCGAGGACAAGGCCCGCAGGGTCTTTGAATGGCTCTCTGTCATGCCAGGTCTTCTTTTTGTGATCTGCATCTTCTGCATGTGGCTGTACGTGCTTCCTGGGTCTTTCATAGGCCGTCCATTCACATTTTAAGTTGGCTCTCATGTGCCTCCAAGTCTGCTTTGAGGCTGACAACCTTTTTCCTTATCTAGCCCTCAGAAGTCCTGGGAGGGAAGGGCTGCTGATTTGCAAATTTGTCCTTTATAGCCTTAAGTTGATCTGAAGGTGCCTGCTTTGTCAGAGGCTTGTGGTGCACTTTGAGAAACTGGTAACACTGCCTCACTATTCACCATCCCACCTTCATTCAGTTGCCTTTTATTAAGATCTTACTGTGGACCAAGGTCTCTGTTAAGCACATCATGTACCTGAATCCTTATGTTAACTCTTATTGGTGTGGCTTTGGCTGTACGTCAGAGCTGAGGACATGGCCAAGAAAGGGCACCTCACATTCCCAGGTAGCAGAGCTGTTGAGTGGCAGGTCTGAGGCCTGAGCCCGGCTCTGTATGACTGAAGGTGCCCTTATTTGCTGTGCTCCATGGCCTCTTCACACCTCATGAGTGTTTTTTAACTTTTATAACAAAACAATTAGCATGTTGAAAACGCTCAGTAGTTCCTCTAGTACCTAGAGGGGATTGATGATGACTTGCTATTGCTATACGCAACTAAGTCAAGGGACCTTATTAATGGTGAGTGTGCCCCATGTTAATTGCCTTAGAGTACCTGGAGTAAAGATGAGGTGTTAACCACATTTTATAGTCATTTGTAACTGTTTATTATTTCTGAGGTATTTCATGTGTCATTTGTCTTCATATTATATATGCTTAAAATGTTATTTCTAGTCTGGGACTTTTTAAATGATGCAATATAATTAATTTTTTTTAAGGAAATGTGTGTTTAATGGCAGGTAAATTGTGACGCACGTTAGATATAACATATCTTTTCTTAAACTTATCAGGAACTGGAGAAGACGATGACTATGTTGATGATTTTAACAGGTAAGAAAAACTATTGGGCAAATATATAAATATATACATATTTGTAAACAATTTCCGAACACAGACAAGACAAAATTACATTTGGTGCTTATTTTAGTGTATTTGATTCTGTTGTTCGTATTGGTTGAAGGTAAAGAAAAGATATTTAATCCAAAATTAAATATTTGATTTTAGAGCATGTTTTTGATTTTACATTAGAATATAGACAGTCACATTATGTTCAGGAAACTTGGTAAGAAGAAGAGAAACACTGAAGAATTAACTGAGAAGTCATTTAGAAGCAGTTCAGTTGCCGTGTCATAAGTGCTGATTTTCTCTTCCTTCCATACCTTTTTGTGGCAGGAATTGTCTCCATTTGACTTAAAATAATTATGCTCTCAAATTAGTTTTTTGATTCAGATCACATTTCCTAATGTGTGGTCTGCCCTAGTAAGATTGCCATTCTTTTTTTTTTTTTTTTTTTTTTTTTTTTTTTTGTTGCCCACGCTGGAGTGCAGTGGCGCAATCTGGACTCACTGCAACTTCCTTCTCCCGGGTTCAAGCCATTCTCCTGCCTCAGCTTCCCATGTAGCTGGGATTATAGGCACGTGCCACTACGCCTGGCTAATTTTTGTATTTTTAGTAGAGACAGGGTTTTGCCATGTTGGCCAGGCTGGTCTTGAACTCCTGACCTCAAGTGACCCACCCACCTGGGCCTCCGAAAGTGCTGGGATTACAGATGAGAACCACCGTGCCCTGTCGATTCCTTTCTTATACACAGAAAGATAATATGTAATGTAGAAGTAATATTTGTTATGGATATGATTCGAAATTTTAAATTAGATGCCTGAGCATTTTATTTAATTGACAGGTTATCTTTCCAATTGGAAGTCTGTATTTATTTTTTATAATTTATTATACAGTTTTTGAGAAAGTCCATGATGTAGTAGATGAAATTGTAAAAATCTGGGTTTGTTTCTTTCTTGCTATTGTGACCAAAGTCACTGCTTTGAACCTTTGTCTCATCTGTTACATTGACTTGACTGCTGCTGCCCTTGCTACATTATTTTAAGGGTCAAGCAAGACAATATGTATGAAATTAATTATAGTTAATATTATATTTTACTTAAAGGATTAAAAGAAATATCTGAATGTTTAAAGAATGGTAGTTAATCTCTTTAAATGTTTATTTTCAGAGTTCTTATTTTTTTTTCCCTCCTGAAATTAGTACCAGCCATCGCTCAGAGAAAAGTGGGATAAGTATTGGTGAAGAGATAGAAGAAGACCTTTCTGTGGAAATAGATGACATCAATACCAGTGATAAGGTATGGTGTTCTGCATTTCCCCTAGAGTGCTTTTTTTTTTTTAACCTATTTGTTGATTTACTGTAAAGCTTCCAAATTCATACTAATTAGTAGGAAAACAGTTGAAAATTATGAAAAGTCATGACAGAGACCTGGCTTGAGTTTATAAAGAATGTCTTTGATGAATGGGTAAGGTTGGTTTTGGTTGTCACTTCCTTTGATACTCAAGTCTCGCTGCTGAAATGCCTGAGGATTATTCCTGGGGCACTGGGATTGCTGTGGATTAAGAGGGATCAGGGTGGGTCAGGCCTAGTGAGAATTGACTACCTGGTGTCATTGGTGGAAGTCAGTATAGGGCACTGTGATCACAGGAGGAAGCTGAGCCTGGAGTGCAGAGAGAGTGGTCATGTTGGCCATTTGTGACATCTGAACATGCAAGCCAGGCTGGGCTAAAATCCACAGGAGACAAGACAGTAGGCCATAAAGTTAGAGTCCGTATTTGAGATCCAAACTTGACCTTTTTATGTGGGCAGAGAACAGAAGATCCTTCGATGGTGAGCTGTAGCATTGCAGGGTCACCTGTCAGTACCCACATCAAGCTGTCCCCAGCTCAGACGAGCCTACCAGTTAGGTTGGAGGTTGCCATGGCTGGGTGGGTACTTGCTTTCCAGAACGAGGTGGGATATTTCAAGCACTGTGATCGTCACACAGGGAGAAGGCCCTTGAGAGAGGTAGCGTTTACAATGCAACCACACAATCTAAGTCAGCAACATCTGTGTTTGCATTCTTATTCTTTCATATATTTTCTTAGTTAAGCTTTAACCTTTGACCCTCAGTTTCTTTACTTCTAAGATGGAAGTATTAATACCTATGTGATAGGATTATTTTGAAGGTTAAATGATAATATATAAGGCACTTCTAATTCCTGATGTATTATACCCTTATAATTCTAAATTTAGCTTTCTCTTTTCACCCTGCATCATCCTAAAGAGGCCTGAAAAATGTTGCTTTAAAGTTGTACCAAAGAAACTATAGAAGGATTCTTTAAATATGAGGTAGAGGACTCGAATAAATGACTGTTAAGCTAGGATTTGTGAAATGACGTGGGTTGAAGAGGAGGTGTGGTATCCCTTTGCCACTGGGGGCCTTGGATGGCGTCCAGGAGTCTGGGCTTTGTTAGACTGCTTCTCACTGGGTCCTACTCACTGGGTTTGGCACATCAGTGTTCCTAGAAATTTTCAGTTAAAAGCTTAAATTTAGATAATTTTGCCATTTACGTAGAATGGACTTTGACAGTCAATGTACTTCATCAGGAAGCATTTTCTAAAGCCTTCTGTGCAGAGAATTGATACTGGGCACCTGGGGAACACAAAAGCATTTGTATTCTTTGCAGTAAGAAGACAGCAGACAATTTGGTCATCTTTCAGCCAAGGTGACCAAAACCAGTGTCCATTAAGCACCTACTATTTAGAAAGCACAGGGCTGGGGATGTGGGGGTGTGAGGAAGGAGATAGCTCAGTGGAATGGGCAAGTTCTGTAAGTTCATCACATCTGGGTTTGAGTCCTGGAGCTGCTACTTACCACTCACAAATATGGCCAAGTTATTTAACTTTTTTTTTTTTTTTTTTGAGACGGGGGTCTTGCTTTGTTGCCCAGGCTGGAGTGCAGTGGTGCGAGACTCTCGGCTCACTGCAAGCTCCGCCTCCTGGGTTCACGCCATTCTCCTGCCTCAGCCTCCTGCGTAGCTGGGACTACAGGCACCCGCCACCACGCCCAGCTAATTTTTTGTATTTTTTAGAGAGGTGGAGTTTCACCATGTTAGCCAGGATGGTCTCGATCTCCTGACCTTGTGATCTGCCCGCCTTGGCCTCCCGAAGTGCTGGGATTACAAGCGTGAGCCACCACGCCTGGCAAGTTATTTAACTTTTGGGGCCTTGGGTCTCACATCTATTTTGCAAGAGAGATGGTGATAGTGAAAATTTTAGAGATAAGCGTGTAAAGCATATATCTCAGTGCTTAGCAGAATAGGCATTCATAAATGGTATCTAACACTATTATTGATTGTAGTCACAATAGACATCTCTGTCGTAGGCACAGATATAGACTTCTTCCCTCAAATTTATGCAGGATCAGAGAGAGAAAAGCCATGTACACAAACATAGGAAAATCAAGATAAAAAGTGGCATATGGCACTTGTTATGGGCCATGAAAATTCAGAAGCAGGAACTAATATTTGACCGGGATTTTGAAAGATGACTGACTTGGTTCTGCGAGGGCTGAGGAGGAACATGGTAAGCGCCATGAGAACAGAAGGGAGATCCCGGGACGTGTCAGTGCTGCCCTGATTCCAGAGCTTCACTGGAGGGTGCTATGTGAAGAGACAGAATGTTGGGAGGAGCAGGGTTGTTAGGAGGTGACTTTGAACCAGAAATGACAGAGGATGAACTAGGAGCAGAGGCCCTGGGGAGGGTAGTCTCTGCACGGGAGCCAGCACGAGCAAAGACATAGGTAGATGTTGGAGGAAGAGGGCCACACGTTCCTAAGGGACAGAACATAAGTGTGCATCCCAGGTTTCTGTGAATGCACAGCAATCTAATTCAGCAAACGTGAACATTTACACTTCATAAAACTTCTCAAAATCTTACAAAAAGTTCCTGTCGATTTGTATGAAGCTTGCTATCACAGGGATCCTTTGTTTCTCTTTCAAGACTCAAAGTGTACGTTTTAGATATTTTTATTTTGTGATGTAAAATCTATGTAGTTTTGAACTAAGTTGGTCACTTTGAGTTCTTATTCTAAAACTAATGAGGCATGAAAGCTGCCTTTATTAGTTTTTTTTTTTGAGACAGAGTCTCACTGTTGCCTAGGCTGGAGTGCAATGGCCGGATCTTGGCTCCCTGCAGCCTCCGCCTCCTGGGATCAAGCAGTTCTACCTTAGCCTTCTGAGTAGCTAGGACCACAGGCATGTACCACCATGCCCGGCTAATTTTTGTAATTTTAGTAGAGACAGGGTTTCACCTATGTTAGCCAGGCTGGTCTCAAACTCCTGGCCTCACGTGATTGCCCTGCCTTGGCCTCTCAAAGTGCTGAGATTACAGGCGTGAGTCACTGTACCCGGTGGAAAGGCTTTATTAAATAGCCATTTATTTCTAGTTATCTTTTGTTCATTCAGTTTTCTTTCTTGGTAACTACTTTAAATGAAGCTGTTCTTCTTGGAAGTTTCTGGTTGTTACTGTGGTCTTTTATTTGCCTTAAAGCAAAACTAAATTAATGACCTCCAATAACTGAATTATCTAGATTAAGATCCTTTTCAATCCACGGTTTTTCCTGTATTCACTCGTCTGTAGTTTAGCATTTGTATTAATACAACACTCAATTACTTTGTAAACGAAATGGAATACCTTACTGATTTCACTCTGTAATAATGATGGGAGGAGAAAATTACAGTTCCAAGGTATCACAGTCTGTTTTACAATCTGTCTGCAAGCTTTTCTGACTTTTCAGTTTTTGTGTAAATTGGATATGAATTGAATGCATAAGAACTGTAATTAAGATTCCTAGTAATTTTCTTTGTGAGATAGTTTTACAGCAAGACTGTGTTTGGACCGAGAGGAAGGGCAAGGACTTATTTGTTGAAAAGGATTTTACTTGTAACTTAAATTTTTGAATATCCGAAGAATAACAAAATGAGAGGATATGTGGGGGGCAGATGAACAAACAAATAAAAGCATCTCACAGTATCTCAGGATGGAACTGTTGCATCTCTATGAGATGTTCCTATTCTGGTGTGTTATTATCTGGCCCAGGTGTTGGCACACTTTTTCTCTAAAAGGCCACGTAGTGACTATTTTAGGCTTTGCAGGCCATAACTACTCCACTTTGCCATAGTATGGAGAAGACAGCCATAGATGATGCCTAAGAGTGTGTGTGTGGATGTGGCTGTGGCTGTCCCCTGGTCTGTCGCCACCATGATGAGTCTAGGTGGGACCGGGAAGGTTGGGTTCTGTCCTTGTTCAGCTGTCAGTGGGACCTGCCCAGCTGTATGTTCTATATTCTGGAGCCTGTATCTTCACCCATGGTTTTTTCCTTACTTAAGAAATAATGTTTTCCCAGCCTGCATTATGCTTACATATCTATTAATATTTCCTTTCTCCATCATCATATTTATACAAATGAATAGGTATAAGTTGGCTAATAGGTTAACTTTCTAGTTTACAAGTAGTTTAAACGGAAGTAAAAATCAGTCATTTCTTACAACACTTTGTGAATCCGGGGCTGGGAGTCTGAGACTCCATGGGCCGTCCTGTCTGCCCTTCTGTTTTCACTTCAGCCTCCAAAAGGACTCATGATCTGGCTTCAGGTGGCACAGTGTTAAAGTGTGTCACACCATGTCGAGTTTGATGTTAGAAACTTAATGTTCTATACCATCATTTGAAAACATAAGAAGGGATAGTTGCCAAATTATACATTTTAATGAATTTTTATGAAATTTAACGTGGATAAATTATGGTTTTAGAGTTAGCAATTCATAGAGGGATACTTCCTGTGAAAAGAATCATACATTGGGACTATGCTCAGGTAAAGAAGTTTAATACAATTTTTCACTAATTTGTTTCTAAGAGTAAATTGGAATAATGTCTAAGATGTGTTTTATTTTAAATTTTCACTTGAAATATTTGAGAGTGATCATAAAACATTGGACTCAAAAGATTGGGCAAATTGCGTCTCAACACAGGTTTAAATATGAGTTGGTTTATGAAGTATAAAGTAATGCTTTAATGACAGCAACAGTTTTTTTAATTTTTAGTTTTCTATTTCCTTTTTTTTTTTGAGACGGAATCTCGCTCTTTCGCCCAGGCCAGAGTGCAGTGGCGTGATCTCGGCTCACTGCAAGCTCCGCCTCCCGGGTTCACGCCATTTTCCTGCCTCAGCCTCCTGAGTAGCTTTGACTACAGGCGCCTGCCACTGTGCCCGGCTAATTTTTTGTATTTTTAGTAGAGACGGGGTTTCACTGTGTTAGCCAGGATGTTCTCGATCTCCTGACCTCGTGATCTGCCTGCCTCGGCCTCCCAAAGTGCTGGGATTACAGGCGTGAGCCACCGCGCCTGCCTTAGTTTTTTATTTCTTATTTCCATAGGTTTTGGGGGAACAGGTGGTGTTTGGTTGCATGAATAAGTTCTTTAGTGGTGATTTGTGAGATTTTGGTGCACCCATCACGCTAGCAGTACACACTGGGCCCAATTTGAGCCTTTTATCCCTCACCCTCCTCCCACTCTTTCCCTGGAGTCCCCAAAGTCCATTGTATCATTTTTATGCCATTGCATCCTCATAACTTAGTTCCTGCTTATAAATGAGAAGATGTGATGTTTGGTTTTCCATTCCTGAGTTACTTCACTTAGAATAATGGTCTCCAATTCCATCCAGGTTGCTGCAAATTCCATTATTTTGTTACTTTTTTTTTTGAGTTGGAGTCTCGCTCTGTCACCCAAGCTGGAGTGCAGTGGCGCAATTTCGGCTCACTCCGACCTCTGCCTCCCGGGTTCAAGCAGTTCTCTCACATTCAAGTGATTGTCCCACCTCAGCCTCCCACGTAGCTAGGACTACAGGCACCTGCTATATTGTCTGGCTAATTTTTGTATTTTTGTAGAGACAGGGTTTCACCATGTTGGCCAGGCTGGTCTTGAACTCCTGACCTCAGGTGATCTGCCTGCTTCAGCTTCCCAAAGTGTCGGGATTGCAGGCGTGAGCCACTGTGCCTGGCCTGTTTGTTCCTTTTTATGGCTGAGTAGTATTCCATGGTATGTGTATACCACAATGTCTTTATCCACTTGTTGATTGATGGGCATTTGGGCTGGTTTCATGTTTTTGCAATTCTGAATTGTGCTGCTGTAAACATGCGTGTACAAGTATCTTTTTCATATAATGATTTCTTTTCCTCTGGGTAGATACCCAGTAGTGGGATTGGAGGATCAAACGGTAGTTCTACTTCTAGTTCTTTAAGAAATCTCCACACTGTTTTCCATAGTGGTTGTACTAGTTTACATTCCCACCAATCCCACCAACAGTGTAAAAGTGTTCCGTTTTCACCACATCCTCGCCGACATTTATATTATTTTTTGATTTTCTGATTATGGCCATTCTTGGAGGAGTAGGGTGGTATCTCATTGTGGTTTCGATTTTTTAAAATAAGACTACTCACATTCTGACACTTAATTATTTTCTTTCTTTTGAACAACAAAGCTTGATGACCTCACACAAGACCTGACTGTATCCCAGCTCAGTGATGTTGCGGATTATCTGGAAGATGTTGCATAGACACGAAGGAAGTATTCTAATTAACAAGGACAGAGGACTGACCGGTTCCATTTTCTTTTTTTCCAGACAATCACTCAGCTGGAATGTCTGCTCTCTATTGGTGCCTTGCATTTCAAAAACACTGCAGATATTTTTTAAAAGTAATTTTCATTTTACTAAACAAAATACTTCCTATTTGAGCCCATGTGTGGAAGATTTAATATTCTTAATTTAGCTGTACATTTCTTTATGGAAATTGATTATCTATACTCAGTTTCATTACAGAGAAGGAACCCATGAAAACATCAGTGTTAAGAGCATGACGAAAGGTGTCAATAAAGCCGTAGGATCGCACAACCCTTTGTGTGTGTGGCTGCTGGTACGTGTGATCTTTGAAAACCTTGGCTTTAGCCCTCTGGAATCAGAGCTTACCCACCATAGTATGTTTTGATATTAGGTGGTTCTACACATAGTTGGCAAAATGACTTGGTAAATTTATAATACTGAAGTATATTAGTATAAGTTAAATTTGATGTGTCAACTTTATTTTGTATTTCCTTCCATTTGGAAGGTTTGTTAGACCATTAAGGTTATATTAAAGTATTCTTGTGTGTGCTATTTAGTTTTACTTGTTTTAAAGAAATCTGGAAGTGGTTATGAGTTTTAATTCATAGAATTGTCAATAACATAACATTTGCAATCGTCATTCCTCCTGTTGTCCATGTAAGCAGCTTTAGTCGTAGGTTCCCTTCATTGTAATTTATTATTTGTAAAGATTCCTTGAAACATATTCAGTACCAAAATGCATCTGAAACCATTAAGCAGTGCTTTTATTTCAGATCTGTAAGTTAATTGTATTAAAATCCAAATTGGAATGAAATAGTAGTAATGGCCTAAGACCATGTTCAGTTTGACAAGCTTTATATACTGTACATAATTTCATTGTAACCCTTAAAAATAGAGCCAATAATAGAATTTCTGCAGTCTCATTTATACAGTTAAAGCATTATTGCTATTATGTAGGTCACGGATGTTTATAATACTAAAGTATTTTAAAATGTGCAAGTAGAAAAAACAAAGTGATGCATGCATATTTATATATAAGTAAAGCTAGGATTGTGCTGTTTTTGCACTTTATAATTTCAATTAAGTTGCGGCTTTTTACTACAAGTTACCTTTATTAGTAAAAGGAGCAAATTAGACTTAATTCATTGATCTCGGTTAAGTGAGCAGACTGCATGACTTGTATAGTGCCAGTTTCTCATTTCATATTAGCCTAAATATTACAGAAATTACTCCTTGGGCTCTAAAATGTAGAGGAAATGAAAATGTAAGGATTAAGGCTGTGTAACAGAATCTGGCTTTTTAAAATTTAAGTGAAACTGAGCTGTAAACATCAAGAGGAAGTAGGACATAAACTGGGCTGGTACAGCCTGGAAGCCCTGTGTATTTCTGCCCTCTGTCTGTGAGCTGCTATCTCAGTCTCCTTCAGCTCTTCATGTCTTAGTAAACAGCACCATGTGCAGATGTAATCTTGTTGCAGTCCCCCAGTGTGGTTATTATAAAATGCATTTCTTTGTAAGTCATCTCTGTAAACAGTCACTTTCTCAAAGCACTATAGTTCTGGTCCCCTGAAATCTGGATCACATGTATGATTATTTTTAATATTTGATAGGAACTAGGTTTCAGTGAAATGATTTGAAAGCATAGCAGGATGTGGCTTTTTAAATTTATGAAACTTTCGAAAAGTAGCAACTGAAATTGGTCACTTTTCTGTTACACAGAGAAGCAGACCTTTTGATAACATTTGGGAGGGTAAGAGAAATATGCCAAATATGAAACTTTTTTGTCAGCACTACATCTTTTTTTTGCGGGGGGCGGGTAGGGGGGAAGGAGTCTCACTCTGTCACTCAGACTGGAGTGCAGTGATGCGATCTCGGCTCACTGCAACCTCCGCCTCCTGGGTTCAAGCGATTCTCCTGCCTCAGCCTCCTGCGTAGCTGGGATTACAGGTGTACACCACCATGCCCGGCTAATTTTTGTATTTTTAGTAGAGATGGGGTTTCACCATGTTGGTCAGGCTGGTCTTGATCCTCCCACCTTGGCCTCCCAAAGCGCCAGGATTACAGGCGTGAGCCACCGCACCTGGCCAGTACTATATTCATTTTATTGAATAATTTTGAATGACTTAAAGTTCAACTATGAAAAAGCTTTCTTTTCACATGTACTTTTTGATTAGGTATTATCAACTTATTAAACTTGAAGATATGAAGTGACAGGTTTTGCACGTGATGAGTGTTTTCTGTTAAAAAATAAATATTGAAATATTAACCCATGAAATACATTTTTATGGTAACCTATGTTTTACAGTGGAGTTTTAAAAATGCTAGGTCTTTCATTTTATTGATAACTACAAATGAATAAAAAGCATTTATTCTCTTTGTTGATATTCAGTTGTGCTTTTATACTTTACGTTGGATAATAACCTGTGGGCAGTTGTGTAGATGCCGCCATTAGTCCCTGCCTCATGCTTGCCCACAGCTCTTCCTCCCCTCCTTACTTCCCTCTCCTGCCCATGCACCGGAGCTGGGCCAGCCCACTGCCACACAGCCTCTGCACCTGAGCTTGCCAAAGCCCTTCCTGTCTCAAGGTGTGATATTTGCCCCTCCTTGTCTGGAATATCCTTCCCCTAGAACTGCATGAAGCTGGTTTGTTTCAGTCTCATGTTCAAAGACGCTTCCAGACCTAAGGGAGATGTCCATTCTCCTCCCTGTCCCTGCCCCACCACTTGCATTTACCCCTTTTATGTTATTCATCTCAGCATACTCTGAAATAGTCTTGCTTATTGTGTGGTTTTTTTTTTTTTTTTTTTTTTTTTTTATTAACTATGAGCTTGTGAGAACAGGGATTTTCTTTTAAACCGCTGTGTACCTGGCACAACATTTGTCCCCTAGTATGAGCTCGGTATCTTTGGGGCTGTAAACAGGCTTGAGCACTGACATAGGGCCTGGAGAATGTGGTTTCTGGCTAGGCACCTGGGACAATCTACAAAATCTGGGGAGAAAGCTGTCCTTACCCTAAACCTGGAGAGGCCGCTAGGTTCAAGTCTGCAGGAAGGGGATCTGGTTCAGGAGAAGGCCGTCCTGTGAATTGGCCCCACCCAGCAAGCTCAGCTGGAGCAAGGCCTCTGAAGGAGGTGCCCTCTGTGTGGCTCTGCTGTGGTGTTGGTTCATGAAGGACATGGGAGGGGGGCAGGACAGGAGAGGCAGCTCTTCCTGGAGAAAAATACACCCAGCCCAAGTTGGAGCCCTCCTATGGCATAGGGTAGGGAGGGATTCCCGCCATTAGTTCTCTGTCCATGGGTGCTAATCTCACCCCTGCCCTCCGAGCAGTCTGTGCTCCCAGTGTCCCTGTTCTTTTTTTTTTTTTTTTTTGAGGTGGAGTTTTGTTCTTGTTGCCCAGGCTGGAGTGCCATGGCACGATCTCGGCTCACTGCAACCTTCGCCTCCTGGGTTCAAGTGATTCTCCTGCCTCAGCCTCCCAAGTAGCTGGGATTACAGGTGCCTGCCACCATGTCCAGCTCATTTTTGTAATTTTTTTGTAGAGACAGGATTTCACCATGTTGGCCAGGCTGGTCTCAAACTCCTGACCTGAGGTGATCCACCCGCCTCAGCCTCCCAAAGTGCTGGGAATGCAGGTGTGAGTCAAGGCGCCCGGCCTAGTCTCCCTACTCTAGGAAGGGACATGTTTGGGGAGGAAATCCAGGGCAGCTACCTTTGTGAGTTGTCTTAATGCTGCGTTCAGAGTTCCACACGTTCAACAAGCATATCTGACATTTAAGGAAAGTGAATAGCATGTCATGAAAGACAGATGAGCAAAGAACTGATCTTGAAGAAAATGTCATCAGGGAACAAGATAATTAAAGAACAAAAACCTGTGAAGGACTGAATGTGTCCCCCAAAATGTGTATGTCGAAACCTAATCCCACATAGGATGGAATTAGGTGGGGCCTCTGGAAGTTGATGAGATCATTAGCGCCCTTATAGGAGGCCCCGGAGAGCTGCTTTGCCCCTTCCAGCATGTGAAGACACAGTGAGGAGGTGTTGCCTGTGAGGAAGCAGGCCCTCCCAGATGGTGAACCTGCCAGTGCCTTGACCTTGGACTTCCAGCCATCTGAGCTGTGAGCACTACACTTCCATTTTTTTTTTTTTTTCCAAGTTGTCTTTGCTGAAATTTTTTATTTTTTTTATTTTTTATTATACTTTAGGTTTTAGGGTACATGTGCACAATGTGCAGGTTTGTTACACATGTATCCATGTGCCATGTTGATTTCCTGCACCCCTTAACTCATCATTTAGCATTAGGTATATCTCCTAATGCTGTCCCTCCCCCCTCCCCCCACCCCACAACAGTCCCCGGAGTGTGATGTTCCCCTTCCTGTGTCCATGAGTTCTCATTGTTCAATTCCCACCTACGAGTGAGAACATGCGGTGTTTGGTTTTTTGTCCTTGCGATAGTTTACTGAGAATGATGTTTTCCAGTTTCATCCATGTCCCTACAAAGGACACGAACTCATCATTTTTTATGGCTGCATAGTATTCCATGGTGTATATGTGCCACATTTTCTTAATCCAGTCTATCGTTGTTGGACATTTGGGTTGGTTCCAACTCTTTGCTATTGTGAATAGTGCCGCAATAAACATACGTGTGCATGTGTCTTTATAGCAGCATGATTTATAGTCCTTTGGGTATATACCCAGTAATGGGATGGCTGGGTCAAATGGTATTTCTAGTTCTAGATCCCTGAGGAATCGCCACACTGACTTCCACAATGGTTGAACTAGTTTGCAGTCCCACCAACAGTGTAAAAGTGTTCCTATTTCTCCACATCCTCTCCAGCACCTGTTGTTTCCTGATTTTTTAATGATGGCCATTCTAACTGGTGTGAGATGGTATCTCACTGTGGTTTTGATTTGCATTTCTCTGATGGCCAGTGATGATGAGCATTTCTTCATGTGTTTTTCGGCTGCATAAATGTCTTCTTTTGAGAAGTGTCTGTTCATGTCCTTTGCCCACTTTTTGATGGGGTTGTTTGTTTTTTTCTTGTAAATTTGTTTGAGTTCATTGTAGATTCTGGATATTAGCCCTTTGTCAGATGAGTAGGTTGCAAAAATTTTCTCCCATTCTGTAGGTTGCCTGTTCACTCTGATGGTGGTTTCTTTTGCTGTGCAGAAGCTCTTTAGTTTAATTAGATCCCATTTGTCAATTTTGGCTTTTGTTGCCATTGCTTTTGGTGTTTTAGACATGAAGTCCTTGCCCACGCCTATGTCCTGAATGGTATTGCCTAGGTTTTCTTGTAGGATTTTAATGGTTTTAGGTCTAACATTTAAGTCTTTAATCCATCTTGAATTAATTTTTGTATAAGGTGTAAGGAAGGGATCCAGTTTCAGCTTTCTACACATGGCCAGCCAGTTTTCCCAGCACCATTTATTAAATAGGGAATCCTTTCCCCATTTCTTGTTTTTGTCAGGTTTGTCAAAGATCAGATAGTTGCAGCTATGCGGCATCATTTCTGAGGGCTCTGTTCTGTTCCATTGATCTATGTCTCTGTTGTGGTACCAGTACCATGCTGTTTTGGTTACTGTAGCCTTGTAGTATAGTTTGAAGTCAGGTAGCGTGATGCCTCCAGCTTTGTTCTTTTGGCTTAGGATTGACTTGGCGATGCGGGCTCTTTTTTGGTTCCATATGAACTTTAAAGTAGTTTTTTCCAGTTCTTTGAAGGAAGTCATTGGTAGCTTGATGGGGATGGCATTGAATCTATAAATTACCTTGGGCAGTATGGCCATTTTCACGATATTGATTCTTCCAACCCACTAGCATGGAATGTTCTTCCATTTGTTTGTATCCTCTTTTATTTCATTGAGCAGTGGTTTGTAGTTCTCCTTGAAGAGGTCCTTCACATCCCTTGTAAGTTGGATTCCCAATAAATGTAATCCAGCATATAAACAGAACCAAAGACAAAAGCCACATGATTATCTCAATAGATGCAGAAAAGGCCTTTGACAAAATTCAACAACCCTTCATGCTAAAAACTCTCAATAAATTAGGTATTGATGGGACGTATCTCAAAATAATAAGAGCTATCTACGATAAACCCAGAGCCAATATCATACTGAATGGGCAAAAACTGGAAGCATTCCCTCTGAAAACTGGCACAAGACAGGGATGCCCCCTCTCACCGCTCCTATTCAACATAGTGCTGGAAGTTCTGGCCAGAGCAATCAGGCAGGAGAAGGAAATAAAGGTTATTCAATTAGGAAAAGAGGAAGTCAAATTGTCCCTGTTTGCAGATGACATGATTGTATATCTAGAAAACCCCATCGTCTCAGCCCAAAATCTCCTTAAGCTGATTAGCAACTTCAGCAAAGTCTCAGGATACAAAATCAATGTACAAAAATCACAAGCATTCTTGTACACCAATAACAGACAAACAGAGAGCCAAATCATGAGTGAACTCCCATTCACAATTGCTTCAAAGAGAATAAAATACCTAGGAATCCAACTTACAAGGGATGTGAAGCACTTCCATTCTTTATTAATTATCCAGTCCAAGGTACTTTAGGAACCTGAATGGATTAAGACAAACCTGATTATGCCACTCCAAGATTTGAGGTAACATTTGAACCTAAAAGAGGCTGTATGAAAGAGGTTATAATCAAAACGATTTTTGACTAAAAAATTGTTGGCCTAAGATAATTCAGTAGCAGGGCTGAATAATGGGATGACTCAAAATCAGTAACCTCAAAGGCAATTTCAAAGAAATCTGTTTAGCAAGAAGACCAAGATGACAAGATGAGCCAAGAGACTTGGCCAGAGGACCTCCAGGCTGACAAAGTTTCCCCGAGGAAGTCAGATTGGAAAAGTGTCCTCAGGTTCAAGGAAACCTGGGTGTGCACTGGGTGAATGAGAGTGGCAGACAGAAGGAAAACAGCAAGGCCTCTGAGGTAGGAGGGACAGCGTTTTTGAATGTGGAATTTATGCCCTGATACATGTTTTTAAAAATGAACCTTGCTGCCCGTAGAAAATGAACCCCCGAACAAGGTTAAGGTCGAGCTGGCCCCTCGTGTCATCGGACTTTGCGTTGTGGCCCTGCCTGCGGAAACGTGTGCTCTGCTACAGCCCTGGGAGCAGGGGCGATCTCCCAACTCCTGCCCCACTTCTAGCACATGCTGTGCTTGGCCACTTCTCTGCCTGCTAGTTTAACAGCTGCACTGGGCAAGGTTTGCCCTCTGCACACCAGACCTGCTTCCCAAGAACCAGGGAAGAGGAGAGGGCATGGCTTGGGCCTGAGCTTAGTGGGCTGGGTGGAGGCAGGAGGTACTGCATGGAGGAGCATGGACGGTGGCATGCAGGAGGCCAGTCATTCTGCAGTTTTAGCTGGAGGTTTGTTTTTGGTTGTTTATAGAATCAGATTTGATGATGAAACTTTTTTCCATAAATGTTTAGTTTCAGACACTTGTATTTTTTTTTTTCCTTTTTTTTTTGAGACTGAGTCACTCTTGCTCAGGCTGGAGTGCAGTGGTACTAGCTCGGCTCACTGCAACCTCTGCCTCCCAGGTTCAAGCGATTCTCCTGCCTCAGCCTCCCGAGTAGCTGGGATTGCAGGTGTGTTTCACCATGCCCGGCGAATTTTTTTGTATTTTTAGTAGACACGGGATCTCACCATGTTGGCCAGGCTGGTCTTGAACTCCTAACCTATGGTGATCCGCCCCCCCCCCCCCCCAGCCTCCCAAAGTGCTGGGATTACAGCCATGAGCCACCGTACCCAGCCCTGTATTGTCTTTAAAAACCCATTTTGGGCCTGGCATGGTGGCTCACGCCTGTAATCCCAGCACTTTGGGAGGCCGAGGCAGGCGGATCACGAGGTCAGAAGATCAAGACCATCCTGGCTAACACAGTGAAACCCCATCTCTACTAAAAATACAAAAAAAAAAAAAAAAAAAATTAGCCGGGCATGGTGGTGGGTGCCTGTAGTCCTAGCTGCTTAGGAGGCTGAGGCAGGAGAATGGCATGAACCCAGGAGGCGGAGCTTGCAGTGAGCCCAGATCACACCCCTGCACTCCAGCCTGGGCAACAGAGCGAGACTCTGACTCAAAAACAAAAACAAAAAATACGATTTTGGCATGTTTTATAAGTTGCCAGACTATTGGATATATATCTTAATCATACTTTGTTTGAAATCCTTTGTGGTTTCTAAAGCACTAGTAGCTTTCTGAAAGGAAGATTTTTAATGAATGAAGCACGCTTCGTCCTGCCCATCCCCTCCTGCCCCAGCACCCCTACTGCCCCAGCGCCAGGCCTTCTCTAGCAGCTCCCATGGGCTCATCTCTGCAGCAAGCATTGCTCCACCAGGGGGCAGTGCTCCCCCTGCAGGTAAGTGGTGGAACTTCACGTTTCCCTCTAGTTTTAACATTTTAACATACACTATTATGTGTAAATATATTAATTATATGTTAATTACACTTATAGAGGTTAGGTATATATGGAAGATCATATCTGAGCGTGCGTTACATTCTCCAGTATTTTTATTTGTCATGATTTATTGCAGGGCTCATTTATTTGATCTACCCCAACTTATTTAACACACATTTCCAAGAAAATATCCATCACACTAGAAAGAAACAGAGAGGAAGGAAGGAAGGGAGGGAGGGAGAGAAGGAGAAAGGAAGAAAGGGAAGGAAAAAGGAATGGAGGAAGGGAAAAATGGAAGGAGGAAGGAAGGAAGGGAAAGAAAGAAGAAAGCCATTTGTTCCTGCAAAGCTAAACCTCTTTGTAGTAAGTTCTGGCAGAAGATGTGTTTCTGGAATGAAACTACAGGCTTGGAAATGGAATTTCTTAGCCTAATTTCTAAATTAGAACTGCTTATGCAAATTAATACTCCGTACATTTCAATAAGCACTCCGCCTGCAGATGCAGAGGTGGCCCCATCCTGTGATGTGCCACCATATCCCTTTTCAGTGAAGGGCTTTGTTGGCTGCTGTGGGCATTCTCATGGCCTCTCCAGGGATGGCCTCCACTGTACCACTGTAGAGACCTATGTCACCAAGGCCAGGCCCTCCCAGGGGGCTCCATCCAACGACCATTCTGCCTCAGGGTAAGAGGCCCGGCCCTCTCAGCCTGAGTCCATTCTGGCTCCAGAGCTCCCTGAGAGCTTGCCTGGCAAGTTCCTCTTGCTATTCTAGCTTCCAGCAGGCGTTGATTTCTGGGGCACTTTTGATAAACTCCTGGCAGGAAACTCAATCTCGGGGGGTCAGAGTCTACTTCCTGGGGAGCCCAATCTGTGACCCCTAGGAGTGGGGACCATGGAAGCACTTGGCTCTCCAGCATGTGCTGAATAGGGGGTGCTGCCTGCAGTGTCCGCGTGGAAACCTGGCTAGGAGAATGCCTGTGTGCTCCGCGTGGGGATGCAAAGTTGTGAGCAAACCTTCTTCAGGGAGGGGATGTTCAATGCGATACTTGAACATTGGGACCTGAAAAACTGATGGGCTGATGGGGTCTGCCTGTGATTGGCAGCACTCGCAGAATCACGAGGGATGAGCACAGGCCACCCTAGACGGGAGGGGGTCCCTACTGGCAGGGAGGTGCTGTGGGGGCAGCAGGCAGGTGCAGGAAAACAGAAAAGCAGAGTAATTGAATGTAAATCATGCGACTCCACTACAGTGGTGAAGCCTGGATGGGCAACTCGGCTGAGTGATGCTGGTCAAGTTATTTAGTATCAGTATTCTCAGTTTTCTCATCTGTAAAGGGGATTAAATACTTCTTTCCCTTACAGGGCTGCCATGGTCTTAAATTAAGTAATGCCTGCAGAGAGCTTAGCATTGTTCTTGGCAAGTCACTAGTATTCAGTAAATACTATTTTTATTAAGAAGATAAGATTCACAGGACTTAGTGTCTTAACTAGATGTTGAGAGTAAGGAGAAGAGAGAATACTTCTCGGATGGTTCTTCAGTTTCTGATGAAAATCTGTTCCCCTTTCAAAACCTAATTCAGATGTCACTTCCTCCTCAAAGTTCTCGCCCCGCCCCGAGCTACTGTGATGTATTTTAATGACCTGGTAGCTTTTTTCTCATATCCCTGTTAGTGGTATTGTGGTAAGAACATGAGACACAGAGTCAGAAACCATGGATTTCTGGTCTTGACTCCACTACCACTCAGAGGAGCCTCATGGTGGATGCCATAAGAGTTTACACTGAAAAGGATTTTCACGAAAACCTGCATTTTCATTTCGTTCACAAGAGAATTATGAGACTAGAAAAACAACAATTCTTAGTATACCACAGACTATGGTGCCCAGGAATAACAGACAAGCTTTAACTCACACGATGAGCATCTTTATTTAGCTCTGCTTTTAGATATCTGCATGATAAAGATGAGTGATCCAACATTAGAAATCATCTGGACATTAAAACTGAATTGTAGGCAGGCATGGTGGCTCACACCTGTAATCCCAGCACTGAGGGAGGCCAAGGTGGGCAGACTGCTCGAGCTCAGGAGTTTGAGACCAACCTGGGCAACATGGTAAGACCCCTATCTCTACAAAAAATATAAAAATTAGCTAGGCATCGTGGCCTGTGCCTGTAGTCCTAGCTATTGAGGAGACTGATGCAGGAGGATCATTTGAGCTCAGGAGTTTGAGACCATTCTGGGCAATACGGTGAAACCCTCTCTCTACAAAAAAATGCGAAGATTAGCCAGGCATGGTGGCACATGCCTGTGGTCCCAGCTACTCGGGAGGCTGAGGCAGGAGGATTGCAGGAGGTTTGCTTGAACCGGGGAGGTCAAGGCTGCAGTGAACTGAGATTGCATCACTGCACTCCAGCCTGGGTGACAGAGTAAGACCCTATCTCAAAAAAAAGAACTAATTGTAACGAACTATCTTTCAAATTATATCAAAACGTAATTCATAAATTCTATGTTGCCCAGAGATCGTGAGGAGCTCTTCTATGATTTGACAGTGCAATTACTGAAGGGGAAGACACCATGCAAATACATGGTAAAAATATTCAAATTATTACTGATTTGACACAAAATATTGATGTAAATAACATAAAACTGTAATATGCCATTATGATGACATTAATGAAAAATTGGTTAATGAATGTCATTGAAAGCATGTACATCACTAAATGTTCTTAGTCACTGAAAATGTGAAATATCCTCTAAACTCATATGTGAAAAAAGAACTTGAAAAAGGTTTCCAGAAATGTGACAATTCTAGCACTTTCATGACATTTTAAAAAAGGGATTGTAAAGATTGATGAAACCCTTAAAACCTCTCCATAATTAAAAATCATTTTTGATCAACAGAGTAAACTGATTTTTTATCTCTGTTGAAAGATATTTTTAAAATCATTGTCCTAGGGAAAGGTCATATCAGAACCTTTGCTATTTAATGTAGCACAGATGTATCAAAAAGGCATGCCAGGCAGTTACAGATATCTTAGTTTTCTGGATTTTGTGACGTTTGTGGTATTTGTCAGATTTTTAAAATTTGTGATTTGTTGGGATTTGCTCCTCATTCACAGGTAATTTTATATACTTTTGTATTCACTTTGAAAAAGAAGGCAACTGTAAATTTTATGAACTTCAAGTGCTATAAAACAATTACCACAGTAAATTTTGAAAAATTCACCCCAGAAAGAAACCTTGTACCCATCGGCAGTAACTCCCTATGCTCCGCCATTTCCTCTCAGCTCCCTGTCTGGCAACCACTTCCTGTCTCTTTAGAGTTGCCTCTTCTGGACATTACATATAAACGGAATTATACACTATGTGGACTTTTATGACTGGCTTCTTTCACTTAGCATAATGTTTTCAAGATTCATCCGTGTTGTAGCATTTGTGAGTACTTCATTTATTTTTGTTTCCTAACAATACTCCATTGTAGGGATTGACCACACTTTATCCATTCATTGGTTGATGGACATCTGGGTTGTTTCCACTTTTTGCTGTTGTGAATAACAGTGCTAAGCACATTCATATGCAATGTTTGTGTAGATATATAATACGCTTTATTTTCTCTTGGGTACTTAAAAGTGGAGCTTCTGGGTAATATAATAACTCTATGTTTAGTATTTTGAAGAATTGCTAAATTGTTTTCCAAAGCAGCTGTACCATTTTATATCCCTACCAGCAGTGCATGAAGCTTCCAGTTTCTCTGCATCACCACAAATACTCCTTATTATCTCTCTTTTTAGGTATAGACATTCTGGCAGATGTGACATTGTATCTCCTTGTGGTTTAGATTTGCATTTGGAGCATGTCTTATGTGCACTTAAAAATATTAATATCTATTCTGCTGTTGTTGGGTAAACTGTTCTATAAATGTTGATATGGTTTGGCTGTGTCCCCACTCAAAATCTCATCTGGAATTGTAATCTCCATAATCCCCATGTGTCAAGGGTGGGACCAGGTGGAGGTAATTGGATCATTAGGGTCCAACATTATGGTCCATTATGATCATTGGATCCCTAATGATCATTGGATCATGAGGGTGGTTTTCCCTACACTGTTTTCATGGTAGTGAGTCTCACAAGGTCTGATGGTTTTATAAGCATCTGGCATTTCCCCTGCTTGCACTCAGGCTGTCCCGCCACACTATGAAGAAGGTGCCTTGCTTCTCCTTTGCCTTCTGCCATGAGTGTAAGTTTCCTGAGGCCTCCCTAGCCATGCTGAACTGTGAGTCAGTTAAACCTCTTTCCTTTATAAATTACCCAGCCTCAGCTATTTCTTCATAGCATTGTGAGAACAGACTAATACAGGTGTTTTTTAGGTCTCGTTATTGTGTCGTTCAAGTCTTTTATTTCCTTGTTGATCTTACTCTTAGTTGTTCTATCCATTATTGAAAATGGGGCATTGGCTGGGCGTGGTGGCTCATGCCTGTAATCCCAGCACTTTGGGAGGCCAAGACCAGCGGATCACTGGAGGTCAGGGGTTCGAGACCAGCCTGGCTAACATGGAGAAATCCTGTCTCTACTAAAAATACAAAAATTAGTCAAGTGTGGCAGCGCGCGCCCGCCTGTAGTCCCATCTACGTGGGAGGCTGAGGCAGGAGAATTGCTTGAACCCTGGAGTAGGAGTTTGCAGTGAGCTGAGATCATGCCACTGCACTCCAGTCTGGGTGACAGAGTGAGACTCAAAAAAGAAAAAAAAAAAGGAAATAAAATGGGACATTGGATTTGTAAGTTTCTGACAGGTTCATTTTGCCTGCTGCCCAGATACAGCTGATTTATGAGGACAGGGAAATTTCAATAGAGAAAGAGTTTAATACACATAGAACTGGCTAACAAGAGACTGGAGTTTTATTATTACTCAAATCAGCCTCCACAAAAATTTGGAGGCTAGGGCTTTTCAAAGATAGTTTGGTGGGCAGGGGTTTGTGTACTAAGAAACTAAATGTTTCTTGTGTACTAAGTCAGCTTCTGGGTTGGGGCCAGAGGACCAGTTGAGCCAAGAATTCAAGAGGTACAGGTTCAAGTAGGGCCATCTGGTTGTCAGAAATGCAGAAGCCTGGAAAGTCATCTCAAATGTTAGGTTCTACAATAGTCAAGTTATTTATAGTAATTGGGAAAGTTGCAAATCTTGTGACTTCTGTAGAAAATAGGTGGTAATCTTTACACCTGTGTCTTAGCAGAATTCAGGCCCTTCACTTCCTCCTAACGTGGTAGCCTTTCATTAGTTTTACAAAGGCAGTTTAATTTTGGGGGCAGGACTATTATCATCTAAACTATAAACTATAATCATTTGTCCCAAAGTTAGCTTGGCCCATGCCCAGGAATGACCAAGGGCAATTTGGAGATGAAAGTCAAGATGGAGTTTGTTAGATGAAATCTCTTTCACTGTTACAATTTTCTCACTGTTAAAATTTACAAAGGCAGTTTCAAAATCTGAAACTTTTATTGTTAAAGTATTTATTCCTTTAGTTCTGTCATTTTCTGCTTGTATTTTGGAACTCTGTTGTTAGGTGCATACATATTGTAATTGTTATATCTTCCTGATGGATTAGTATTGTAATCACTGTAAAATACACCATTATCATTGTAAAATATTCTTTATCTCTAGTATTTTTTGTCTGTTTGACTTAAAGTCTATTTTGTTTGATATTAGCATAGCTATTCTTGCTCTTACTGTGGCAATTTGTATGATACCTTTTTCTTTTAGCCTATTTATATCTTTGAATCTCAAGTTTGTCTCCTGTAGATCGCATATAGTTGGATAATTTTTAGTTCTTTTGATTGGATTGTTTAATTCATTCATTTTTAGTGTTACTATTGATATGGCTGGATTTGTGTCTGCAATTTTAATTTTTGTTTTCTATATGTCTCGTGTTTTTGTGGCTTTGCTTCTTCTTCTTTGCTTTCTTTTGCATTAAGTATTTTCTAGTTTAACAACTTAATTTCTTAAATTATTTTTAAGTATATTTCTACGTATTTCCTTAATGAATGCTTGATGGCTCACAATCTCCTTCTCAGTTTATCAGAATCTACTTAAGTTTATATTAACTTATGTCCAGTGAGATATAAACACGTTTCTTCTTTATAGCTCTATGTCCTCTTCACTTGTTTTTGTGCTGTTATTGTTATACTTACTACCTCTGTATATGTTACAAGCCCAAGAATACTATTATACTTATTTATATAATTTTATGTGTTTTAAAGAACCTGAGACTGGAAGTGAGGGAAGTAGGGCATGCAGGAAGGAAGGAAGAGGAAGGAAAAGTGTGGGAAAGGGGGCTGCACCTCCTTCAGTGGATACCCTGAGCTTATTTCCGGGGGCCTTTGTAAATTCCCACTGATAAATCTTTGGAAGATAAAATCCCCCTCTTCCCTGCATCTTATTAGAACAGTGTATCCTGGAGGACATCCCTTGCCTTTCACCAGGTGACCCTATACTGGAGGCAGAACTTCTCGATTGTGCGGATTTCAAAATGGCTCCATGTACTCATAGTTTTCATGACAGACTTCATTGCCATAGTCAAATACTGTTCCACTTACTGCAGTTTCCTACAATCTGGGTTTTGTTCAGTTGAAATTAAATAAATTTTATGCACAAACCTTTCATGGCTGTCTGTGATCTTTTAAAAAATGTGAACATGTACAGGATGATGAGTTCTAAGGATGTATGTTCTGCAAAGCCTCAGAGCAGGAAGGAGAAGTACACTTGTACATTAGAAGATGAATATGCTTTTGGAGTTTGGACTCCATTTCTTTTTTTGTTCTTTTTTTTTTTTTTGGCAGAATGTTGCCCTGTCCCTCAGTAGCGCGATCTTGGCTCACTCCAACCCCGCTTTCCGGGTTCAAGCGACTCTCATGCCTCAGCTTCCAAAATAGCTGGGATTACTGGTGCCCACCACCACGCCTGGCTAAGTTTTGTATTTTTAGTAGAGATGGCTTTTGCCATGTTGGCCAGGCTGGTCTTGAACTCCTGACCTCAGGTGATCCACCCACCTCAACCTCCCGAAGTGCTGGGATTAGAGGCATGAACCACCACGCCCGGCCTGGACCCTGTTTTCTACATTTTAGTACACATATTCCTATAGAGAGATGTACATAACCCACTGACATACTAGGGAACTTTTGAAATGTAACCTTTCAAAAACTGAAGCTTGAGAAACTTTGTTTTGTTGTACTCTATATCAATGGAGGAGGCATATGTTCTATAATTGATAATAGTTAATGAATGTCTGCTGGGCTTCATTGACCCATACATTACCTTAAAATCAAATGATGATTTCTTAAAGTCTAGACATTCCCAAGAAATGGGAACATTCTGAGTTTTAAGTGCTAAATCAGAATAGGTGTTAAAATGAGCCTTTGGAAAAAGTTTGTCAATTTGCACACATCTATGTTTTAGGTGCAATAGCAAATAAACGCAGTACATGAACGAATGAGTGCTCATGGGAAATTAGAGGTGGTCTTGTCTAAAGGGAAGTACTGTGGGCCATGGTCAGAATCCTAGGGTTCCGGATCCTGCCATGCCACTCCCTGGCAGCCTGGCTGGCTTCCCCGGGCTCCACCTTTCACCAGCGGGAGCGGAACTGTTTCTCAGTGTTTCCACTCCGGGCTGTTGGAGCCCCAGGGCTCTCAGGGTGTTTCAGGGGGCTGTGGACAGGGAAAGGAACAGCACTTTTTTCCTAAGATTTACAAAGAGCAATTCTTAAACAACTGGTTTAGGGAAAGCTACTGGACTAAGTTCTCCCAACCCCAACTTTCTGGCACTTTAGGAACTGTCCATTTTCACTGAGTGGCTGGCCTCAGAATTGCAGTGAGCAAGCTGCCTGGATGGTGCGATCACCTGGGAAGGAAAGCAAAGCTTTCTAGAGAAGACCAGTGGGACCTCTGTGTTGCCAGCTGAACGTATTCTGAGGCAACATCAAATCCTGATGCTCTGGCAGACTGTTCAGGCCTCTGTTAGAAGATAAGCATGCCTGCTCATGTCTAGGGAAGCTGTGTTCAAAGTCAGTGAAAGTGATGACTAAAATTATTTAATATCTTAAAGCACCTCCTCTCCCAAAATGCTAAAACTACTTTGTTTTTCTACTTGTATGTAGGTGTTTAAATAAGATCATCTACATAAAATAACTACTTGTAGCAAAAAGAAAAAATAGGTCATTTATCCAGCTCATATTTTCAAGTCAAACCACTTGAGTTGTGGGAGTGGTTTATCAGCAGCTATTTCCACCTCTTTGAAAAAGAGAAACAAAAAACATTGCCATGGGCTTAGAAAAATATTTGGCAATGCATCTCCTAAGAAACAGTGGAAAGCCTTTCATTTATTTTTCTTTCTTTTCTTTTATTTTTTTGAAACGTAGTCTCTCTCTGTTGCCCAGGCTGGAGTGCAGTGGCGCGATCTCGCCTCACTGCAGCCTCTGCTTCCCAGGTTCAAGTGATTCTCCTGCCTCAGCCTCCTGAGTAGCTGGGACTACAGGTGCACTAACATGTCTAGCTAATTTTTGTATTTTTCGTAGAGGCAGGGTTTCACTGTGTTGGCCAGGCTGGTCTCGAACACCCGATCTCCAGTGATCTACCTGTCTTGGCCTCCTAAAGTGCTGGGATTAGAGGCATGAGCCACTGCGCCCGGCCTACATTTATTTTTCTACTGAGGAAATAAATTGAGGGCTCAGAAGACTTGGAAAAAAATATAGGTTTTTAGAGGAAAATAGTGTTTAAATGAGCAACTTCACAAGAACAACTATTTGGTTGATTCCTCGAGGTGAAATAAAGATGGAGACGGAAAGTGGCAGAGCCCAACAGAATGTGAAAGACAGAATCCAGGGCCAGGAGGAGAAAGTTCAACAAGGAGAGGAGGAGCTGGAGACAGGGGAGGAAGAAGGGCAGGAGAGGACACGCTGGGCACGGTGGGGGTGAGCCCACTGCGAGTCAGTGCTCCCAAGGGGAAAGAAAGCGAACAGTAGTGGGTTTCTGTGCTCATTGCAATAATTGGGGTTTTTTGGCTCCTCTTATCAGAAGGGGCTATCAACCGATATTGCTGCCATGGCATTCATGTGTCACCACCACGCACAATACCCTTATCACGTCTATCGGTGATTGACTTTACTGTATTTATTAGTCACAGAAGCCTCCTGGGAGGAAATATTCTCAACTGCACTGGTGTGGAAAAAATAATCTCTTCTTGTAAGGTGCTTGTTTCAGGACTGAATAAAATCCAGTAGACTTTCCACATCCTAGTTCTGATAATACTGTAATACATATGGAATACAGTTGTTCCTGGGCACCCATGGGGCTTGGTACCAGGATGCCTGAGGATACCAAGTCTCTCATATGAAATGGCATCACATTTGCATATAACCTATGCAAATCCTCCTGTGTACTTTAAATCTCTATTATGATATCTAATACAATGTAAATGCTATGTAAATAGTTGTTTATTGTTTCTTAACTTGTATTTTTTTATTATTGTATCACCTTTTGTTTTATTCTTTTAAAATATCTTGGTCTATGATTGGTTGAATCCACAGATGCAGAACCCATGGATACAAAGGCTGACTGTATATGCGTAATATATAGAAAGCATAATATATACAGAAATGAATGCTTAACAGATTATTTTTATGGGTGATGTTTACTTCCCAACCTAAATAATTTTCTAAAACTGAGTTGAAGATTTTCAGGATTCTCAGAGATTTATTTGTGTATTGAAAAAGGAGCAATATATATATATATATATATATATATATATTTTTTTTTTTTTTTTTTAAGAATCTCACTCTGTCACCCAGGCTGGAGTGCAGTGGCATGATCTCAGCTAACTGCAACCTCTGCCTCCTGGGTTCAAGCGATTCTTCTGCCTCAGCCTCCCGAGTAGCTGGGACTGCAGGCATGTGCCACCACACCTGGCTAATTTTTATATTTTTAGTAGAGACAGGGTTTCACTATGTTGGCCAGGCTAGTCTTGAACTCCTGACCTCAAGTGATCTGCCCGTGTCGGCCTCCCAAACTGCTGGGATTACAGGCATGAGCCACTGCAGCCGGCCATAAAACCATAAGTTATATGAAATATTTAAATTATCTTGATAATACTTAAAGCCTTCCTGTGAGATGGAATATAGAGCCAAGCTGTATATTCTCAAGCTCTAACAGTCAGGATTCCTACTTGTTTTCTACAAAGCATAGTATTGCAGACACTATTTAACATACCATATGTTCTCATGAACATATGAGAACATATATATATTTGCAGAAATAATAACTTTTCCTTAATTGTGTGGGCTTGAGGAAGTAGTAGAAATATAGGCCACCATAGAGTGCACACCAGAATAGGAAGCCTTGCAGAAGACTATCTTGCCATTTCTCTCCAGGGTAGCTGAATTTTCCACTGTGGTTTGACTTCTGTGGTTTCAGAGCTAATGTGTGCACTGAAAGTGTGTACTATTATGTAACAGCAACCATACTGTGGATGTGCTTGTCTGTCAGTGCCCACTCATACTTGGTAAAGTAAAACCCTGATTAATGAGCTGACTCAGAGACGGGTGCTCTCATTAATTGAATTTTCTTCTTAAATGAAAGATTTGGAAACTTTCTTATTGAATACATATCTAAAATGCAAGTACATTCATTAGTGCACTTCATAATTATTCTTTAATGATTTAACTTTTTAATGACTTAAGACCTTTTATTAATCAGGGTCATCATCCTAAATATCAGTTATTGTTTAATACCTTAGCTGTTGCCATAGGAAAGAAGAGAAAGCCCTGCATGAAGCCTCCTAAGGCTGCTGTTTCCCAGCTGTTAACTTGTTTGTGACTTTTGGGTTACCCTTAGTCCATAGAGAACGGGGGAACCAGGAGTGGGAAAGAGCCTGGGTGCTGAATTACTGTGTGGAGCAGATTCTCCTCCTCAGAAAAGCTGATTAGGTGATTGGGTTTTTATGTGTGTAAGAAGGTTCTAGTGTGCTTAGTCACTGAGATTTTAACTTACACCTCAATTAACATACATTTTCCATTTTCTAAGAATCATAAAATATCAGGCTAAATGTGTGCCAGGACATTCTCAGCAAAGAGAGAAGACACCAAGAAAACTAAGTGGAAATTGGAACTAAAACTTCAATAAATGGAATAGATTCTCACTGGATGGGTTTGTTGATAAAAAGAGCCAAACTCTGTAAAATATTTGAAGAGGTTTATTCTGAGCCAAACGTGAGGGACCATGACCCATGACACAGCCTCAGGACATCCTGAGAACATGTGCCGACGGTGGTTGGGTTACAGCTTCATTTGGTACATTTTAGGGAGACAGAAATTATAGGCAAAGACATAAATCAATACATATAAGGTTTATATTGGTTCAGCCCAGAAAGGGGGGACATCTCAAAGTGGAGTGGGAGGCTTCCAGGTCATAGGTAGATTCAAAGATTTCCTGATTGGCAATTGGTTGAAAGAGCCTAATGAGTTGAAGTCAGCAGAAATAAATGTTTGGGGTTACCGTAAGGTGGGTTGTGGAAGCCAAGATTCTTGTTATGTAGATGAAGCCTCCAGACAGCAGGCTTCAGAGACAACACATCATCAGACTTTAAAAGTTGCCAGGCTCTTAGTTAAATCTCTCTGGATCAAACAAAGACTGGAAAGGGAAGGGGACTTGGTTCAGAAAGTAAAGGAATGAAATGGCCTTGTAAAGCTGTTTCTCGTCTTTGCAAGAGACAGTTTACAGGGCCACTTCAAAATATGTTGAAGAAACATATTTTGGAGTAAAATATTTTTTGATTTCTTTGATTTCTGGAGTAAAATATATTTTGATTTATTTCGTAGCCTGCTATGTCATGTGATGTGGAATTTGATATCTTACTGGTACAAAGAGCCTATTTTGTTATTCTTAAGGTCACTGTTTTGGCTGAGCATGGTGGCTCACGCCTGTAATCCCAGCACTTTGGGAGGCTGAGGCAGGCGGATCACCTGAGGTCAGGAGTTTAAGACCAGCCTGGTCAACATGGCGAAACCCTGTCTCTACTACAAATACAAAAATTAGCCTGGTGTGGTGGTGGGCGCCTGTAATTCCAGTTACTTCGGAGGCTGAGGCAGGGTATCACTTGAACCCAGGAGGTGGAGGTTGCGGTGAGCCGAGATTGCACCATTGCACTCCAGCCTGGACAACAAGAGTGAAACTCTGGCTCAAAAAGAAAAAAAAAAAAAGCTCTATTTTATTGTTAATGCCAGTCAGCTGTGCCAGAACTTCAAAAGGAGGAGAGTATAATGAGGCATGTCCCCCAGCCCCACCACTCCCCCTTCACATCATGGCCTGAACTACATTTTCAGGATTTTTTGGAGTGCCTTTGGCCAAGAGAGGGAGTCCATTCAGTCGGTTGTGGGGTTTAGAATTGCATTTTTAGTTGACAGGTTCAAAAACACAACAAAGATAAAAGAGGAGTGAGTCAGCTAACTTGAAGACACACCAACAAAATTATCAAATTGAACAACAGAGAAAGAAACTAAAAAAAATGAACAGAACCAGAGAATTTTGGATTACTACCAAAAGGCTTAGCATTTGTATTATTGGAATACTAGGAGGAGATGAGAAAGAATGAGTACAGAAGAAATATTTAAAGAAATAATGGCGAAGATCTTTCCAAATCTAGCAAAAATGCTTAAACCTACAGATTCAAGAACCTCAGCACCCCCAAAGAGGATAAATCTAAATAAATCCATGTCTAGATACATCAGGGTCAAACTACTGAAAACTAGACCAAAAAAAAAAAAGTCTTGAGAACAGCCACAGCAAAATAATTCATTACGTATTAGAGAAACAAGGATTCAAATGGATGCTGATTTCTCATTAGAAATCATGAAGACCAGAAGGAAGTGCTGAAACAAAGGAACTGTCAGCCAGAATTCTGTATCCAGGGACAATGTCTTCTGGGAATGAAGGTGAAATCAAGATATTCTCAAATTAAGGAAAAGAAAGAAAATCCATTGGTAGGAGGTCTTTTCTAAAAAACTGCTAAAGAAAGTTTTTCAGACAAAAGAGATGTGTTATCAGAGAAGAATATTAAACATCAGAAATGGTAATTATATAAGGAAATATAAGACTATTCCCACCATCCCATTACTGGGTATATACCCAAAGGATTATAAATCATGCTGCTATAAAGACACATGCACACGTATGTTTATTGCGGCACTATTCACAATAGCAAAGACTTGGAACCAACCCAAATGTCCAACAATGACAGACTGGATTAAGAAAATGTGGCACATATACACCATGGAATACTATGCGGCCATAAAAAATGATGAGTTCATTGTCCTTTGTAGGGACATGGATGAAGCTGGAAACCATCATTCTCAGCAAACTATCGCAAGGACAAAAAACCAAACACCACATGTTCTCACTCATAGATGGGAATTGAACAATGAGAACACATGGACACAGGAAGGGGAACATCACACAGCGAGGACTGTTGTGTGGTGGGGGCAGGGGGGAGGGATAGCATTAGGAGAGGTACCTAATGCTAAATGACGAGTTAATGGGTGCAGCACACCAACATGGCACATGAATACATATGTAACAAACCTGCACATTGTGCACATGTATCCTAAAACTTGAAGTATAATGATAATAATAATAATAAAGACTATCTCTTGGGTTTTAAAAATGATTATGATTTGATGGTTGAAATCAACAATTACAATATCTGTTGGGGTTTCCAATGTATGCATCATATGTAGATGTAATATGATGAATTATTTTTACTCCTAACACTTCTGGCACTAAATACATGTTTTTGTTTTCACACCAGCAACCAATTCTCCAACTCGCTGGATACCAACTAGGTGTCCAGCAATTCAATTTAATTCTGACACTGATTACCTATAGTTAGTGTCAAAACCCACAGGTTTAGGGCCCAGTCCCAGAAGAATGTCCCACTTCAATTTTTAATCACAACTTCTGGGCCTGCTATATTTCTGACCAACTGGCTCCAAGTCGGGAATTTTCATGACCCCCCGCCCCTTGTGGTCAATAATTTGCTAGACCAGCCCACAGAACTCAGGGGAAACAGTTTATTTACCATATTATTAAGTATGCAAATAAACGGCCAGATGAAGAGGTACATAGGGAAAGATCCAAAGGGGTCCCGAGCGTAAGAGTTCCTGCTCCATGGAGTTGGGGTGCACCTTCCATCTGGAATGGAAATGCATTTGCTGACCTGGAAGATCTCCAAACCCTTTTACTAAGGGCTTTTTGAGGGCTCTCCTACAAAAACATGATTAATTAAATCTGGCCATTGCTGACTTAGTATCCACCTCCTCTCCCTTTTCCAGAGGTGGGAGGGGGAGGTGGCGCTGAAAGTCCAACCCTCTGATTATAGAGTTGTTTTGTCTGATAACCAGACCCCATCCTGGAGCCATCTGGGGGCCTACCAAGAGTCATCTTACTAGCATACACTCAGGTATGGTTGAAAAGGGCTTCTTGTCAATAAAAAAAGATGGTTCTCCCACTCCTATCACTCAGAAAATTACAAGAGTTTTAGGAGCTCTGTGCCAGGAACTGGGGATAAAGACCAAATATATGTTCTTTATTATATATAGCTGGACACCCAGTTGGTGTCAGAAGAGTTGACATATTGGTCACTGGTGTAGAAAAAGCCCACATATTTGGTGTCATATGTGTTAGAAGTAAAAACAATGAGAGATAAAGGTACCCATATGATGCTTAGTTTCCTCCATTCAACTTGAAGTGGTAAAATATTGATTCTAAGTAGACTGTAAACATTTTGTTAACTATGCGTAATGTAATTCCTTGAGTAAACACTTTTAAAACTATGACAAAATACATAGTTAAATATACAACAGATAAATACAGTATGCTACAAAATGTTTGTATAATCCAAAAGAAGGTAGGAAAGAGAAAAGAATGAAAAACAGAAGATAAAACAAAACAAATAACAAAATGGTAAACCTGAAGGCAAATCCATCAATGCTAACAGACATCTATAGAGCACGTTAGCCAAAAACAAAATATACATTTTTCTGTATATATACAAGAAACCTTCTCCAGGATAGATTATATGTTAGGCTAAAATCAAACTTCAATATATTTAAAAGTACAGAAATGACACAAAGTATGTTCTCCAGTCACTTTGGAATAAAATAGGAAATTAATAACAGGAAAAAATCTGGGAAACTCACAAATATATAGAAATGTGAAGACACACTCCTAAATAACCAATGGATCAAAGGAGAACTCAAAGGGGAAATCAGAAAATACTTGGAGATGTATGAAAATGAAGATAAAACACACCAACCTTATGGAATCCAGTGAAAGCAAGATGAGGGCTTAGAGGACAATTTATAGCTGTAAAGGCTTATATCAAGAAGGAAAAAAATAAGTCAACAAGCTAACCTTCCACTTAAAGACACTGGAGAAAGAAGAGCAAACTAAATCTAAAGCAAGCAAAATGAAGAAAATAAAGATTAAAATGAAAATTAATGAAATAGAGAATAGAAAGACAATAGAGGAAATCAATAAAATTAAAAAACTGGTTCTTTGAAAAAAAATCCAACAAAACTGACAATCCTATAGCTAGACTGGCCACGAAAAAGAGAAGATTCACATTACTAGCGTCAGAAATGAGAGAAGACATTACTTCTGACCTTGACAGAAATACAAAGGGTTGTAAAGGAAGACTGTGACAGCAATTGTACATCAACAATGAAATAACTTAGATAAGGTGGGAAGATTTCTAGAAAGATATAAACTTCCAAAACTGATTTAAGAAAATATCAAAAATCTAAAAAGAATTATAATAATTAAGACTGAATAGCTAAGCAAAAATCTACCCACAAAGTAAAGCCCTGTATCAAGTGGTTTCACCACGGAATTCTACTAAATTTTTTTTTTAAATGAACACCAATTCTTTACAAACTCTCTCAAAAAAGAGGAGGGAATACTTTACAATCCATTTTATGAGGCTAGTTGCCCTGATACCAAAACCAGACAAAAACTTAATAAGAAAAACTAAAGATGAATATATCTTATGAATAGATGCAGACATCATGAACAAATACTAGCAAACCAAATCCAACAACATATAAAGGGAAATATCCACCATGACCAAGTGGAATTTTTATCCCAGGAATGCACAGTCGATTCAACATTTGAAAAATCAATTAATGTAATGCATAATAACAATAGAATAAATACAAAAATTACATGATCATTTCAAAAGATGCAGAAAATATATTTGGAAAAATCCAACACTCTGTCATAATATAAATACTCAAGAAACTAGGAATAGAAGAAAATTTCCTCAATCTAATAAAAGGTAACTATAAAAAACCCACTGCTACTATTATCCTTAATTGTGAAAGCATGGATGCTTTCCCTCAAGATGAGAAACAAGACAAGGATGATCGCTGTCTTCACTTATATACAACATTGTTCTAGAAGTTCTAGCCAGGGCAATTAGGCAAAAATAAAATAAAAGCCATCAGTTTGGAAAGAAAGAAAGAAAACCGTAGATGTTATGATCTTGTATATACAATAGTCTGAGGAATTCACTATAAAAAAAACTATTGGAACTAACAAACAAGTTCAGTACAGGTGCAGGATACAAGATTAATATACAAAAATCAATTGTGTATTTTTACACATTTGCAATGAACAATCTGAAAATGTAATTAAAAATATTCGTTTATGATAGCATCAAAAATAAATTCTTAAGAATAAATTTAACATAAAAATTGCAAAACTTACTATCCTCTGAAACTATAAAACATAATGAAAAATCAAAGATCTAAACAAAAGGAAATATATTTCATATTCATGGATTAGAATACATAACATTGTTAAAATGACAATACTCCCCAAATTGTTACACAGGTTAAAAGCAATCCCTATCAGAATCACAGATTTTTTGCAGACACCGACAAACTGATTCTGAAATTCATATAGAATTGCAGGGAATCCACAATAGCCAAAACAAGCTTAAAAATGAGGAATAAACTAGGACTCATACTTCCTGATTTTAAAATTTACTACAATGCGATGGCAATCAAGACAGTGTGGTACTGGCATAAAGATAGAAATACAAATCAATAGAATAGAATTGAGAGTCTGGAAGTATATCCATACATCTATGGTCAACTGAATTTTGAAAAGGGCTCCAAGACCATTCAATGGGGAAAGAATAGTCTTTTCAACAAATTATACTAGATGGAATGGATAGTCACATCCAAAAGAATGAAGTTTGATCCTTACCTCACTGTTAGCCATTCCACTGTTCTATCAATCCAGCTGCTTCAGTATGAGGGGGAACATGGTAAGACCAGGGAATTCCATGAGCATGAGCCCACTGTCACACTTCTTTAGCTATAAAGTGAGTGCAATGCCTTGTGGAATACCATGACAGTGAATAAAGCATTTTGTGAGTTCACAGTTGGTAGTCTTGGCAGAAGCATTGTATACAGGTTAGGCAAACCCATATCCAGGGTAAGTGTCTATTCTGGTGAGGACAAACTGCTGTCCTTTCCATGATGGAAATGGTCAGTATAATCAACCTGCCACCAACAAGCTGGCTGATCATCCCAAGGAATGGTGCCATATTGAGAGCTCAGTGTTTAGATTAGATTGTGCCCATTCAGATTGAGGGTGGGTCTGCCTTTCCCAATCCACTGACTCAAATGTTAATCTCCTTTGGCAACACCCTCACAGACACATCCAAGAACAATACTTTGCATCCTTCAATCCAATCAAGTTGACACTCAACATTAACCATCACAAACCATACAGAGAAATCTTTATGACTTTGGATTTGGAAAAGGATTTTTAGATATGATACCACCAAAAGCATGAGGAACAAAAGAAAAATAAATTTGACTTCATCAAAATTAAAATCTTTGTGACCCAAAGGACATCAAGAAAAAACATGAAAAGAACAACCCAAAGAATGGGAGAGAATATTTGTAAATCAAATAAGGTACATGCATCTAGAATATATAAATAACTCTTGCAACTCAATAATAATAAACCCTAAATAATCCAATTGAAAAATGGGCAAATATCTGAATAGATTTCTCTAAAGATAAACAAATGGACGACAAGCACTTGAAAAGATGCTTGAATATTAGGGAAGTGCAAATCAACCAAATACAACTTCCTATCCACTAGGATGGCTAGAATGAAAAGGTCAGAGAATCACAAATGCTGATAAGGATATGGAGAAATCAGAACCCTCCTACACTGCTGCTGAGAATGAAAAATATTGTAGCTACTTTGGAAAACAGTTTAGCAGTTCCTTAAATGATTAAACATAGAGTTACCATAAGACCAAGTAATTCCACTCATAGCTATATATCCAAGACAAATTATGATATTGTGAAATATATATTTGGTATTTGATCCAATTTCCTGGCATACAACTTCTAAAATCCTTAGTATCTCCAAAGTGATGTCTTTTTGTATGCTAACAACTGGCTGATGGTTGGCTTCTCCTAGGTAGCTTCAGGATGGGGGCTGGTTAACAGAAAGACCAAGGCAAAATTAGGAGGTCGAAACTTTCAGCTCACTCCTAGCTCCAGGGAGGGGAGAGGGGCTGAAGGTTAAGTTGATCACCGGTGGCCAACAGTTTAATAAATTGTCTACATAATGAAGCCTCCATAAAAACACAAAAGGACAGGGTTTGGAGAGCTTCCGAATCACTTAGCATGTGGAGGTTCCTCAAGAGTGGAGCACCTGGGGAGGGCATGGAAGCTCTGAGCCCATTCCTCATACCTCACCCTATACATCTCTTTATCTGTGTATTTTGTAATATCCTTTATAATAAACTGGTAAATGTAAGTAAGTGTTTCCCTGATTTCTGTGAGCTGCTCTAGCCAATTCATCTAATTTAAAGAGAGGGTCATGGGAACCTCAACTTAAAGCTGGTTGGTCAGAAGTTCCAGAGGCCCAGACCTGCAGCTGGTGCCTGAAGGTGGTGACAGTTTTCTGGGACTCAGCCCTCAACCTGTGGGATCTGACACTACCTCCAGGTAGAGTCAGAATTGAATTGGAGGACACCAGCCCACTGCAGAACTGATTGCTTGCTTGGTGTGTGGAGAAAACCCTCCAACATTTGGTCACAGAAGTCTTCCGTGTTGATTGCGGTTGTGCTGTGAGAACTTAGAAAATAAACAGTTTGTGTTTTTTCCATTTACAAATAGCATGACCACACAATAACTGCTACACGGATGTTAATAGCAGCATTATTCATAATAGCCAAAGGTGGACACAGCCCAAACGTCTATAAATGAAGCATGAAGAAAGTATATCCATTATTTGGCCAGAAAAAAGAAGAAGTTACTGATACATGCTACAACTTGGATGGAACTCAAAGCCCACATGTATATATCCATTCCTATGAGAGTCCAGAATAGGTAAATCTATAGAGACAAGAAGTAGGTTAGTGGTTGCTGCTTAGGAATGGTGGGGGTGAGGATAAGGTGATGAGTGCTAAAGGGTATGAGATTTCTTTTTGAGATGAAAATGTCCTAAAGTTAACTGTGGTGATGGTTGTACAACTCTGAATATCCTAAAAACCCACTGAATTTGTAGTAGAGATGGACTTTCAATATGTTGGTCAGGCTGGTCTCGAACTCCTGACCTCAAGTGATCCAGCTGCCTCAGCCTCCCAAAGTGCTAGGATTACAGGTGTGAGCTACTGCGCCATAGTGGTAGACACGTGTAATCCCAGCTACTCAGGAGGCTGAGACAGGAGAATAGCATGAACCCAGGAAGCTGAGGTTGCAGTGAGCTGAGATTGCGCCATTGCACTCCAGCCTGGGTGAGAGGGTGAGACTCCATCTCAAAAAACAAAACAAAACGACAACAACAACAAAACCCACTGAATTGTATAGTTTAAGTGGAAAGTCTACTTAAAAGACCAAGAAATTGTATGGTATGCAAACTATATCTCAATAAAGTTGTTAAACCTAACCCTAAAAAAAAAAAGCAAAAAATAAAGGATGAAAAAGATATACTGTATAAACACAAATCAAAAGAAAGCTGGGTGATTAGTATCAGATAAAATAGATTTCAGAGCAAAGACAATTACCAGGGATTACAAGGGACATTACCTAATGACAGAAGTGTCAGTTCACCAAGAAGACACCTAACAACAGAACTTTAAATTGCACAAAACAAAAACTGACAAAATTGAAGATAACAAATTCACAATAATAGTTGAATATTTCAACATGCCTGGCTTAGTAATTGATAGAACCATAAGGAGACAATCAGCAAGGATAAAGAAGAGGCAAACAGCATCACCATTCAGCTGGACCATATTGGCGATTGTGGACCACTCCACCCAACAACAGCAGAATAAACGTGCTTTTCAAGTGCACATGGAATAATCACATACACAGAGCACGTCTTACGTTATTAAAAGACACTTAACAGATTTAAAAGAACTGAAAAATATGAAGTATGTTTCTGACCACATAATTTTAAATCAGAAAATAACTAAATATTTTATTAATATTATCACAAGATAATATTCTTTAAATTTTTTTATTTTAATGGTTTTGGGGGAACAGGTGGTATTTGGTTGCATGGAAAAGATATTTAGTCATGATTTCTGACAATATGGTGCACCCGTCATCCAAGCAATGTACACTGCACCCAGTGTGTAGTCTGTTATCCTTCAGCCTCTCCCACCCTTTCCCCTGAGTCCCCAAAGTCCATTACATCATTTTATTCCTTTGCATCCTTATAGCTTAGTTCCTGCTTATAAGTGAGAACATACAATGTTCGGTTTTCCATTCCTGAGTTAGTTCACTTAGAATAATGGTCTCCAACTCCATCCAGGTTACTGAAAATGCCATTATTTTGTTCCTTTTTATGGCTAAGTGGTATTCCATGGTAAATATATACCACATTTTCTTTATCCACTTGTTGGTTGATGGGCATTTAGACTGGTGTATATTTTTGCAGTTGTGAATTGTGCTGCTGTAAACATGTGTGTGCAAGTGTCTTTTTCATATAATGACTTCTTTTCCTCCAGGTAGATATCCAATAGTGGGATTGCTGGATCAAACAGTAGTTCTACTTTTAGTTCTTTAAGGAATCTCCATACTCTTTTCCATAGGGGTTGTACTACTTTACATTCCCACCAGCAGTAAAAGTGTTCCCTTTTCACCACATTCCCACCAACATATATAATATTATTTTTTGGTTTTTAAATTATGGCCACACTTGCAGGAGTAAGGTGGTAGCTCATTGTGGTTTTGATTTGCATTTCCCTGACAGTGATGTTGAGCATTTTTTCATATGTTTGTTAGCCATTTGTAACCATTTGTATATCTTCTTTTGAGAATTATCTATTTCAGTCCTTTGCCCACTTCTTGATGGGATTATTATCTTTTTTCTTCTGATTTGTTTGAGTTCCTTATCGATTTTGCATATTAGTTCTTTGTCAGATGCATAGTTTGTGAATATTTTCTCCCACTCTGTGGGTTGTTTCCTCTGCTGATTATTTATTTTGCTGTGTAGAAGCTTCTTAGTTTAATTAGGTCCCAACTATTTAGTTTTGTTTTTGTTGCATTTGCTTTTGGGTTCTTGGTCATAAACTTTTTGCCTAAGCCAATATCTAGGAGAGTTTTTCTGATGTTCTAGAATTTTTATTCTTGTTTTTAGGTCTTAGATTTAAGTCTTTGATCCATGTTGAGTTGGTTTTTGTATAAGGTGAGAGATGAGGATCCAGCATCATTCTTCTACACATGGCTTGCCAATTATTCCAGCACCATTTGTTGAATAGGGTGTCCTTTCTCCACTTTATGTTTTTGTTTGCTTTGCTGGAGATCAGTTGGCTGTAATTCTGGCTTCTCTATTATTTGGCTTTATTTCTGGGTTATCTGTTCTTTGCCATTGGTCTACATGCCTATTTTTATACCAGTATCATGCTGTTTTATTAACTATGGCCTTGTAGTATAATTTGAAGTCAGGTAATGTGATGCCTCCAGATTTGTTCTTTTTGTTTAGTCCTGCTTTGGCTATGTGGTTCTGTTTTGGTTTCTTATGAATTTTAGAATTTTTTTTCTAGTTCTGTGAAAAATGATGATAGTATTTTGATGGGAATTGGATTGAATTTATAGATTGCTTTTGGCAATATGGTCATTTTCACAATATTGATTCTACTTATCCATGAGCATAGGATGTATTTCCATTTGCATGTGTTGTCTATGATTTCTTTCAGCAGTGTTTTGTAGTTTTCCTTGTAGAGATCTTTCACCTCCTTGGTTAGGTATTTCTTTCTTTTCTTTTCTTTTTTTTTTTTTTGCAGCTGTTATCAAAAGGGTTCAGTTCTTGATTTGATTCTCACCTTGGTCGTTGTTGGCGTATAGCTGTGCTACTAATTTGTGTACACTGATACATTGATTTTGTATCCTGAAACTTTACTGAATTCATTTATTAGCTCTAGGAGCTTTTTGGATGAGTCTTTAGTGTTTTCTAAGTATATAATCATATCATTGGCAAACAGTGACAGCTTGACTTTCTCTTTACTGATTTAGATGCCCTTGATTTCTTTCTCTTGTCTGATTGCTCTGGCTAGGACTTCCAGTACTGTGTTGAATAGAAGTGGTAGAAGTGGGCATCCTTATCTTGTTCCAGTTCTTATGGGGAATGCTTTCAACTTTTCTTCATTGGATATAATGTTGGCTGTGGGTCTGTCATAGATGGCTTTTATTACCTTGGAGTATGTCCCTTCTATGCTGATTCTGCTGAGGGTTTTTTGTTGTTGTTGTTTTTCTGTTTTTTGTTTTTGTTTTTGTTTTTTTTGTATTTTTAGTAGAGACGGGATTTCACTGTGTTAGCCAGGATGGTCTCCATCTCCTTACCTTGTGATCTGCCTGCCTCGGCCTCTCAAAATAAGTGCTGGGATTACAGGTGTGAGCCACCACGCCCAGCCCCGCTTTTTTTTTTTTTTTTGAGATGGAGTCTTGCTCTCTCACCAAGCTTCACTGGGTTCACTGCAACTTCCACCTCTTGGGTTCAAGCAATTCTCCTGCCTCAGCCTCCTGGGTAGAGGGGACTATGGGCATGTGCCACCACACCCAGCTAATTTTTTTTTTTTTTGCAGAGATGGGGTTTCACCATGTTGGCCAGGATGGTCTTGATCTCTTGACCTCATGATCTGCCTGCCTCGACCTCCCAAAGTGCTGAGATTACAGGTGTGAGCCACTGTGCCAGCCACTGAGGGTTTTGACAAAATGTTGGATTTTGTCAAATGCTTTTTTTGCATCTATTGAGATGATGATATGACTTTTGTTTTTAATTCTGTTTATGTGGTGTATCACATTTATTGACTTGCATATGTTAAACCATCTCTGCACTCCTGTTATGAAACCCACTTGATTATGGTGTATTATCTTTTTGATATGCTATTGTATTCAGTTAGCTAGTATTTTGTTGAGGGTTTTTGCATCTATGTTCATCAGGGATATTGGTTTGTAGTTTTCTTTTTTTTGTTATGTTTTCTCCTGGTTTTTGTATTAGGGTAATAGGGTTTTGTATTAGGGCGATAGTGGCTTCATAGAATGATTTAGGGAGAATTCCCTCTTTCTTTGTCTTTTGGAATGGTTTCAGTAAGGTTGGTACCAATTCTTCTTTGAATGCCTGATAGAATTCAGCTGTGAATCCATCTGGTCCTGGACTTTTTTTGTTGGCAATTTTTTATTACTATTTCAAATCTCACTGCTTGTTATTGGTCTGTTCAGAGTTTCTGTTTCTTGCTGGCTTGATCTATGAGAGTTGTATATTTCCAGGAATTTATATATCTCCTCTAGATTTTCTAGTTTGTGCACATGAAGGTGTTTGTAGTAGCCTTCAATGATTTTTTTGCATTTCTGTGGTATTGGTTGCATTAGCTCCCATTTCAGCTCTAATTCAGCTATTTCAGTTCTAATTGATCTTCTCTCATATTTTCTTGGTTAATCTTACTAATGGTCTATCAATTTTGTTTATTTTTTCAAAGAACCAGCTTCTTATTTCATTTAGCTTTTGTATTTTTTTTGTTTCAATTTTATTTAGTTCTGCTCTGATCTTTGTTATTTCTTTTCTTCTGCTGAGTTTGGGTTTGGTTTGTTCTTGTTTCTCTAGTTCCTTGAGATGTGACCTTAGATTGTCTATTTGTACTTTTTCATAGTTTTTGATGTAGGCATTTAATGCTATGAACTTTCCTCTTAGCACCACTTTTGTAGTGTCCCAGAGGTTTTGATAAGTTGTGTCACAATTATTGTTCAGTTCAAAAAAATTTTAAATTTCTGTCTTGATTTCATTGTTGACTCAAAGATTATTCAGGAATAGATCATTTAATTTCCATGTATTTGCCTGGTTTTGAGGGTTCCTTTTGGAGTTAATTTCAATTTTATTCTGCTGTAGCCTGACAGGGTACTTGATATAATTTCAATTTTCTTTAATTTACTGAGACTTGTTTTGTGGCCTATCATATGGTCTATCTTGGAGAATATTCCATGTGCTGATGTAAAGAATGTATATTCTACAGTTGTTGGGTAGAATGTTCTGTAAATATCTGTTAAGTCCATTTGTTCTAGAGTACAGTTTAAGTCCATTGTTTCTTTGTTGCCTTTCTGTCTTGATGACCTGTCTAGTGCTATCAGTGGAATATTGAAGTCCCCCACTGTTACTGTGTTGCCATCTATCTTATTTCTTATGTCTAGTAATAATTGTTTTATAATTTTGGCAGCTCCAGTGTTATGTGCATATATATTTAGGATTGTGATATTTTCCTGTTGGACTAGTACTTTTATCATTACATAATGTCCCTGTTTGTCTTTTTTAACTGTTGTTGCTTTAAAGTCTGTTTGTCTGATATAAGAATAGGTACTTCTGCTTACTTTTGGTGTCCATTTGCATGGAATATGTTTTCCCACCCTTTTATCATAAGTTTATATGAGTCCTTATGTGTTAGGTGAGTCTCTTGAAGACAGCAGATACTTGGTTGGTGGATTTTTATCCATTCTGCCATTCTGTACCTTTTAAGTGGAGCATTTAGGCCATTTACATTTAATGTTATTATTGAGATGTGAGGTGTTGTTTTATTCATTGTGCTAGTTGTTGTCTGAACACCTTGGTTTTTGTTGTTGTTGTTGCTCATTGTGTTATTGTTTAGTTCCTGTGAGATTTATGCTTTTAGGAGGTTCTATTTTGGTGTATTTTGAGGTTTTGTTTCAAGATTTAGAACTCCTTTTAGCATGTCTTATAGTGCTGGCTTGGTAGTGGTGAATTCTCTCAGCATTTGTTTGTCTGAAATAGACTTTCTTTCTTCTTCATTTTTTAAGCTTAGTTTTTCTGGGTACAAAATTTTTGACTAGAAATTATTTTGTTTAAGGAGGCTAAAGATAAGACCCCAATCCCTTTTGGCTTATAGGGTTTCTGCTAAGAAATCTGCTGTTAATGATAGGTTTGCCTTTATACATTATCTGATGCTTTTGCCTCACAGCTCTTAAGATTCTTTCCTTTATCTTGACTTTAGATAACCTATGATGACTATGTGCCTAGGTTATAATCATTTTGCAATGAATTTCCCAGGTGTCTTTTGAGTTTCTCGTATTTGGATTTCTAGGTATCTATTGAGGCTGGGGAAGTTTTCCTCAATTATTATCTCAGATATGTCTTCCAGACTTTTAGACTTCTCTTATTTCTCGGGAACACCAATTATTCTTAGATTTTTCATTTACCATAATCTCAAATTTTTGGGGGGGCTTTGTTAATTTTTTAAAATTCTTTTTTCTTTGTCTTTGTTGGATTGGGTTAATTTAAAAGCCTTGTTTTCGAGCCTTGAGTTTCTTTTTTCCACTTGTTTGATTCTATTGTTGAAACTTTCCAGTGCACTTTGTATTTCTCTAAGTGTGTCTTTCATTTCCAGAAGTCGTGATTGTTTTCTGTTTATGATATCTATTTCTCTGGGGCATTTTTTCTCCAAATCTTGTATCGTTTTTAAAATTTCTTTAAGTTGGTTTTTACCTTTCTCTAGTACCTCCTTGAGTAGCTTAATAATCAACCTTCTGAATTCTTCATCTGACAATTCGGATATTTTTTTTTTCTTGGTTTGATCCATTGCTGGGGAGCTAGTGTGGTCTTTTAAGGGTGTTATAGAACCTTGTTTTGTCATATTACCAGAATTACTTTTTTGATTCCTTCTCATTTGGATAGACTATTTCGGTGGAAAAATCTGGAAGTCAAGGGCTTCTGTTCAGATTCTTTTGTTCCACAGGATGATCCTTCGATGTGGTGCACTCCCCCTCAACCTAGGGATAGGGTTTCCTGTGAGCCAGATTGCAATAATTGTTGTTGCTTTTCTGGGTCTAGTTACCCAGCAGGTCTACTGGGCTTTGGGCTGGTGTCTGCAAAGAGTCCTGTGATACAATCCGTCTTCAGGTGCCCCAGCCATGGATACCAGCACCTGCTCTGGTGGAGGTGGCAGGGGAGTGAAGCAGACTGTGTGAGAGTCCTTGGTTGTAGATATGTTTAGTGTGCTGGCTTTCTCAAATGCTGACAAGATACTATTCTTGAGTTATCACAAGAGCATCTTTAAACACTTAGAAATTAAACTGTACATTACAGAGTACTTGGGTAAAACAGGAAGTCTCAACAGATGTTGGAAAGTATTCTGAACTGAATGAACATGAAAATACATCAAAACACATGGGATACACTAAAGCAGTACTTAGCAGAAAACATAAAACATTCAGTGCTTATATTAGAAAAGAAGGGATTTAAATAGAATCTTATTTAAAAAGAAGAGGAAAATAAATGCAAAAATGATAAAAACCAAAATCAATGAAGTTAAAAATAGAAAAACAATAGAATCAGTGAAACCAAAAGCTCATTCTTTGAAAATATCAGTAAAATTCATTAAGCTCTAGCAAGACAAAGGAAAATGAGAGAAGACAGAAATTGCTAATAAAATGAATAAAATACCAAATCTCATGATAGATCCCATAAAAGGTCTCATAAAGGCATACCGTGAAAACTCTTTACACATGAAATTGACAACTTGGATACAATGTCTAAATTCCTTGATAGATACAAATTACCAAAATTTACTCAAGAAGGAATAGGTATCCTAAATGGTCCTACATCTATTAGAGAAATTAAATTTGTTTAACAGCAAAATCTTTCAAATAAGGAAACTCCAGATCCAGATGATTTTACTGATTAACTCTACCAATCATTTAAAGAAGAAATAGTAGAAATCCTTCACGAAGTCTTGCAGAAATGAGGAAGAGGGAGCACTTCTCAACAGACACCAAACCAGACGGACAGTGCACTAAAATAACCCCCCAACACCCATGTCCCTCATAAACACAGATACAAAAATATGGCAAAATATTAGCAAATGAAATCCAGCAATAGATAAAATTAATAATACATGGTGACTACATTGAGTTTTTCTTGGGGAGTGCCAAGGTGGTTCAATATTTGAAAGACAATGCCATCCAATATGTTTACATTCTAAAGAAACACCACCTCATCATGCCAATTTATACAGAAAAATCATTCATTTGATAAAATTAAACATCCACTCATGATAAAATTCTCAACAAACTAGGAATAGAAGGGAATTTACTCAACCTGATAGAGGATGTCCACAAAAAACCTACAGCTAACATGATGGTGGAGGAATGAATGCTTTCCTTCCAGACAAAGATGTCCATTCTCATCACTCCTGTTCAATATTGTACTGGAAGTGATACCCTGTGCAATAAAACAAGAAAGAAAAGCTTACAGATTTGAAAGAAGATACAAAACTGTTCCTACTCACAGACTTGGTGATTTTCTTTTTTTTTTCTTTTTATTATACTTTAGGTTTTAGGGTACATGTGCACAATGTGCAGGTTTGTTACATATGTATCCATGTGCCATGTTGTTTTGCTGCACCCATTAACTCATCATTTAGCATTAGGTATATCTCCTAATGCTGTCCCTCCCCCCTCCCCCCACCCCACAACAGTCCCTGGAGTTTGATGTTCCCCTTCCTGTGTCCATGAGTTCTCATTGTTCAGTTCCCACCTATGAGTGAGAACATGCGGTGTTTGGTTTTTTGTCCTTGCGATAGTTTACTGAGAATGATGGTTTCCAGCTTCATCCATGTCCCCGCAAAGGACCCGAACTCATCCTTTTTTATGGCTGCATAGTATTCCATGGTGTATATGTGCCACATTTTCTTAATCCAGTCTATCATTGATGGACATTTGGGTTGGTTCCAACTCTTTGCTATTGTGAATAGTGCTGCAATAAACATACGTGTGCATGTGTCTTTATAGCAGCATGATTTATAATCCTTTGGGTATATACCCAGTAATGGGATGGCTGGGTCAAATGGTATTTCTAGTTCTAGATCCCTGAGGAATCGCCACACTGACTTCCACAATGGTTGAACTAGTTTACAGTCCCACGACCTGGTGATTTTCTATGTAGAAATCCTTGGCCTTAGGATTCCAGACAACCTTGATCTCCCTGCAATTTCTCATACTATTCACTCAGTGTATTCAGCTAGTGTTTAGCTCTGTGACAAAGATTCCCTGTCACCTGGGTCAGAGGCAACTAGAGCTGACTCAGGGTCCAGCTGGTTCTCATGCCTTACATCCAGTTTGCTCCCTTCTTTCCCACTCGACATCCATTTTCATTCCTGACTGCCTGCCCTGCCAACCTGAAGCACCAGCATCAGATGGAGAGAAAACAAACTTACATTCCAAATAGATTTTCTACTGGTTTTGCTTCTCTGGCTAAACTCTGAGACAGTTATTTAATCTCTCAGTTTCATTATCTAAAAATGGGAAATCATACCTATTTAATCAGTTCAATCAGTTCATGGTTTTTGTTTTTTTTTTTTTCCTTTTTGAGATGGAGTCTTGCTCTGTTGCCCAGGCTGGAGTGCAGTGGCATGATCTCAGCTCACTGCAACCTCCACCTCCCAGGTTTGAGTGATTCTCCTGCCTTAGCCTCCCGAGTAGCTGGGATTACAAGCACAAATCACCACGCCCGGCTTATTTTTATATTTTTGTAAGGATGGAGTTTCCCCATCTTGGCCAGGCTGGTCTCAAACTCCTGACCTCAGGTGATCCGCCCGCCTCAGCCTCCCAAAGTGCTGAGATTACAGGCATGAGCCACCGTGCCCTGCCAGCTCATATTTTTAGAAACATACTTGCTAGGTATTTTTTTCTGTTAGAGAAAAGGGATCTACCTGTCTTCCTTCCTTCCTTCCTTCCTTCCTTCCTTCCTTCCTTCCTTCCTCTCTCCCTCCCTTCCTTCCTTCCTTTCTCCCTTCCTTCCTTCCTTCCTCTCTCCCTCCCTCCCTCCCTCCCTCCCTCCCTTCCTTCCTTCCTTCCTTCCTTCCTTCCTTCCTTCCTTCCTTCCGCTCTCCCTCCCTCCCTCTCTTCCCCCTTTCCTTCCCTCCTTCCTTCCTTCCTTCTTTCCTTTTTTTGCTTCAAATGACATGAGAATGATTTAGTGTTCTACCAAACATTTATCCAAAAGTAGCAGAGAGTTATATTTAAATGGCAACATTAGTTCACCATTTTTGCCCAGTGGAACTTGTTCAAAGACATCAGAAAACCTCCCCTTTCTGAAGAAGTCACCTGGACAGTCCACAGACCCCAGCCGTGATCAGAGCATCTCCCAGTGTCTGTCCCTGAAACCAGGTGGGCTTATGCCAGCAAGTGGGGTAGGGTGAAGTATTTTGAGTTGGGCTACTGAAACAGGGAAAAGGTTCCACTTTCAACAGGGGGCTGGAAGCAAAGCGGATGCTATCTGCACCCCAGTGAAAACTGTACCTTATGGAACAAAGGCAGAGCAAGATTGTTGGGCTGGACTCTGCCTCTGAGTGTCCTGAAATGTGCCTCATTGCAAGGAAATAAATCTAAGTTAGACTTTGTCCAGGAGGGTGAGGCAACCCCTAATTTTGTCAAGATTTTGAGGCAGTACTAAAGGGGTGGTGAAACTTGGTAACGTGGAATTAAGACCTATTTTCTTATCTTCTTTCTCCTGGAAATTTACCTATAGTGTTTTTATCTGCTAAACTCTTTAGAGTGGAACACTTTAGACATGTATTTTATAAATCTTAGTTACCAGAGTCCTTAAAATTTTGGATAGTTCTTGTCTAAACTAAAGTAGTAAATCCTTGGATCTTAATTAAACATAACCATTATAGAAATCAAGTTGATGTGTCAATTTTTGAAAATTCATTCTCTAGCTCTCCAGAAAGAAGGGGAGAATGGATTTGGGGGAAGAGCCAGCAGGTGGTTAGATTAGTTTTTTCTTTATAACAAAGCCTCAGCAGTTTGGCAAAAAAATCGGTTCAGTTTCTGATTTTTCCTTAAAATAACCTGGACATTGTGGTGACTAAGTCAGATGTGAGATGGAGACAAAGCACCTGGCCTGGGAGATGTAATTATGAAGCAGATCAGCTTCCTGAGTCCCCTTTTGACGCTTCCCCTTAGTGCCCCATAGCCTCATTCCTCACGGTGCAGCTGTTCAGCATCTGACCTTTCCAGTGACCTCCAGAATGGCTTACCTCTCCTGGAATCCAGTCCTATAACTCACACCGTCATATGGGGAAAGAGGGTCAGCTACATAACAAGCCAATTTTGAGTTGAAATCTAATTCTGAAGTGCACGGATTGTATTAGGGTCAAGCGATTTCCACTCTCTCCAAGTCTCAGTTTCGCATCTGTAAAATGGAGATAACACCTAGTTTGCATAAAGGCTGTGAGTTTTAAATGGGAAAACCATATCTAATACATAGTAGGTTCTCAGACTTTATTATTTTCTGCTCACCTCTGCGATTCTCAAGCTGTCCAGGATGTTAAGAGGACCGAGTTCTTGCCAAGGTCCATCAGCCCTCAGCAATGTGTAAGGCTGTTAACAGTGGTCTGTGGGGCTGCCACACAGAGCCAGCAATTCTCAGTGGTGTATGTTCCAGACATAGGGCGCAGATGTAGAGACAGATCCATAGGTCACAGCTTCTCTTTTTACTATGAGCACAACATAGGCCTGAGCTCTCACCCTAGTTTCATTGCTTACAGGCCCGTGACTCTGGGTATGTTTTCTTTCCTCTCTCAATTCCACTTTCCTCATCTGTAATATTTTTTCGCATAGGTTTATTAAGAGAAATATTACTACTCCATGCAAAGTACTTAGCACATTGCTGGGTACAGAGAAATCACTCACATATAGTTAGCCAGAATTATGAATGCAGCCTGTTTGATAACATCTAGGAAGTGAAATCCCACACTCTTAAAAAGGTGAAGAACAGATTGCAATGATCCCAGCACATAAATAGCCTTCAGAGTCTGTCAAAAACGCATCTCGGTCTTAGTTCGTTCTGGCTGTTGTAACAATAGACATTTATTTCTCACAGTTCTGGAGGCTAGAAGTCCAAGATCGAGGTGCCGGCAGATTCGATGTCTGGTGAGGGCCCAATTCCTGGTTCACAGACGGCACCTTCTTGCCTTCACTGCGTCCTCACAGGGAGAAGGGACGAAGGAGCTCTTGGGGGTCTGTTATATGGGCACTAAGCCCATTCATGGGGTTTCACTCTCAGGACCTAATCACCTCCCAGAGGCCCCACCTCCTAATAGCATCCTTTTCTTTAAGGGTGAGGATTTCGACATAGGAATTTTGGGGACCACACAGATATTCAGCCCATTACACCATATTGCATTTTGGAGAGACATAATCCAGTCCATTGCAACTTCTCTTGCAGAAGTGCTCTAAAAGGGTAAGACAGTTTTAAGACTGTTTATCTTTATGCAAATCTTTGTTTGCCTTTGGATTTTTCCAAACCTGTTACTTATGATAAAACACCCATATCAGTAAGGAGAGGCTAGACTCTCCTACAGTAACCAACAGCCTCATGTCTCACCTGGCTCCGTGTCCTCCCAGACCTGCCCCACAGGGCTGTCACTTGGAGGCGCTGCACGTGGTTCCACCCTGTGGGGTACCAGGGAGAGTAAAGAACAGAGCAAATTGGACACCAGAACCAGAAGGCTTCGTTCAGAAGTGCACACATTGCCTTCATCTTAGTAAATTAGCAGAGCAAGTCCTGTAACCCCTGGCAGTGATGAAGGCTGATCTGCTCCGTGCTCAGAAGGCGGAGACCTGGAAATACTGATGAAACACGAATGACTGCCCCAGGGACATGGAGAAAGATGAGAGATTCTTGAGCACACTAATTTCACTTTCAGATAACATGACTCTGGCGTTCTATAAATGCTTGTGCTGTGTGAGATGTCACAATGGATGACAGTCTTTTATTCCCAGAAGAAAATTCAAAATAAGACTCATCATTTTATGGTCTAATTTAAAGTGATATTTAGGAGTACCTTTTCCTAGGAACTAATAATCAGATAAAGTTGGGTTTGGGACTGTAGACTTGGAGCCTGAAGCAATATTCTTTCTACGTGAAAATTGGAGTATAGTTGCTTCTAATAGCAAGTAAGGATTTCCTACGGAGTGCTGCTGAGGTGCTGATAAGAAACCTTTTCGGAAAGAACAGCAGATTCCTATAGACCCTCTTCCCATGGAAGCATCAGCAGGAACTCCTTTTCTTTTGGTGAAAACTTTCGTGTCGTTGGATCAGATCTGTTATTAGATGACACTGCATGAGTTCTATCTTACGGGGAATTGCCGTTTCTTAAGATCTTCCTTTAAATATAGCACAGATCCCCAGTATGCACATTTTCACAGAGGTGGACACTTTAGAAACACTCATGTGCAGCAGATGTGTACTGTGCTCTAGCATAAGTGGAATGAAATATTCCTTAATATAGAGGGACACACACAGGCAGAACCTCTAGCGGGTCTGTGAGTAACGGGAATGACAAGCGGAAGTCCTATGGCTGGCAAGGTAGATTCCTGGGCTTCAGAGGAGGATATGAAATATTTATAGAAAACAAAATGAAATATGAACAACACGTTTATCATGTTCTCCAGGCAGATTCGATGTCTGGTGAGGGCCCAATTCCTGGGATGGGACATTCATTTGAAAAGCAAGTACACCATGAACCCTGGGACGAGGCTATACGTTCCTAAACATGCTTATTTAGCTTACGGCCTGGCTCAGAGCAGGGCTTGCCACATGTCATGTCACTCACAGCCATTGAGGGGCACTGCCATATGTGCTGTTGCTGTGCTTTTTGGTCTGTCTTGGAAACCTGGGGAAGTCCCAGTTGTTCCAATGGGGCCCTTGATAAAGGTCTCAGTTTCAGGTCCTCAAGTTGAGACACCCTTTCAGTCAACTTGTGGAGTTTCGAATTCCGTGTCAGTGCCTGCAGTGGAGCGCGTTTGTGGTGGAGAGCGATGAGAGCCTCGGATCCTCGGGAAGTGCCCCACGGGTCCCGGGTCTGGCTCTCATTCTGTGTGCCAGAGCCTTGCTGCCCGAAGTGTGGCCCCAGCCCAGGGCCTTGCTGTCACCTGGAGCTCGTTAGAAATGCAACTCTCAGGCCTTCCCAGGGCTACTGTATCAGAACCTGTGAATCCACATGAATTCACATTGCAGTGCTTGTCCGCACATGAAAGCTTGAGAAACACTAGCCTAGAGAACACCTCAGCATCCTTTCTGAATTAGAAGTTACGCTTTCTAGGGTTCTCATTAAGAAATGGGCAGTTGAGCAGCCAATCAATAAAAATGGCTTTGCGTTCCCTGAATCTTCAACTTCTGAGAGAAGGAGGAGTGTTTTTTTCTTCCACTCTGGTGCCCAAGAACCACAACAGGCATTCCTTACAGAACAGCAAATGACACAGTGTTCAGCCCCAACAAGTGACCCGAAGACACATCCTTCATCTCTGATGCTTGCCTGTCTGGGCCTCACCCTTTCTCAGTTTAAATCACTCACTGCAGCAGCATTCTAATGGGGTCACTGGAGAAAACAGCCGCATCTTCCTGGTCCTCCGTGGGAATGGCTGAAAGTGGAAGATGGAGAGAGAATCCTGAGAAAAACCCTCCATAGGTCAGCCCCATGTCAGCCCCAGCATCTATCACTGGAGGGTTCTGAAGCCTGTGGTGCACTGAAGGTGATAATTACAAAAGAAAAAATCAAATCCAGCTCAACTCCTGACTAGACGGCAAACACTTCATCCCCTGCACTACACATGAAGCTTTTCTTTTTTATTATTATACTTTAAGTTTTAGGGTACATGTGCACAACTTGCAGGTTTGTTATATGTGTATCCATGTGCCATGTTGGTGTGCTGCACTCATTAACTCGTCATTTAACATTAGTTATGTCTCCTAATGCTATCCCTCCCCCCTCCCCCCACCCCACAACAGGCTCCAGTGTGTGATGTTCCCCTTCCTGTGTCCATGTGTTCTCATTGTTCAATTCCCACCTATGAGTGAGAACATGCGGTGTTTGGTTTTTTGTCCTTGCGATAGTTTGCTGAGAATGATGGTTTCCAGCTTCATCCATGTCCCTACAAAGGACATGAACTCATCATTTTTTATGGCTGCGTAGTATTCCATGGTGTATATTGCCACATTTTCTTAATCCAGTCTATCACTGTTGGACATTTGGGTTGGTTCCAAGTCTTTGCTATTGTGAATAGTGCCGCTATAAACATACGTGTACATGTGTCTTTATAGCAGCATGATTTATAGTCCTTTGGGTATATACCCAGTAATGGGATGGCTGGGTCAAATGGTATTTCTAGTTTTAGATCCCCAAGGAATCTCCACACTGACTTCCACAATGGTTGAACTAGTTTACAGTCCCACCAACAGTGTAAAAGTGTTCCTATTTCTCCACATCCTCTCCAGCACCTGTTGTTTCCTGACTTTTTAATGATCACCATTCTAACTGGTGTGAGATGGTATCTCATTGTGGTTTTGATTTGCATTTCTCTGATGGCCAGTGATGATGAGCATTTTTTCATGTGTTTTTGGCTCCATAAATGTCTTCTTTTGAGAAGTGTCTGTTCATATCCTTTGCCCACTTGTTGATGGGGTTGTTTCTTTTTTTCTTGTAAATTTATTTGAGTTCTTTGTAGATTCTAGACATTAGCCCTTTGTCAGATGAGTAGATTGCAAAAATTTTCTCCCATTTTGTAGGTTGCCTGTTCAGTCTGATGGTAGTTTCTTTTGCTGTGCAGAAGCTCTTTAGTTTAATTAGATCCCATTTATCAATTTTGGCTTTTGTTGCCATTGCTTTTGGTGTTTTAGACATGAAGTCCTTGCCCATGCCTATGTCCTGAATGGTATTGCCTAGGTTTTCTTCTAGGGTTTTTATGGTTTTAGGTCTAACATTTAAGTCTTTAATCCATCTTGAATTAATTTTTGTATAAGGTGTAAGGAAGGGATCCAGTTTCAGCTTTCTACATATGGCTAGCCAGTTTTCCCAGCACCATTTATTAAATAGGGAATGCTCTCCCCATTTCTTGTTTTTGTCAGGTTTGTCAAAGATCAGATGGTTGTAGATGTGTGGTATTAATTCTGAGGGCTCTGTTCTGTTCCATTGATCTGTATCTCTGTTTTGGTATCAGTACCATGTTGTTTTGTTTACTGTAGCCTTGTAGTATAGTTTGAAATCAGGTAGTGTGATGCCTCCAGCTTTGTTCTTTTGACTTAGGATTGACTTGGAATGTGGGCTCTTTTTTGGTTCCATATGAACTTCAAAGTAGTTTTTTCCAATTCTGTGAAGAAAGTCATTGGTAGCTTGATGGGGATGGCATTGAATCTATAAATTACCTTGGGCAGTATGGCCATTTTCACCATATTGATTCTTCCTACCCATGAGCATGGAATGTTCTTCCATCTGTTTGTATCCTCTTTTATTTCATTGAGCAGTGGTTTGTAGTTCTCATTGAAGAGGTCCTTCACATCCCTTGTAAGTTGGATTCCTAGGTATTTTATTCTCTTTGAAGCAATTGTGAATGGGAGTTCACTCATGATTTGGCTCTCTGTTATTGGTGTATAAGAATGCTTGTGATTTTTGTACATTGATTTTGTATCCTGAGACTCTGCTGAAGTTGCTTATCAGCTTAAGGAGATTTTGGGCTGAGACGATGGGGTTTTCTAGATATACAATCATGTCATCTGCAAACAGGGACAATTTGACTTCCTCTTTTCCTAATTGAATACCCTTTATTTCCTTCTCCTGCCTGATTGCTCTGGCCAGAACTTCCAACACTATGTTGAATAGGAGTGGTGAGAGAGGGCATCCCTGTCTTGTGCCAGTTTTCAAAGGGAATGCTACCAGTTTTTGCCCATTCAGTATGATATTGGCTGTGGGTTTGTCATAGATAGCTCTTATTATTTTGAGATACGTCCCATCAATACCTAATTTATTGAGAGTTTTTAGCATGAAGGGTTGTTGAATTTTGTCAAAGGCCTTTTCTGCATCTATTGAGATAATCATGTGGTTTTTGTCTTTGGTTCTGTTTATATGCTGGATTACATTTATTGATTTTCGTATGTTGAACCAGCCTTTCATCCCAGGGATGAAGCCCATTTGATCATGGTGGATAAGCTTTTTGATGTGCTGCTGGATTCGGTTTGCCAGTATTTTATTGAGGATTTTTGCATCGATGCTTGTCAGGGATATTGGTCTAAAATTCTCTTTTTTTGTTGTGTCTCTGCCAGGCTTTGGTATCAGGATGATGCTGGCCTCATAAAATGAGTTAGGGAGGATTCCCTCTTTTTCTGTTGATTGGAATAGTTTCAGAAGGAATGGTACCAGCTCCTCTTTGTACCTCTGGTAGAATTTGGCTGTGAATCCATCTGGTCCTGAACTTTTTTTGGTTGGTAAGCTATTAATTATTGCCTCAATTTCAGAGCCTGTTATTGGTCTCTTCAGAGATTCAACTTCTTCCTGGTTTAGTCTTGGGAGGGTGTAGGTCTCGAGGAATTTATCCATTTCTTCTAGATTTTCTAGTTTATTTGCGTAGAGGTGTTTATAGTATTCTCTGATGGTGGTTTGTATTTCTGTGGGATTATTGGTGATATCCCCTTTATCATTTTTTATTGCATCTATTTGATTCTTCTCTCTTTTCTTCTTCATTAGTCTTGCTAGTGGTCTATCAATTTTGGTGATCTCTTCAAAAAACCAGCTCCTGGATTCATTAATTTTTTGAAGGTTTTTTTATGTCTCTATCTCCTTCAGTTCTGCTGTGATCTCAGTTATTTCTTGCCTTCTACTAGCTTTTGAATGTGTTTGCTCTTGCTTCTCTAGTTCTTTTAATTGTGATGTTAGGGTGTCAATTTTAGATCTTTCCTGCTTTCTCTTGTGGGCATTTAGTGCTATAAATTTCCCTCTACACACTGCTTTAAATGTGTCCCAGAGATTCTGGTATGTTGTGTCTTTGTTCTCATTGGTTTCAAAGAACATCTTTATTTCTGCCTTCATTTTGTTATGTACCCAGTAGTCATTCAGGAGCAGGTTGTTCACTTTCCATGTAGTTGAGCAGTTTTGATTGAGTTTCTTAATCCTGAGTTCTAGTTTGATTGCACTGTGGTCTGAGAGACAGTTTGTTATAATTTCTGTTCTTTTACATTTGCTGAGGAGTACTTTACTTCCAACTGTGTGGTCCATTTTGGAATAGGTGTGGTGTGGTGCTGAGAAGAATGTATATTCTATTGATTTGGGGTGGAGAGTTCTGTAGATGTCTATTAGGTCCACTTGGTGCAGAGCTGAGTTCAATTCCTGGATATCCTTTTTAACTTTCTGTCTCGTTGATCTGTCTAATGTTGACAGTAGGGTGTTAAAGTCTCCCATTATTATTGTGTGAGAGTCTAAGTCTCTTTGTAGGTCTCTAAGGACTTGCTTTATGAATCTGGGTGCTCCTGTATTGGCTGCATATATATTTAGGATAGTTAGCTGTTCTTGTTGAATTGATCCCTTTACCATTATGTAATGGCCTTCTTTGTCTCTTTTGATCTTTGTTGGTTTAAAGTCTGTTTTATCAGAGACTAGGATTGCAACCCCTGCCTTTTTTTGTTTTCTATTTGCTTGGTAGATGTTCCTCCATCCCTTTATTTTGAGCCTATGTGTGTCTCTGCACGTGAGATGGGTTTCCTGAATACAGCACACTGATGGGTCTTTGACTCTTTATCCAATTTGCCAGTCAGTGTCTTTTAATTGGCGCATTTAGCCCATTTACATTTAAAGTTAATATTGTTATGTGTGAATTTGATCCTGTCATTATGATGTTAGCTGGTTATTTTGCTCGTTAGTTGATGCAGTTTCTTCCTGGCCTTGATGGTCTTTAAAATTTGGCATGTTTTTGCAGTGGCTGGTACCGGTTGTTCCTTTCCATGTTTAGTGCTTCCTTCAGGAGCTCTTTTAGGGCAGGCCTGGTGGTGACAAAATCTCTCAGCATTTGCTTGTCTGTAAAGGATTTTATTTCTCCTTCACTTATGAAGCTTAGTTTGGCTGGATATGAAATTCTGGGTTGAAAATTCTTTTCTTTAAGAATGTTGAATATTGGCCCCCACTCTCCTCTGGCTTCTGCCGAGGAAGAGTTTCTGCTGAGAGATCAGCTGTTAGTCTGATGGGCTTCCCTTTGTGGGTAACCCAACCTTTCTCTCGGGCTGCCCTTAACATTTTTTCCTTCATTTCAACTTTGCTGAATCTGACAATTACGTGTCTTGGAGTTGTTCTCTCGAGGAGTATCTTTGTGGTGTCCTCTGTATTTCCTGAATCTGAATGTTGGCCTGCCTTGCTAGATTGGGGAAGTTCTCCTGGATAATATCCTGCAGACTGTTTTCCAACTTGGTTCCATTCTCTCCATCACTTTCAGGTACACCAATCAGACGTAGATTTGGTGTTTTCACATAGTCCTATATTTCTTGGAGGTTTTGTTCATTTCTTTTTATTCTTTTTTCTCTAAACTTCTCTTCTCACTTCATTTCATTCATTTGATCTTCCATCACTGATACTCTTTCTTCCAGTTGATGGAATTGGCTACTGAGGCTTGTGCATTTGTCACGTAGTTCTCGTGCCGTGGTTTTCAGCTCCATCAGGTCCTTTAAGGACTTCTCTGCATTGGTTATTCTAGTTAGCCATTCGTCTAATCTTTTTTCAAGGTTTTTAACTTCTTTGCCATGGGTTCGGACTTCCTTCTTTAGCTTGTAGTAGTTTGATTGTCTGAAGCCTCCTTCTCTCAACTCATCAAAGTCATTCTCCATCCAGCTTTGTTCCATTGCTGGTGAAGAGCTGCACTCCTTTGGAGGAGGAGAGGCACTCTGATTTTTAGAATTTTCAGTTTTTCTGCTCTGTTTTTTCCCCATCTTTGTGGTTTTATCTACCTTTGGTGTTTGATGATGGTGATGTACAGATGGGGTTTTGGTGTGGATGTCCTTTCTGTTTGTTAGTTTTCCTTCTAACAGTCAGGACCCTCAGCTACAGGTCTGTTGGAGTTTGCCAGAGGTCTGCTCCAGACCCTGTTTGCCTGGGTATCAGCAGCGGAGGCTGCAGAATGGTGGATATTAGTGAACAGCAAATGTTGCTGCCTGATCATTCCTCTGGAAGTTTTGTCTCAGAGGAGTACCTAGCTGTGTGACGTGTCAGTGTGCCTCTACTGGGGGGTGCCTCCCAGTCAGGCTACTCGGGGGTCAGAGACACACTTGAGGAGGCAGTCTGTCTGTTCTCAGATCTCCAGCTGCATGCTGGGAGAACCACTACTCTCTTCAAAGCTGTCAGACAGGGACATTTAAGTCTGCAGAGGTTTCTGCTGCCTTTTGTTTGGCTCAGCCCTGTGCCCAGAGGTGGAGTCTACAGAGGCAGGCAGGCCTCCTTGAGCTGTGGTGGGCTCCACCCAGTTCAAGTTTCCAGGCCGCTTTGTTTACCTACTCAAGCCTTGGCAATGGCGGGTGCCCCTCCCCCAGCCTCGCTGCCACCTTGCAGTTTGATCTCAGACTGCTGTGCTAGCAATGAGTGAGGCTCTGTGGGTGTGGGATCCTCTGAGCCAGGCACAGGATATAATATCCTGGTGTGCCATTTGCTAAGACCGTAGGAAAAGCGCAGTATTAGGGTGGGAGTGACCCGATTTTCCAGGTGCTGTCTGTCACCCCTTTCCTTGGCTAGGAGAGAGAATTCCCTGACCCCTTGTGCTTCCCAGGTGAGGGGATGCCTCACCCTGACATGAAACTATTTTTTAAGGGCATAAACAGTGTCTACTTTTACACATGATTTCCAGCAGTAAATAAAAAAATGACAGTTAAGAAAACAAAATAAAACAAAAACAAAACGAACTTGTAGTCAACTTATAAAGCAATCAATCAATAGAACCAGAATTCAAGATGGCCCAGATGTGGGAACTCTAAGACAGGGACTTTAAAATAACTCTGATGAGGCTGGGCATGGTGGCTCACACCTGTAATCTCAGCACTTTGGGAGGTCAAAGTGGGCAGATCACCTAAGGTCAGGAGCTCGAGACCAGTCTGGCCAACATGGTGAAACCCCATCTCTACTAAAAATACAAAAATTAGTCAGGCGTGGTGCTGGGCGCCTGTAGTCCCAGCTACTAGGGAGGCTGAGGCAGGAGAATTGCTTGAACCCAGGAGGCAGAGGTTGCAGTGAGCCGAGATTGCACCATTGCACTCCAGCCTGAGCGGCAAGAACAAAAACTCCATTTCAAAAAACAAAACAAAACAAAAACAAAACAAAACAAAAAAGCCTTGAAGAATTTGTTAAATGATCTAGAGGAAAAGGCATATGGCATACATGAACAGATGGGAAATTTCAGCAGAGAGATAGAGACTATAAAAGACATGTGGGAATGCTACAAAAAAGATATAAGACATAAAGAATTCCTTCAGAAAGCTTATCAGTGAACTAGTCTCAGCTGAAGAAAGATTAAGAAACTTGAAGATAGGTCAACAGGAATCATATAAAATGACACACAAAGAACATAAAATGGGCTGGGCACGGTGACTCGTGCCTGTAATCCCAGCACTTCAGGAGGCCAAGGCAGGCGGATCACAAGGTCAGGAGTTCAAGACCCGCCTGGCCAAAACAGTGAAACCCCATCTCTACTAAAAGTACAAAAATTAGCCAGGTGTGGGGGCATATGCCTACAGTCCCAGCTACTCAGGAGGCTGAGGCAGGAGAATCGCTTGAACCCAGGAGGCGGAGGTCGCAGTGAGCCAGGATTACACCACTACACTCTACACTCTGTCTCAGAAAAAAAAAAAAAAAAAAAAGAACATAAAATAGAGAGAAAAACTCTGTCTAACAAGGCCTCCAAGAGCTGTGATATCATCTAATGTACGTGCAATTGGAGTCCCAGAACAAGCAAACAAGCAGCAAGGAATAAAACAGAAGAAATATTTAAAGAGATAATTTGCAAATATAATGCAAGACAGCAAAACTCAGGTCCGAGAAGCTCAGGGAATCCCAACAGTATAAATACAAAAACAAATAAAAAATCTGCATACCAAAAAAGAAAAAAAGCCCACCTCGACACATAAAATCAAACTTTTTAAAACCAAAGATAAGGAGAAAATGTAGAATGCATTTGGGAGTTGTGGGGGACATTACATACCCAAGAAGAAAGACAATCATAATAGATTTCTTGTCAGACGTGTAAGCTGGATGTTAATGAACTGACATCTTAAAGTACCGAAACAAACAATTAATCCAGAATTCTATTATTCTATTATAGATCCATTAAAATATTGTTTTAAAGGCAAAAATAAAACCTTTTCAGACCCTGAAAAACTAAGATAACTCATTGCTGAGAGACTTGTGCTACAATAAATGTTAAAGGTAGTTCTTTAGGCTGTAGGAAAATTACACCAGATAAAAATTTGGGGTTACACAGAGAAGTGAGCACCAGAAATAGTAAAAGTGGATATTAAAAACATTTTCTCATGGCTGATTCTTTAAACCACTGTCAACTATGGTGTCCAGGTGCAGTGGCTCATGCCTGTAATCCCAGCACTTTGGGAGGCTGAGATGGGCAGATGGCTTGGGTTCAGGAGTTTGAGACCAGTCTGGGCAACATGGTGAAACTCTGTCTCTACAAATAATACAAAAATTAGCTGGGCGTGGTGGTGTATGCCTGTAGTCCCAGCTACTCAGGAGGCTGAGGCAAGGAGGTTGAGCCCAGGAGGTTGAGGTTGCAGTCAGGCATGATTGCACCACTGCCCTCCAGCCTGAGCAACAGAGTGAGACCCTGTCTCAAAAAAAAATTGTTGACTAATTAAAAATAGTAAACAGGGCTTATGATAGATGTAGAAATAAGATACATGAGATCATTTGCACAAAGTGGAGGAAGGAGTTGGAAGTATATAATGTCATAAATGTAAACTACTAAGGAATGATAATATTCTGAAATTGTCAGTTTTTTTAGACAAAGTAATAATTTCAGATCGGTTGCTAGTATCAATGAACTATCAATGTTTGAAATGTTTTCAGTATAAGTAGTTCAAGGGTCAATATGAAACTTAAATTTCGAGGGAAAAAAGCTAACATCATTTAATTCTGTGGTTTTCAAATTTAGCTACTATCAGAATCACCTGGAAGAGTGTGTTAAGCAAAGTTTCTGAGCTTTCTGGGCACCATCCCTGAAAAGTCTGATGTCACACATCTCCTGGAGGTAATGCTTCTCTGTTTAACAAGCAGCCTCTGCAGCCAACAGGTTTTGCTTCTCTGAGGAGGAAGTTGACCTCAGCTGCAGTGACCTTCCTGGAGAATTAAACAGAGGGGTGCAGATCCTGACACATGGCCCTCCACCAGGATGACGACCTCCCTCTAGAACAGGAGATACTAGTTTTACTGGTTAATGGCTGAGCTGAGTCAGGGGAGGCCAGAACCAGGCAGAAGTAACTTGAGTTTTCAGCTCTGGAGAGACTGCAGCCTTGGTCAAAGCCAAGAAAATCCCCGTCCTGTGAATAAGGTTGCGTTATTGAAGTGGTCAGTGTGAAGCAACAAGAACTTCCCAGACACTGGATGTCTTTGATTGATCTAAGGACCTTTCTCTCCAGGCATGTGGGGCCCATGAAAACTGTGGGCCCAGCAGCAGATCACACCAGCCTCTTGGTGTGGTGCTCTCTGTGGTTTGGAATAGAAGCCTCTCGGGTCACTGTAGGACCCCACTGGCCCCTTTCCTCCAGACATAGGCCACAGATCAGCAATGTATTTTAAGCGACCCTTGTTGGCATTGGGCCATGTGTGTGGCATCTCTGTGGCAGCAGGTGGCCACATGCTCCTCAGACTGGAGGTGAATATGGCAGCAGAAGAAGTCACCAGTGTTGAGCCAAGTCACAAAGAATAGGGCCAGTGGCAAGGGTGATGAATGGGTCGAGGGGACTGTAGTCAAGGAGCTGTGGGCCAGGGCTGGGCTCCTTGTGGGATTGTGCCTGGGGGACCATCGTGGGAAATGGCTTTCTTTGAGCTCCTCAAATGGAAGCAAGAGTCAGCCTGGTCTTCTTCCCTCCAGGGAGCAACACAGAAAGGATTTTCTTTCTTCCACTCAAGAGGAAGTTTTTAGGTTCTACCAAGTAACCAAAGTAATAGAAACTCTGATGTCTCCAGAACCAGCCTCCAACTTCCTCCAGGTGGCAGGAAGGGGAGCAGCCACCTCGCCTCTGTGGCTGCTTTGTTTTTCCCTTCTTTTCTTGTTCCTCCATAGCCTACTTCCTCCATTTTGGGGTTCCTGTATGTAAAGTACTCATTGACACAGAGATTGTGTCTCAAAACCTTGTACCCAAAGGAGCAATTTTCCTGTGAACGTTCCCAAGAGATGGTTTTAACCAAAAGGTGTTACCAGCCTCAAGTCAGCAATCATAGTGTGGAACGGCGGTTTAGTTGTTGAGTGGAATCTCTTCTCAATCTTCTGACAAGCTGGATCAATCAAGTGAAGCTAGATTTCTATTGTTGATTTCTGTTGTTTGTATGTTCTTATGACTTAGGCATGACCTATGTGCCTCTCCTCCTCCAGCTCTCCAATTTTCACCATCCACTATGTGTCAGACTCAGGCCTTTGAGGTGCCTGCATCTCTATATACTACACATGAGGCAGGTAGGGCTCAGAAAGATTAACAACTTTACACACATCACCCCATTAGGAAGTAGTAGGGTCAAGAGTCGAGATTCAGATGCTGATATAATTCCCAAGTCTGTGCCCTTAACCAGCAATATCATCTCCAAGTTCAGCAAAGAGTGTTTTGTGTCTCTCTGTCCAAATGATGCCCGTCTACTCTGTACCATCTATGAGCGTACACCATCTATACTCTCATATCCTCGCGTGCCCATTTTTCCTGTAATTCCACTTCTTAGGCTTGTTCCCTTTAATGCTATAACCAAGCGAGGGAATTTCCACTTTAAAAGGGAATTTGAAAGAGAAGAGTCTCATGTGACTTCCATTCATTTCCCTGACCTGCAGTTGTCCAAGGGCCAGAGGGCGTCTTTGCATGTTCAGTCGGTCTAAACAGCTTTATTTGGCAAGATGTTTACCAGTTTCCATGGTCTTTGGCAAGGTGTAAACACGGGCAGAGGGTCCCCAGTAAGAGGCTGGAAAGGAAGTTGCCTGGCCACGATGAGGCTTCGCGTAACTGTTCCACATAAAGGTTGTCTACTATTTTTTTTTTCTCTTTCAAGTTAAACCTCTTCCCCTTTTTAGATGACAAGTCACAAAGCTGATCTGCCCCAGATTGTGGCAACCTCACCCTATCTATACATCAGCTAAAGGCTGATTGAAGATCAGGTCTAAAGATTGTTGCAAAAAATGAGATAAGCTTTTAAAAAACCCCAGATTCTTTAATTTTGTATGTCAGTCATCAAGTCTTCATTCACACGCTCACTCAGCAACTCTTTCTTGAGCGCCTGCTGTCTGTGCTAGACCCTGGGCAGGCAGGAATGCGGGCTAAGCGCCTTCTCTATGGGGCCTTGCATCCAAACAACAGCGTGCCAGGAGGGGACCAGTGCCCAGGAGAAAAGGAAGCAGCATCAGAGCCAGGAAGGGAGTTGGGATCGGGAAGCTCTTTTAAGCTGGGTAGTCAGGGAAGCTTAAACTGAGACACCCAAGGGGCCAACAGTGTGGTTGTCTGGAGAGCAACCTGGGAGAGAAGCAGCAAGGACCAGGGCCCTAGAGCAGAGACTGGCTGGGCAGATCCCAGACAGAGTGTGATTGCCGGGGCAACTGGCATAAACAACAGAGATGGGAAGGACACAGGGCAGCGGGAGGAGAGCAGGGAGAGGGCAAGGGTTCCACAGGGCCTCTAAGTCATGGGAGGACACAGGGCATTATCCTGGCGCATGTGGGGTGCCCTGGGGAGCTCAGAACAGAATCCAGACATGATTTGAATCATGCTAAAAGCTTTGCCTTCTCTGGAGGGCAAAAGTTTGGGGCAGGAAGGAGTAGGAATGACTGGCTCTGAATGTGGGATATACACTATTAGCACATCCTGGAGGTGGCCAGGATCATTTGCTGATGTATTTGATGTGGAGAACGAATCCAAGCATGACTGCAGGGTTTGGGGCCTGAGCAGCTGGAAGGACTGACTGTTGCTCTGATGACAGCACATGTTGGAACAACAGGTCTGGGGAGTGAAATTGAGTTTGGCTTCAGATCTGAGACTCTTCTGAATCCTCTGAGTGGGGGCCGGCGCCTGCAGTTCCACGGGAGGCTGTAGGCTGAAGACAGCGTGTAGGAGTAGAGCCGGTTAATATGATTATTAACTGGATAGTGTCTTCCCAAAATTCATGTTCACACAGAATATTATTTGGAATATTATTTTATATTATTTGGAAATAGAGCCTTTGCAGTTGCAATTAGTTATGGGACTCAAAGTGAAATTATCTTGCATTCAGGGCAGGCCTTATGAAAAGAGGAGAGAACTCAGAGACAGAGGGTTTGTGAAGACGGAGGCATAGATTGGAGTGATGCGTCTGCGAGTCAAGGGGCGTCAGGAACTGCAGACCCCACCAGAAATGGGAAGTGAGGCTGGGGACGGTTCCCTGCACAGCCTCCAGAAGGAGCCAACCCTGACAGCACCCCGATTTCAGACCTCTGGCCCCCGAACAGTGAGGAAGTAGGTTTCCGTTGTTTTAAACCACCTTGTTTGTGGTACTTTGCTGAGGAAACGGACCCAGGGCTCAGCCTGTAAAGGGTGTTTACAGCATGGGTCTGAATGATGCCCTCCAGAACCTGTGCCAGTGTGCGTTGATGTTGGGGGGAGGTGGCCCCGCAGAGGAGCTTCGTGAGTCTTCTCAGTAACCAGTGAAAAGCAACAAGGAAGAAACAGACGGTGCGTTTCCAAAGTAACTGGCCAGCGCTGTCTCTGCAGCTCTCTGGGTAAAAGCTCCGTGAAGACTGAAAATCAGGGAACCTCACTTCTACCCTTGTGCCCAGTACTGAAAATCATCCTTACAATAGCAGCATTAGCTTGGAGGGGTGTTACATATTTTTAAATATCAGCTTTATTGGGATAATTTACATACAGCAAAATGCATCCATTCTCAGGGTCCACTTCAGTGAGTTTTGACAACTGTGTTCCAGTGTAACTGCAACCCCAATCAAGATCTAGAACCTTCTACTCCCACCAGCCTCCCTGAGCTCCCTTTCTATCAATCCCTCCCCGTCTCTCCCTGCTCTAGGCAACTGCTCACCTGTTTTCTGTGACTAAATAAAAGAGGCTTCCCCTAGGGTTTTGCATACTTGGAACCCTACGGAAGGCACTGTCTGTGCCTGCGTCTTCGCCCCGGCGAGCTGTTTCCAGAATCCTCTGGGCTCCTGGGCTGCGCTAGGACTGGCTGGGGCAGGCTGTGCTTCTCTTACCAACCCTGCCTCGGTGACACCGGGTTGCTTGCTTGACACTGGCCGTGGTATGAGTGTTGACCTCACAGAAACGGGCCCGGGCTACCAGCCGGGGCTGCGTTGTCCCAGAGCACTGGAGGATACACATCTGCCGGTTACACACTGGCCATGTGTATCACATTCAAATTTCCCGATCACTCTTCTGCCCAGATGAGCAAAAGTCCAGTCTCCATGATTGCCCTGCCCCTGGCCTGCTCATAGCTCACCCTCCCGTATTCCCAGGAATCCCAGGAGTCCGCCTCGAGGGCCGTATCCCGCTTCCAGAGGCATCGTGGACAGAGATAGGAAGCCTGAGGCCCATCCCTGGCTTGACTGCGTGGGACGCATTCTCCGCTGCCCTTGCTTCCCTCACATGGAGCAGAGAGCAGGCACTGAGATGGGGCCATGCGTGGTGACCCGCTAGGGTTAGTTCAGAGCCTGTGCACACAGACCAGAGGGGGTTTTCAAAGGAAGCTGACACCACCGCGAGCTGAGGGTAGCTGTTCTCACGCATGCTCAGTGGCGCTTGCTGAGTGCTGAGTGCCACGGCTGGTGAGACAGGAGCTTCCTGATGAGCCTCGGACTGTGCTGAAACCAGCCGAATCTGCCCAGGATCCTGAGTCCTGGTTTCCTGTTGCCTCTTCCTTCCCTCACGACTTATTTCCCCTGGGCACTCTCGATGTTCTTTTGGCCAGTGGGCTTCCGTTGAGACCATCCTAATCATCAGAGAGGTTTTATCTAGTTAAACCTCAAAAGAAAAGGTGTTTCTTTTTTCCCAGGGGGGCCCTTGGCCCTGATACAGATTTAGCTACCTTCCACCGAAAACCTCAAAGTTTTGCAAACTCACAGCCAAGCAAAACAGCAGCTGCAGTCGAGCCAGCCTCCAAAGGTCTTACAACTTTCTGCAGTGGCCAGCTTGTTCTCTTTCCATGCCTTCCAGAATCAAGAAGATCAGTTCTAAGGTTTCTTACTATTTCTACCAAGAGACGACGATCAGCATTCCACAGACTGCTCCTCTAGCTGTGCACAATGCCTGTTCTTGTTGTTATCACCCGCTTCTCGCCAGCAGTTCCCAGTACAAATTCCTTGAGGTTGCACAGTCACAGATACGTTGTATTTGTAGAGAAACAGAAATGCTTTGGTGGAATACTATTGCTCTTTGTACAGAAACCTGACATCTAGTACTTCTGAATTCTAATCCTAGTTCTGTTAACAATTGGCTTTGTAGCAGCCTAGATAAAGTCAAATTATTTCTCTGTGTAAAAGAAAAACCTAACCAGTAGCAGGGGTACAATAGTCTATGTGCCTTCCCTCTGGGCTTGTGGTTAGTCAGCAATGGGGGCTTTGGGAACTGCATAGGCCAGCGCCCCACAGTCTGTTTCAGTTCCAGTTTATCCCATTGTCTCACGTGATCTTGAGTCATTTAATCATTCTGTGCTTTTTCACCCTTCAGTGTAACAAAATAATTTGCTAAGCACCTAGCAACTTGGGGTTTGCTTGAGGTTGTTATATCTGATTAGATATATCTCTATTAGACATTAGATGTGTCTGTACATGTAAAGTATGATATATTATATCCCCACAAGCCAAACAGGCACACGTAAGGCCAGCTTATAGCACTGAGATTTGGAAGACCCCTTAGAAGGTAGATCAGTGACCAACAACTGGGCAAGAAATTCCCTTGACAATGCAGCTGCTTGAGTAGTTTCAGTTTCAGAGCTCTCCTGTGGCAAGTGAATTATTGGATAGTAATGACTTATTCATGTGTTAGAAAGTTCTCCTTTGGATGAGCTGGTATCTACGGAAACTTCCCTTATTCTACTTTTGTCTCTGCACCTAGCATAGTTCCTGGTACAGTACATAATGAGCCCTCAGGAAATATTAGGGGAACTGAGAACAAGACTGTTTTCTTCCACACAGTAGCTCTTTAACATTTGAAGGTAGCGCTCATGTTGCCCCCTAATTTTCTCATTTTGAGACTAAACACATTCACTTGCTATAATTCTTTATGGAGGGGCATGGCCGACAATGTGTGGCGTGGAGGGAAATGGTCCCCAATGTGTGGCCGTTCAGGTTGCATTTCTGAATGCAACTCACATCACTTCTAAGACAGGGTGCCCAGGCCTGGAAGAAATGATCCATTTCTCTACTGATGAGCATAGCAATCAATCTGTGGGCCTGTTGCTGTCGGCATCTGGAATCCCAGCTAAGGTGGATTGATGGTGCCGATGGCCCCCATGAATAGGCTCCTGGCACTCCCATCCTCTGGGATGAGGTCCACAGTTCCTCCCATTGCAGGTGGAGGGTCTGCTTCCCCACCCTAGTCTGCCTTGGCCTGAGACTTGCTTTGGCCAATGGAATGTGAGAAAAGTGAGGCTGTGCCAGTTCCAGTCTGTGCCACCAGGTCTCTGCTGGAAACCAGCTTCTATCATGACAGCAGGCTGGGGCCGGCCTGCATGAGGGTGACAGAGCACATGAGGTACAAGAGTTGTTCCTGCTAAGGCCATTCTGGACCAGCCTGCACTGGCTGACCGATTGACCAGACAGGGAGTGTGCTGGGCCAGGTCACAGTGGCCCTAGGACACCCTGGAGACTTGTGGGCAATGTTGAATGGTTATCACTGTGCGCCACTGAGGTTTTAGGGTTGTTTCTCGGGCAGTGTTGTTTTGGCAATAGAGGATTAATACACCCTACTACCAGCACTGTCCAAGACTGTATTATCTATGACAGTGACTTATATCACACTTGTGACCTATGACCTTCGTATACCAATTTCACTACCTGTGCCATCCAACATGGTAGCCACCAGTCACGTGTGACTACAGAGTGCTTGAAGCATGTTAGTCTGAATTGAGATGTGCTATAAATATAAACTACACATCTGATTTTGAAGACTTTCTACAAAAATCTAAACGATCTCACTGAAAATTTTTATTGATTACATGTTGAATGTATTATATTTTAGATATCTCAAGTTAAAAATATTTGGAAAATTAATAATTTCAGTTTGCTTTGTTTTGTTTGTTTGTTTGTTGTTTTGAGATGGAGTCTTGCTGTGTTGCCCAGGATGGAGTACAGTGGTGCAATCTCAGCTCACTGCAACCTTCACCTCCCAAGTTCAAGAGATTCTTTTGCTTCAGCCTCCCAAATAGCTGGGATTACAGGCATGCGCCACCACGCCTGGCTAATTTTGTATTTTTAGTAGAGATGAGGCTTCTCCATGTTGGCCAGGCTGGTCTCAAACTCTTGACCTCAGGTGATCCACCTGCCTTGGCCTCCCAAACTACTGGGATTACATGTGTGAACCACTGCGCCTGGCCTCAGTTTGTTTTTTTGAATGTGGCTACTAAAAAATTAAAATGACATACGTGGTTCACGTTATATCCCTGCTGGACAGCAGCGTTCCAGACAGAGCCCTGGAAACCCTACATGTTTCTGATTTCCTTATCTTCATATTTTATTGTTTTCAGCTCAGAATTCCAACCACATGAGATAATATGGAATCTTGAGCACTATCTGTAGCATCTGTTGTCCATCACAGATCTTAGAATTCAGCAGGTTTGATAATCATCTTTCCCTTTTTCATGCAACTCATTGATTTAAAATAATTCTGAGCAGCACAAGGCCAATGGCACAATCATGTAGCATTTCATTAATCAATTCTTTTCACACCAAAAACATCACTTCCCATTCCTGGTGGTACAAAGTGACTCAGTCAGCAAGGAATCCACCTAAGCAGCAGTGTCATTCAGCCTACGTTTCCCATTTTATCTCAGGGGATTTTATTTATTTATTTTCTACTTTTTTTGAGACAGAGTTTCACTCTTGTCACTCGGGCTGGAGTGCAATGGTGCGATCTTGGCTGACTGCAACCTCTGCCTCCTGGGTTCAAATGATTCTCCTGCCTCAGACTCCCGAGTAGCTGGGATTACAGGTGCCTGCTACTGCACCTGGCTAATTTTTGTATTTTTAGTAGAGAGGGGGTTTTGCCATGGTGGCCAGGCTGGTCTTGAACTCCTGACCTCAGGTGATCTGCCCACCTCGACCTCCCAAAGTACTGGGATCACAGGCGTGAGCCACCACGCCCGGCCTGTCAGGGGATTTTAAAGGAATCTGCGAGATGCTTTACTGAAGTCCAGATCTGTGGGAGATAGTGCTGCCCGAGCCCAGCGCTCAAGACCCAGCCAGAACTGAACCAAGCCTGGCTGGGGCCGATGCAGGCGAAGTGCTTGTCCTGTTTACTTCTAAATGCCCACAGGGTGTTCATTAGACAGTGTGGCCTGAAGTGTTTCCTGATGTCGAGTCATGGCCGCCTGGGTTTCTTCACAGCTTTCCTTTTGGAGCTCAGGACGGCTGTCGTCTTGGGCTCCAAGGGTGCCTTTCCCCCTTCTCGGGTCCTTCTGGGTGCTGGAGCCAGCGCTGTGACACAGGGAGATGTCTTCATCGAGGGGATTCCACAGAGCCACTCCCAGCCTAACACCAGATATAAAAAGCTACGTTCATGGATGCAAGCTCAGTTTTCTACTTAAAAAGTGAAGAGATTCCGCTTGCAAGTTTGATTCAGTTCAATACCTTCCCTAATACTTCCTGTTTTACTTTTCTCATATATAATTCTTCCGCCTATACCCAGGAAACGCAACAATTTTTTTCCACCAAGCCTCTTCTAGGTGCCCCAGACCACCCCCGCTAACCCCAGTGTGCCCTGCACAAACGTGGGGTCCTGTGGATGCCCGGAGGTCATAATCGGGGAGCCCTGCTCTCTCTCCCGCACCTAGTTCCCTGGCCTCGGGCTGAGTCACACAGTCCCTCAGGCCTGGAGTGCTCTCTGACACTCACCTGTGTGGCAAACGCCTCTGCATCCTTCAACGCTCCACCCTGGACCTTACTCCTGCTGCCCTGCTCGTCAAGGCCCGGGAAAGCTTCCCAGGACCGATCTGGGTGTGGATGTGTGGGGCACCTTATTCTAACAATTTGAAGTAAGTTTCTTAAGATGGAAGTGCCCCTGTCCCCAGGTCAAAGTACCTGCTTTCTGAAGCCCAAATCTAACACCCTTATTCCAGTCTCCAGGCACGAACCTCGCCGAGACACCTCCACGCTACTCCCCATACTTCCCTGCAGTTTTCCTCCCTGGGTTCCTCCACGGACACGCTTCACCCTGCAGGGAACCTCCTAGCTCCCCTCCCTGCTGCCCCATGTCAGGCACCCTTGGGGATAAAGCCCTCAAAAGCATCTGCTGTGGATGCATCTCCTGGCATGCCCGTCTTCCGTAGCTCCTCTTAGAAGTCCAGCCATGGGTGTCGATTCTGTTCAGCCCATGGTCCTCACATCCTGGGAACCCCTTGTGGTTGCATTATCTTTAGTCTTTTGTGATTGTGTCAGTCAACACTGAGTTGCCTTTTATACAATGGGAGCAAGAGGAAGAAGGAGGAAGAGGAGGAGGCCGAGCTGCAGGGAAGAAGGATCTGGAGAGTAGGGGGCAGCAGTTACTCCCACCCTTGGTTGATGACAACCAACACGCTTAGGGCTTGTTGAGTTAAAACCACAATCCCCCAGGAGGTAAATAGAGAGACTTGTGAGAAAAAGAGAGACAAAGACATTTGTGAATGGGAAAAGCAGGCTTTGTTTCCAGGCTGCTTGGAGAAAGTACTTAAGTAATGACTTTTACCGGGAATAACTAGAATAACTGGTCGTGGATAAAAGTCCCTTCTCTTGCTTTTATGTGTCCAAGAAAATATCCCAGAAACCAAAGGTTGTGGTCCCAGGAGACATCTCAATTCTAGGGAATAATGCTGAATGGGAGTCTGGACTGGGGGAAGATTCAAGTATCCAAGTCCAACGGGACGAGTGGAAACTGAGCACCACCTGATAGGACCAATGGTGAGAGCTCAGCGCCACTTTTTTTTTTTTTTTTGAAAATATATGCTTTTATTTTTCCGTGATTACAAACACAACTGAATATCAAATGCACAAAGTAAGAATTATACGGGGAAAAAAATCAGATACGTTCATATGTATATATCACCTTTTCAAGGCTATTTCCACCCAGGATAACCTTGGTTTGCCAGGGCCAATAGAAAGAAGTCACAAAATCGCCTTTAGTCAAATTTGTGTGTTTGCTTTCTTCTATAATTCCAATACCTCCACCATCAACGACTGAGATAGCTGCCAAGGTGTTATATAATCAGTGCCAGTGTCTTCATTCATTCTACAACGAAGGCTGTCACTTCACACTTGGAAGGTTGCGCAGCGGCCAGGCAGAGGCGCTCCTCACTTCCCAGACGGGGCGGCCGGGCAGAGGGGCTCCTCACTTCCCAGATGGGGTGGCAGGCAGAGGTCAGCGCCACTTCTATGCGATTTCTGTCAGAAATGTTGGTCCCGTGTCTGGTCATAAGGAAACATGAAACAAACCCAAATTGAGGAACATCATATACGCTGCCATTGTCCCACATCCCAAGGTTCTGGTTTCCGGGAAAGAGGAGACGGACCTATTTTGAAGGGGACTAAAGAGACTCTGAGAAACAAACACAGCGTGTGATTCTAGATTGGATGCTTTTGCTGGGGAGGATGTTAATTGGGCCTGAATCTCTGCCTGCGTCTCTGATTAGATGGTGGATGTGTGTTGTGGGCTGCGCAAGGTCAGAGATAACCAGGTCTATGCACGTTTGTGTCATTTCACAATGTCACACTTTTACTGATGCTATTTTACTCATAAAGCCATATGCTACATGGAGTTCCCAAGCAGGCAGTTCTTAGTGCTTCCATTCACTCAGTTGTCAGAGCCACCGGCACACAGGCTCAAGCCACAAGCCAGTCAATACTGCAAACCGTACATCATAGTATACTTAATCAATACACAGATGTTATAGATTAAACATTCCACAATAAACGAAGTGACATTTAACATAAAGAGAAAGAGGATAGGAAAAAGGGTTAACAGGCCAGTCCAGGGAGAGTGATGTGGACAAAAAAATGTCCTGGCCTGGCCCGGGCGGTCATCAGCATCAGCATCTGCAAGAAAGAATCTTTGATGTGGGCAGAGCCTTTGGTGACAGATGCTGGGCGCTTATCATGAGTGACGGCAAGATGGTGTCTGTTGAAACAGCTGTTTCCAGCTAGTGAACCACTGTTCTCTTCATGTTCTTTATGGCCACAGAGTCCTCTGGTGAGGACTGATAGTGGAAGAGTGTGCCTGGGAATGTCCTTATCTGGTGCAGTCTTTATTGATGAGGCAAACTTCTGGTCCCTGTGACGAGGTGCCTTTTGAAGTATAAGATGGAATGTTTTTCTAAGATGGAGTTACTTACGTCAAGGGTGCTCTATGCAATTCGTCAGGACTGTTGTGCAGGTATCAATTCTTCTTGCCCCAGCAAATCAATGAATCCTTGCCATAATTGCTCTGTGGAGGGCAGGCCTATGCAAACCTACCCCCAAAGTCCAAGGAAGCCGAGAGGTCAAAGAAAGAGGCTGACAAATTTGGTTTCTCAGGAAGAGACATTTAATAGGGACTTACAAACAGAACCCATGGTCCTGGGCAGCCATGAAACAAGATGGTGGCCCCCTGGGCTATGACCCCCCAGGTCCAGGGCTTCTACAGCATAGGGAAGGAACGTGTAGGACAATTGAAGTAGAAACCCAGGGAAAGGCAGGAGTGCCATGTGAACCTGCCTAAAGGCAGGGCTTATTGTCAAAGTTGTGTTGACCTGAGGGCAGGATTTATGGCAAGCACAAGATCTTACCCAGGGAACAGTAAATAAAATAGAAATCTTAGAGGCCTTCCTGGAACAGGGGTTAATTAGAAGTCTACGTGGAAGATTAGCGTCCAAGCTGGAGCTGCTTCAGCCTCCCTAACTGTGCTCTTCGGATAGTAAAATGCAAACTGGCCACCAATAGCTTCTTTTATATTTTCTGCCTACCTTAAACATAGAGTTGTAAAACATAATAATGATAGGAAAAAATTTTTAAAGTCACTAAAAGAGAAACACAGAAAGGTAGGTTTGCCAGAAACTGTTTTGTTTTGAAGAGTTTTGAATATTTTCTGTAAGAAAAGGACAGAACTATGTGCATTGAAATATGTTTGGTGATTGAATTGTGCACCAATGGAATCAATATTTTATTTTTATCATCATTTGTCTCTTTAGCATCAGATATTTGGGGCCAGATTCCCTTTTCATTGATTTTTAATTATTAAGTTTTCATTTTATTTGACCATTTGTTCTTTGTGGAGCACCAACATACAGAAACAACATACAGAAAAATTGGCTCTGAGCTCTGAGTGGTCCCTGTCTGAATGTCTTCATGTGGCAGATGCTTAGAAATTTAATCCCAAGAAATAATAGAATTATATTTGGGAATGACAGTGACCATGTCCAGCTTAGAGTTTAAGTAAGGCTTCACCTTGGCACTCTTCCTCAGGAGAGGTGGAGGCAGGGATGGATGAAAGACTGAACCTTTTCATTCTAATAATTAAAACTTTGCTTTTGATTGATAAGAATGTCAATCCAAAGCATAATAGTAGATACCAGCAGGTAATATTTCTAAATAATCAGATCTAAATATGCATTAAAGGAAGTAATTACCATGATGATTGCAATGACTAAGGCTGATTGTTCATGTTCACACTGAATCTCCAGATTCCTCTCATGTGGCACATTCTCAAGTCTTTACAATGCCAGTGTCAGTGATGATGGACAGCTCTTATTTAAAAATAATTGAGTTCTACAGCACGGTTCCATTTGGCTATAGGAGGAAAGAATTGGACCCATTTTATTCCTTCAGAATAAATGAATGTTAGTACTATTACTGTTTTCTGCAGCAAACATGAAGAAAGTTTATTTCCGAGTGGCTCTTTTGCTCACTCTGCCAGCATCCCACCGGCATCTTTATAATGTGTATTTCAGTAAGCCAAAACAAAAGGCTTACCTGTAAAATATGTGTGTGTGTATTGAAAAAAATGTACATATTAGAACAATAAAAGCAGATGTTGATCCCAGGATGGAACAGGCAGTGTTTACAAGTTTCCTAAGTTCTGCCTTAGTTTGGGGTTTGCTGACAGCAGCCCCTGCATTTGAGTGTGGGTGTTACCTGGGAGGCATCAACAGGGTCCTGGAAAGTGATGGTGAGGGTGGGAAAGGAGGGTCCCTGATGAAAGGGGCATGGCCCAGCAACGCTCCCGGGGGGATACCTGGGCTTGACTTCCCATGGGGATTCTGGCCAAGCCAGGGTAGAACATGTACCATGAAGTTTCCCCACCCAAAGGGAGGGAGTGGGGGTATTTATACACCAAAGGCCCATCAGATATTAAGTGGGGGCTGCTCCTTTGTGAGGCATTCGTTCTCCAGCACTTCCAGGCCAGCAGGCCCTGGTTCCCCACTCAGTCCATCAGCATTCCATCCTGCTCTTTTTGTCCAATCCCCCTTCTACACAGCTGTCCATACTTTGTTGAACCTAAGCATAAACATGGGCAACTTCCCCAATATCCTTGGGTTTTCATTCTGAAGGCTCCTGTGTATACACATTAAATACATTTACCTTTTCTCCTGTTAATCAGTCGGCCTCATGCCAGAGATTTCTCAGTGAAGCTTTAGGGGCCATGAAGTTGAGACTGGTGACCTGATGAGAGAGTGAAGGCAGCATTTTGTCCTCATCCACATCACTGCATTTATCTCAGCATCATGTCCACATCTTCTGCCAACATTGACATCAAGGTCAGCATTGAGGGGGACAAGGAGTCACAAATGAGCAGTGTTTCCCCTAGAGGGTTGGAGGTGGGGGAGGAGAGGGTTCCAGGGTGGGGGCTGCAGCCATCTGTGCAGGGAGTGCAGTACCATGCTGTCTGGCCTTGGTGATATTAGGGTGGCCTTGGAGGAGGTGAGTGGGTGCTGCTATCCATGTATGCCAGGAAGAGGACCTGAGTGTGTTTACTTTTTGTCATAGTAAGTTGCTGAAACAACTGCCCCTCCTTCTCAGTCCTTTAGTCCATCCCTAAGGGAAGGAGTGAGGGCCCCTCACCATTTGCCAAACAGGAGCTGTGCTTGGACACTCAGGGCCGGTGCACCTGCACTCTGACTCCCAACAAGGAAGTGTGGGGTATCTCTATGTTTCTGTGGTTGCAGATGAGTTTCTGTTTCCCTTGCCCTCAACTACCCTCTCAGGAGGTCAAGCTTCTTTACTAGGTGGAGAGCCAAACTTTGATTCTCTGGTTCTCTGAGTCCTGTCTGTGTGAGTGCTGTGGGCTGAATGTGTTCCCCAAAATTCGTATGTTGAAGCCCTCTCCCCCAAGGCTTGATGGTATTAGAAAGTGGGAAGTGCAGGAGGTGATTAGCTCATGGGGGCAGAGCCTCATGAATGGGATTGGGGCCTTTATAAAGGAGGCTCAAGAGAGTCGGCTCATCCCTTCCACCATGTGCGGACACAGGGAGAAGGTGTTATCTATAAACCAGGAAGTGGCCCTCACCAGACACCCAATCTGCAGCACCTTGATCTCGGACTTCCAGGCCCCAGAACTGTGAAGGCTGAACTTCTGCTGTTCGTAAGCCACATGGTCAAAGGTACTTTGTTATAGCAGTCTGAACAGGCGAATGTCATAACAGCATACCCCAGATTGGGCAGCTTAAGCAACAGACATTTATTATCTCAGTTTTGGAGGCCAGGCCTCTGAGGTCCAGATGTCAGCAGGGCTGGTTCCTGCTAAGGCCACGGGGCAAGGATCTGTTCCAGGCCCCTCTCTTAGGCTTGCAGCTGCTGACTTCCCCAAATGTGTGTTTGTGTATCTGTATCCAAATTTTCTTTTCTTTCAAGGACACCAGTCATATTGGATATTAGGACTACACTCATGACCTCATTTTAACCTGATCATCTGCAAAGACCCTATTTCCAAGTAAGGACACATGCACAGATACTGGGGGTCAGGACCTTGACATCTTTTGGGCGGAGGACACATTCAGCCCATAATAATTCTGTTCTAATCATCTTCTAATCATCTTCCATTCACCTTTTCCATTGCACATGGCAGTGCCTCCAGGGATCTTCCCCACCAAAACATCTACTCATATTGCTTCTGGCTCCACTTTGTAGAGAAACCCAATTTTCTCCATGGCAGCCAAGGGCAAGTCCCTCAGCCTGCAGAGCGACCCTCCACGGGGCCTTTGCAGAGCAGCGTGGGCAGCCTCAGTGGGCACCTCAGTGGCAGCCTCAGCTCCAGACTTGTTGGAAGCACGATGGTGTTCCAGGTGGAAGGACTCTGCCTTGGGAACTACAGCCTTGGAGACCCCAGAGATTCAGGAATGGGACGCAGCAATTTTGAGGATGTTTTAGCAGATGTAATTTCATGAAGAATTACCCTCTTTTAGTTCCTGGAACCATTAATTCTAGCCGTGAATATTGACTTGGAGCATTTGTGTGTGATACAGACTGCATCATAACATTTCAACGTGCTGTGCCCCAGCTAATCCTATAAATAAGTCTTCCATAGTTGATTCCAGCATTCTTTAATGCCAATCGCTTGGACTTGATGAGGATGGGATAAGCCTGCTGGACATGGCTTTGCCCCTTTCACGGGGAGCTGGATTTCTTGGAAGTTACATTCAATGGGATATCATCACGGTCATCACGGCATTCAGGGACTCTGCTGAGATGAGCAGAGGCACAACAGGCAGGAAAAGCAAATCCAAACTCAGAATAAGGGTCTATTGTAGTGAGAGCAGAGATCTGCCCTTCCATGCTGGAAGAAGCCCGTGTAGTCGGCCTGACTCCAGGCAGCTGTCTGGTGTTTCCCACGTTGCAGTACCACAGCAGGGGCTCAGGTTTGGCAAGCTGAGCAAAGGTGGTGAGGGGAAGCCCAATCATAACTGAATCCCCTGCCTTGCCCGCTGGCATGGCTAGCAATAGGGGCCAGCTGGCACGGTTGGAGCAGAGCCTGCTGTTCCAGTGATTCTGTAGTGGGCCTCTCCTGGAGGGCATTGCATGGGATGATTTTTTTGTGTTGGACCCATTTGAAGAGCAGCAGTCCATCCACACACACCCTTCTCCAACCTCCCTGACACTCGTTCCCCATCCTGAGCATCTCTCTGGTGAAGCCACTGACCCTGAGCAGGTATGAACTGAGGTTCTCACGGGAGGCCCTGGCAGGCCAACCATCATGTGTGCTCATCTTCCCCGAGGTGATCTTTCTCTTCTATTGTACCTTAGAATGGTCTGAACTGGGCTATGTGTCCACTTCCAGCTTGGGCCAGCACAGTGCACTGTGAACTCTATGAGGCCAAGTTTTCTCACCCTCATCAATTTGCACAGAAAATGCCCATGGAGCCATGGGCTTGGGTTGAGATAGAGCTAAACATGCTGGAAATGTGAGCAAACTGTGTATGCAACCGATGCTTCCAGGCCTGCTCAGGTCCAGGCCTGAATATGCTACTTAATTGATGATGAAGTGGGGTTACACGTGCCCGACTTTAAGACCACATGGGTCATGTAATATCTTGGGCACGCTGTGCATGACCAGCAACTCAGGCTCACGCATGTTTGGTCTTCAGTGGACAGGCTATAAATACCAACAATAGCTTGACCCCTAGATCCAGGGACCTGCTCTATGGTTTCCCAATTGGGGCCTCCTTAGTCTCCTTTTGATGTTTCCCCCTAGTGCCCCATAGTCTCGTTCTAGGCATCCTGATCCACAGAAGCCACTTGGGGCTCACAGCACCTCTGGTCATCAGAGCCTGGGAGAAGGGTTATCTAGCCTGGGCCACTCTGGAAATTCTCATCTTGTCCTCAGACCCACAGAAAGCTGGCATCTTTTCAAGTCATCCAGTAAATGGTTTGAATAAGATAATCAAATATGTTGCTTAAAAATACAAAGAAGGGCTGGGTGCAGTGGCTCACACCTAAAATCCCAGAAGCATCACTTGAGCTCAGGAGTTCAAGACCAACCTGGACAACATGGTGAGACCCTGTCTCTAAAAAAAATAAAAATTTAAAAAAATCCAAAGAAGCCTTGAAAGAGTTCAGCCTTCTCCTTAATAGTAAGGAATTTCAATTCTAGATGCCTGGATCTGCAGGAACAACTCCAAGAACACAGGCCCCTTTGAGGCTAGAGGATTTATTTCCCACCCTCTGACCCACGTGTGTCTTTTCAAAACAACACAACTTTCTATTCCTGTTTTCTCAGCAATGAAAGCTTCCCTGTAGTGACCAGTGTGATGTCTGAGAGGCTGCCTCTTGACTAGCACTCTTCCATTCCATGGACACAGATGACTAAATTATCCCAGTTGGTAAAAAGTCCAGTGAACCAGTATAAGGAGAAGAGCTGAACACCTCCCTCCAACTTCACACTTACTGGGAGAGCTTCAGAAGCTCTCACTGGGATGTGGAGCATGGAAAGACACATTTCTAGAGAAATGAGGTCTCACGCATTAGTGTGGAGCTTGGAGCTTGGGGATATCTGATACCTGGTGTTTGCTGCTTGTGTGCTGCTATTCCCCAGTTTCTAGCATTGCTCTTGGCCCCTAAGCCACACTTCTCTTTCCACTTGCGGTACCTGATTATGAAATTCACTCCTGTAAAGCCCCTCTAGCGTATGTCTAAATCATGCAATAGACTTTTACTTAATGTGTGGGGATGGTGGAGGGCTGGCTATGTTGTAGCAAAGGCCAGGACAACCTGAAACTAAATATGAGAAATTTCTACCCTAAATTCCTGTTATTATATTATGCCAGTAATATCTCCCCAACTCCAGCCTAGATTGACCTGTGGGCCTACATTAGCAGATTCAAAAGCATCCATTAGCAGATAATCCTTATCAATAAGAACAGATAAGCCCACAATTACTTCCCTTATTTATTGTACCACCCAAGGATACCCAAGAAACTTGTTAGTTTTTGCTTACCATTTTCACTTTTCCACAAATATAGTACTCGGTAAAGAGGCAGAGACTGGCAGCACTGGTTATTATCTGGGCTCTGACTACACTGAGTGTGGGCTTTAGTCACTATAGTGACTGTGTGACTAAATATCAGAGTATTAGAATGGACTTGGTGTGTGACTAAAGTAAGTGGGGGTTAAAAGGAATGAAGTGCTGCATTCATAGATGAGAGTATTAGGTTGGTGCAAATGTAATTGCTGTTTTTGCCATTACTTTTAATAGCAAAAAACTCAATTATGTTCACACCAACCTAATAAAATTTCATAATTAATTTTCCTGAGAAGTGGCAGGGGAAAATTAACAAATATAATGGAAAATTTAAATAAATTATGGTGTTAAAAGCCACCATCAATTTTTAAAGGAAGCAAAGGTTTTGATGCACAGTGTTCTTACATTTGTAGTTGACATCAAGGACAATGACATCCCATCCTGACACAGTCCTTGGAACCAAGTTAGAGACAATGCCCTGGGTTGGATAAACCCCACGTCTGAAACCAGATGGGGAGCATCTCGCTGCCTTTTAACTAATCTGTCATTGGGCCACCACTAGAATGTTCTGGGGACCGAGTAATCCTTGGAGGGTTAGAAGGCAATGCAATATATGTATCGTCCCGCCCTCAGTCCCCAGCCCCTTCTCTGTCTTACTCAGTTGGCTAAACCACAGCCCTTGTTGAATTCACCTCTCCTCCTACTCAGCTACTGCACCTACATAACTGAATGTGTCTGAAAAGAGACGAGAACATCGTGGTGACTGCTTCATTTTAAGTTTATGGCTGCTGACTGGGCAGTTAGAGTTCTCTAGCCCCTTGCTTCTCTCTCTTCCTGGATGGCTGATTTATTCCTTTTCCTTTTTTCTTAAAACTAGGATGCCTCTTTTCCATCTTCCCCCTCAGTGGATGCCTTGGTTTCCTATTTCCCTAAGAAGATAGGAGCAATCAGAAGAGAGCCCCCATGGCCGCTCACCAACGCACCCACCTGTCTCCCGGCCTCTGTGACCCCGGGCTCCGCCTCCTCACCTGCCACGAGGGAGACCAGCCCCATCCCTGACACAGCCCCTTCTCCAGGGGCTGCACTGAGTGCCTGCCCCTTTGTCTACTCGACAGACACTTCTCCCTTCTCTTTCCTTCACAGTCAGCATTTTCCTCTTTATGGGGTCTTTCTTACCAATATGACCCAATCTTAAACAAAATATGTTTTGCTCCAGTGTCATCTCCAGCTGGGACCCATGTCTGTTTCTCTTCACACAGCCTCTCTGGAATAAATGTTTGCATTCTCTCCTGTGTTTATCCCTCTCCCAGCCAGGTATCCTCCCACACCACTCCACGCCATCGAGCGCGACCCCACGTGGCACGAGGAGCTCATCTGGTTGCCAGATGTGTGCCAGGCGGGGCGGGGCCCAGATGTGCCCACTTTGGGGGTTCTCCAAGTCCTCTAGGTCTGCCGGGTGGGGGCTCCGCAGCTTGATCTTACTCCGAGACCACAATGATCTCCAAGTTGCTACATACAGTGGTCAATTTTCAGTTTTGTGCTGCTTGTGGTCAGCAGCATTGACATAGCCGGACGTTCTCTCCATCTGGAGGCGCCTGCTCCTCTCAGCCGTCTGCTCTCGCTGCCTCGGTGACCTCATCCGTCTACAGGCTGGTGGCTCCTCAGTGCACACCTCCTGCCTGAGCTCCACCCTCAACTCCATTTCTCACTGAGAACACCAGATATCTGCACTGGAATCTTCTTTTTTATTCTTTATTTTGTTTATTTATTTATTTTTTGACACAGAGTCTCACTCTGTCACCCAGGCTGGAGTGTAGTGGCGCAATCTCAGCTCATTGCAGTCTCCACCTCCCAGGTTCAAGCAATTCTCCTGCCTCAGCCTCCTGAGTAGCTGGGACTATAGGCTCATGCCACCACCCTCGGCTAATTTTTTTATTTTTAGTAGAGCTGCGGTTTCACCATGTTGGCCAGGATGGTCTTGATCTCCTGACCTTGTGATCTGCCCGCCTCAGCCTCCCAAAGTGCTGGGATTACAGGCATGAGCCACCGTGCCTGGCCTAGTCTTTATTTTTAATCGACAGATAATAATTGTACATATTTTTGGTGTACATAGTGATGTTTCAATAGGTGTAATGTACAGTGATTAGAGGAGGGTAATTGGCATATCCGTCACCTCAAACATTTATCATTTCTTCGTGTTGGGAAAGTTCAATATCCTCCTTCTGGCCATTTGCAGTGATATGATATAAACTCTGGTCATCGTGCAGTGGCATGGAACATGAGGACTTATTCCTCCTGTCTAGCTGTGATCTTGTGTCCTTTCACAAAACCCTCCCTATCCTCTTCCCCCTCCCCTTCCCAGCCTCTAGCATCCTCTGTTCTACTTTTTGCTTCTATGAGATCCACTGTTTTTTAGCTTCCACACACGAGTGAGAACATGCGGTGTTTAACTTTCTCTCCCTGGCTTAACTTAGCGTAACGTCCTCCAGTTCCACCCATCCTGCAGAGCATGCCAGGAGTTCCTTCTGCTTCCTGGCTGGGTAGCATTCCACGGGTATAGACAGCACATTTTCCTTACCCATTCCTCTGCCGATGCACACGTCAGTTGGTTCCATGTCTTGGCTCTTATGAATATGCACCAGGATGTTCTAGTGGCTGCTTTAATGTCTCAATTTCCGGCCGGGCGCGGTGGCTCACGCTTGTAATCCCAGCACTTTGGGAGGCCGAGGCAGGCGAATCACGAGGTCGGGCGATCGAGACCACGGTGAAACCCCGTCTCTACTAAAAATACAAAAAAATTAGCCGGGCGTGGTGGCGGGCGCCTGTAGTCCCAGCTACTCAGAGAGGCTGAGGCAGGAGAATGGCGTGAACCCGGGAGGCGGAGCTTGCAGTGAGCTGAGATTGCGCCACTGCACTCCAGCCTGGGCGACAGAGTGAGACTCCGTCTCAAAAAAAATAAATAATGTCTCAATTTCCTAACCGGATTCCTGTGAACACTCCCTCCCACCCCAGACCCACCTCCTCCTCATATTCCCATCACATTGAATGAGCAGCTTTCAGTGCACAGGCCAGACACCTGGACCCATCCTCTGTGCCTGTCCTTTTGTCAAATCTCACATCCAGTCTGCCAGTAAATCCTGTTGACTTTGTTTCCAAAATATTCCCCTCATATCTTACCCGGGTGGTCTTCTTAATTCTGCGTGGAATCCCTTGAATCCATTTTCAACACTGCTGCCAAAGTGATCTTAGAATGGATGTCAGATAATGTCACTCCAAAGTCCTAGTAACATCCCGTCTCCCCTGGAGGAGGCAAAGTCACTGCGGTGGACTGTGAGGCCCTGCGACTGGCCCCTCACCTCTGACTGCAGCTCTCATCCCTCCCTGGCTCACCTCACCCTCACCGAGCTCCTTCATTGCTTTGAACATGTCAGGCAAATTCTGCATCGAGGACTTCACCCAAGGTGCTTTTCCTCCAGGTACACACGTGGCTCACTCCTTCCCCTCTTCTGGGGCTCTACTTAAATGCCACATTCTCAGTGAAACCTCCCCTGTTCACCCTCATTGAAATTGCAACTGCCTCAACAATCCCCACCCACTTCCCTGCTTGATTTTTCTTCATGATATTGGCCAACTTCCATATACTACGTATCTTTTCATTATTTATTTATTTTTTTGGTTGTTACGTGTGTTCCATGACTAGAATGGAAACCCCAGGAGGCCAAGACTTTTACTTGCTTTAGTCACTGCCGTATCCCTTGTGCCTGGAGCAGTGCCCAGCACGCAGTGGGCATCAGGAAGTGTTTACTGGAGGAATCGCTGAACTGCCGCGTGGTACAAAGAGGACGTGGAAGACCTAGGGCTTATTTTCTGAATTCACTACTCCTGGCTCATAACATCCTTGGGAAGTTACTCAACGCGTTCTGTGCTGGTTTCTTTCCATCTACAAAATGAAGGTCACAATGTCAATTTTCCCGAAATTGTTTGTCAGGATTAAATGAAATAATAAACATGAAAAGTACTTTCTAAATTGTATTACACATGCATTAATTAACATTTAACAATGCTATTTATAATCATTTGAAAAAGGAAGGAGAAGGGTGGATGAACTAGAGTTGTAGACTCTCACTTCTGTCCCTGCAGAAGTCGTTGGCGTTTCCTATCAAGCAACAATTTTGGACTTTCCTTAGGGGATTTGTAGCTTGTTTATTATAGACCTAGGTGGAGAAGGTAACCTAGATTTCCCCTCAAATTACGAGGTTGTTCTTAAACTGAGGGCTGACAGTTGCCTTGGGAGTATGGAAACTCAGGGGTTTCTGCGTCCTCAAATTGGCCAAGTCGTGACATGTGGCCACAGATTGTAGAAAATGGCTAACAAAACAACAGGAGTATTTTGAGGGTGGAATTTCTCCTTTACGCTTGGGGTATGCCTTCTTTTGTGGCTGCCACTGACCTGCAGTGGGATATTGGTGAGATATTGATTCTCTATTCACTGTGTCTTTACTCATAAAGCATATGTCATATGGTATTTTCAGGTTTTTTTATTCTCTTAAGAAACCTGTAGAGACTTTCAGAGAACTTTACAATCATTTGAATTAATTTGTAATTTCCAAGAAGAATCAAGAAATATTCCACAGATCAATAATTCTGAAACAAAGAAAAATTTACATCTGAAATTGAAATTACCAAGTGACCTAGTTACATCAACCCATCTTCCTTCCTCCACCTTATTTGTCTCCTTTCTGTGATCTGAAGTGTGTGCTGAGGAATAAAACTTGTGGTAAGGAGTGCAGCCCAGCACACCACCCAGTGTATGGGTGAAGGAGGCAGCAGTGTGGCCGGAGAGGAGAGCTGGGCCGGGAGCACAGGAAGGTCCCCAGGACTCTGTGGTCATCAGTAAGAGAGGGCCCACGTGTATATGCTGGTGAACAGAAATCCCAACCTTTTCAAAGTCTGACATTTAAGAGAAAAAACTGTGGCTGCTGGTTTGTGGAACAGACAGCTCCTTCTTTATTGGTAAGTTATTTTTTGTCTTGGAACTTAGAAAATATTGTATTTCTGTTGTCTCAATAATTGTTTTAGGCTTTGGAAATAATAGAATATTACAAAAGTTTATGTTATCAAGTCATGCATTGCAAGTACTTATTTATTTAGGCTACTTTAGTCGTGCCAAAAAGAAAGAAGAGATGCTGACCTTTGTTGAGTCTATTATGTGACATGCTCTATTCTAGACTTTGGTACGTGTTATTTTATGTAATTCTGAAGACAATCCTGGCAGGTAGGTGTGGGGCTATTTTAAAGAGTTAGGGGGGTAAAGTCACACAGCCAGAAGATGGCCATGGAGGGTTGGGAGGCAGATTTTTCTGATCCTAGTCTGTGTTCTTTCTATCTCACAAAGACATTCCATACCATCTGCAAGTTGCTTTTGACTAGCACTCGAGAAAGAAGTATAGGGACATTGGAAACGCTCTAATAGACCACAACCACCTTTGAAAGAGCAGTCATCTCTATGAGCCATAACTATAAGGAAGAAATGCAGATCCCACAAACCAAAATGGAACATGTCTCCCAAACTTCTCACTCCGGGGGCTGTGGCTGCTGCAGAACAGGGGGTGCTGGTGGATCTAACATGAACGAGGCTCGGTGGAGGGGCTGGCTTTGTGCAGGGAGGTTGGGATGAACAAGGGCAGCAGGTGGCATCACAGGTGAGAAGGACAGGCCAGGAGGGAGGAAAGAGCCACAGCGTGCTGACGAAGGTGGGATGGGGTGAGGTGGGGGAGACACAGAGAAACCCAGAGCCAGCTTCGTGGAATGCACAGGTGTGTCTGGAATGTGTGTCTCTGGATACACTGATGGGCCTGCTTCAAGAGAATTCTTGACGCTGCAAAGCATCAGAAGGAGTTCTAGTGATAGCATTGTCTCCCAAGTGAAAGTGATAAACCAGTGACAATCAGTTTCACTGTGTTGTGGGTGAATGTATTTATGTCATTTAACAATATTGCGATTCCATTTGTATGACAATCTCGGAGGCACTTGCTTTAATTTTGCATTGTGTCTTCTCTAATTAAGCATCTGAACCCTCCAAGGCCTGACTTACCTGGAGCTCTCTTATCTAATAATATCAACCTCTAAGGCAGCCTGAGAAAGAGGAAATGAACCCAAAGAGACTCTGCACCAAAATAGATACCACAAAGCCTGCACCCAAACTTGGTGTGTTTTTCTCCCAGGGGAGACCCTCAGGTGCACATTCAGATACACTGGCTCTTATTTTAGGCACAGCTCTGATAAGGGGGGCTGTTTGGTCTCCCAGCCCAGAGCTTATTGGAAGCGGCACATTCAGTGGGAATGTCACCTGCTGGATTCAGGCACGCTGGAAGTGATGAGGAATGGCAGACGGCCAGGTGCAGTCAAGAGGTGGGCTGGAAGAACCCCAAAACACAGAGAGGGCAACTCAGTAGACCTCACGTTGGCCCATTTAATGCAGAAGCAGATACTGTAGTTCCAAGTATTGGAAGTGTCTTGGTGTGGAATTTGGTGTGCTGCTACAGATGAGAAAGCACGTGTCCCCAGCGGCTCCACGAATGGGGCCCAGGCAGGGTTGGACAATGCCCAGCTCCCCTGGAGACGGCCAGAAATCTCATCACATGTCTTAGCAATATTTTCACCCATCAGATCCAAAGTTTGAAATGTTTAAAATGATTAGTTGAAAGTTAATTCGGAATAGGCTTCCCCAAGACCAAAATGTTGGTTGGACATTGCTGTGTCGCTGGGTAAAATACAGTAAACATCCAGCGCATCCTTCAGCGTTCAGATGGCTGTGTCAGAGAGGACAGAGCATCTAGGCAAGACATGCACTCCTCTTTGCTTTTTAAAGCACTCCTATTTTGGGGGGTAGAATGAGAAGATGGATAGATGAAGAAAGGGAAAATGGAACAGAGAAAGGAGAAAGGGCAGGGCAAGGAAGAGGTTCCAGGATAAAATAGACATGAGATCTTGTGAGCAGAGGTTGTTAGGGCAGGGTGGGGTGGACTGGCCAGCCATGACCAGGGTAGGGGCCAGGTCACACAACCGTGACAGACCCGGCTCTGGGCTCTGACGACCGCATCGCAGCAGACAGGATCAAGATGCAAAGCAGGGCCCTTCGGCAGCCCGCGCATGACCTAGAGCTGGGTGTAGGAGGTCTCTCCGGCAGCTTCTGCCTCTCCCTTCTCACCTTCCCTTGATGGGGCTCATGTCACGAAGACGTCATCCTCCCTGTGCTGTCCCCACCTCCTGCCACACGAGCTGCCTGAAATCTTCGGGGCTGGTGGAGATGGAGGTTTGATGGTTTATAAATCACGTGACTTAGCTGAGAAGGTCCAGCTCCCTCCTGCTCCCAGGTGGTCTTCTGAGCAGCGGTAGACCTCAAGAGGAGTTCAGAATCACAGGACCGCAGGACCCAGCCCTGGTCTACCCAGTCAGAACTTGCATTTGAACCCCAAGGAGAGGCAATGCATAAGCGCGGTGCACTTGGAAACCCTTCCTCCAGCCATAGGAAACCCCAGCCCACAGGCATCACCTCATATTTCGGAGGGGTTACTGCCATTGACTGGCCTAAATTTCAAACCCTGGCACGGAGATGAGCGGGGCCCCCTTCTCTATGCAGAGCCCCCTGGCCGAGGCCTGCTGTGACGGCTGCTGTAACCAGCCTGTGGCTCTGATGTCACCGTGCACACGTCACCCTTTTTCATTTCTGTAGCAGTTTATAAGTCAGTGGGGCTGTTCCCAGCAGACAGAAACGGAAATTAGCACTCTGAATCTGGGTCACCGAGCAGTGCTGTAAATCTCAGGGGAGGCCCCGTCCTTAGCTCTGCATCCAGTGAGGACCTGAGGTGAGATGTCTTCCCAGATCCAAGGGAGGAGGCTTTAGACACATAAACCTGTGTGATTATCCAATGGCAAGACCATTTGCTAGGAGATCCCCAACCTAAAAAGAGTGTGGCTTTCAGATTTCTTTCCGGTAGACAAACAGGTTTTAGTAAATCTCAAAAAATCAGACCTGTGAGTGTAATTAAATGACTACGTAATAAAATCAGTCATTTTCCTTTGGTCTTTTTGTCAGAATGAGTCTTTTCAGGTTCTGTAAAGAATCTGTCTCCTCCCACATACTACATCGCCAAGACAGCGGCGGGCTAATGGGGGCTGTGCTGCCCACTCCTCAGACACTGGATGGGGGTCTCGCTGGTCCACCCCGCAGCTGGCTGGTGGGTCAGAGAGTGTGCCAGCCAGACCCCAGCACCCAGCGCCCTTCAGATGTTGCAGAACGGCGAGAGAGGCTTTCTGTGGTCCTCATTCTGTGAGCGGACCTGTCCTTTCTGGCAGTCAATCATGCCTTTGTGGAATACGATTGTGAGGTTTTTAAGTAAGTGAGAGGAAACCTGATTCCGCTGGAAGTCGGTTTTAGAGCTGCTGAGAGCTATTTCATTAATCATAAAAATCTTGTTGGTTCAACAATACCTCTTTTTCCACATTCCTGCTGTTTAAGCAGGGTGCCTTGTCCAAACACCTAGTGTCCTTTTCCCATTTTTTGTATCTGACTTGAAGCAAAATAGTATTGTCCACTGTTCTGGAAACTAACACAGAAAGAAATTGTGACTATGGCAGCACTCACACAATAGTTTATCCGGAAACGTCTAGAAGGTGTTATTTTTCCAGCAGTGAAAATTAGTGATATCCATAATAGTCACTATAATTAGTCCTTTTGCTTTTCTTAGAAATTCTGTTTCATTATGCAACCAACTTATTTTGTTATTAAATGAAAGCACAAAGAGAAATTTTTAATAATTACATTTCTTATATTTCTACCTCCTTATACAAACACCATTAGGATTTTCATGTCTCTTCTCATACTGGTGTCAGTTTCTCACTTTTATTGCTAAAATTTTGCAAAACTGAGGCTGTATCTAAAATGTCATGGTCAGGGTTGGAAGTTTAAATTTGAGACCTCAAAGAAGATTTTTCAAAGGAGATGCTATGAAAAGCTCCCCATTTTCCTCCTAGTTCAAAGGTCCACAGGTGTTATAAAGAGAATGACTACTGGCTACGTGGAATTCATTTCTGAAGCCGTAGCTGCCACCAGGAGGGAGCACACCAGCAGGCGTGGATGGGCGTGTGTCTCCTTTCTTGAAAAGCTCCAGGGTCCAACTGCCAGAAGAGATCACGAGAGAGAATGCCGAACTCCTGGCTCTGTCTCTGGAGAACATTCCAGAGGTTGTGCTGGAGCCAGAAGGAGCACTTTCTTATGCCGCCTCTCCTTCCCGAACTCTCCAGAGCCTCTGGAGTCTTTCACAGGGGCTTCCCCGCCCTCGCTTCCTCTTGGGAATTCTCTCTCTCCAGCACCCCCACGCTTTCTGTTTTAGATCAAATTGACCTTTCTGGCTTGACATCCTTTCCAGCACAGGAGGCAGCTGGGCCTTTCTCCGAGGCCTCCTCTCAGCCCACAGCGCGGCAGATCCCTGAGGGGAAACGTGTCCTCCCTCCTCCCAGCCCAAGCCACCTGCTCCCACCTGCATGGCTTTGGGCCAAAGTTTTCCTTTTGCTTCAACTGAGAGCAGAGCTGCTCTTTCTCCCTGCAAGCACCCTTCACATACTGACGGCAGCCGCCCCCTCGGCCTCCCGCTGCACCCCGCCCCTCATTTCCAGTGGGCCTCTTGCTTTCTCAGGTGTCCGGGCTTCCCACCTATGCCACCCCCCAGCAGAGAGGCACCCAGGGGTACCCTAACCATTGCAGAGGAGAGGGCGACCGCCTCCCAATCCCGGACGCCTGCACTTCCCTTAGGCCCAGAGTGGCTGGCCTTCCTGCTATGGCAGCACTGTCCTGATTTTAGCACAGACGTTTCCACTTTCCGGGAAGTCTCTGGAAAACTGGGAGGGTTGGCCCCCTAATCCTGGGAGTCCAACAGGAAGAGCCAGGAAGATAATGCTGCAGGAGATGCTGACCCGTCCCGTGGGTGAGGGTCCCCTCCCCTCCCGCGGTGGCTGGAGGGTGACTCCTGTCGTCGTCCTGTGGCGGGAGGGCTGTCCATCATCCGTCACTGATTCCTCTCCACTTCTGCGCTGTTCCTGAGGGCTGAGCACAAAGCCTTCTTAGAACACCAGAGTTCAGGGTGCTTAGATGGAAAGTGTCCAAGAATACTGCTGCATCTCCGACCACCACAGCCTCTTTATCCCTCCCCACCACCGTCCCCGCATCCCTGCCCACCACCGTCCCTGTCCCTCCCCACCACCGTCCCCGCATCCCTGCCCACCACCGTCCCTGCATTTCTGCCCACCACAGTCCCAGCGTCCCTCCCCACCACCGTCCCCGCATCCCTGCCCACCACCGTCTCTGCATCTCTGCCCACCACAGCTGCATCTTATGTCAGATGAGTGTTCGAGGGATCTGGGTTGAGGGAAATGGAAGATGTCACCTGCTCGTTTTCACAGTTAACGAAATAATCTTTCTCCTGTGTTTGCTGCTTACCATAACTCTATTTTCTTTTTTGAGTCTCTCTGTCAGTCCTTAAATGTTTTCCACCCCTGTGGTCTCTATTCCCTCAACGTATTCTTCCCTCTTAAACTCTTTAGTTAAGCTTTCACTTGGACATTCTTAAAGAAATTTTGTCTCAAAGAGCACTGAGAACAGTAGTGATGAAATGCGCAGGTCACTTTTCAGTGCTCAAATTCTTTGCTCTGCAGGTTTCCTGTAAGCACTTTTCTAGTTTTTTTTTTTTTTTTTCTTTAAAGACACTGTACTAATATTTTAGGACCTATCCTCTGGCCAATTTTGAAGTGTCACTTTTCTAACTTCAATATGTCCTTCTGCTTCGTAAACATGAGCCCAACATCCCAGCGGTTCCATCTGCGTCTTTGAGTTTAATTACAACCTCTCCATGCAAGACTGTTCCTGCATCTCTTGCTAAGCCCCCTCTTTATGACTCAATAGTGGTAACTTCCACCCCATCTCCACCACCACAACAATAATCATAATTACAAAGCTGTCACTGTGCACCTAATGCTGTGTGAGGCATGAACTTTGTCTTCGATCTTTGCATGAATCATTTTCAAATCTAAAATCCTTATGTATGATTAGGAGACAGACATCTAGAGGTTAACTTGAAAAGCGACTTTCGATTCTTGACATGAGTCTAAAGTCATGTCAAGAATCTCCAAGAATAACTGTTCTTCCATGTAGAAATAAATTAGTAAATAAAAAGCAAGCTTTCAGTTTGATTCCCCTATTTCTGTCCCAATGTAAAATTTGGCATCATCTTGATTCCCCTTCTGCTTGTTCCTTACTGATATTTCCCAAAACGTCTCCCCACATCATTTTCTCTTCACATGTATCCCAGAAGGGTATGAACTTTTGGATCAGATGACATGGCTTTGAGATTGGCTCTTCAACTTGTTGGTGTATGAACTTGAGGAAGTTGCGTTTTTCCTCTGAGTTTCAGTTTTCTCATCTGTCACTTGAGGGGGACTATGACAACCCCAGGGCCCCTGGGCCTGTAGTGAGGATTAATGAAACTGAATGGGTGAAATGGCGAGGGTCAGCCCCATATGCTGGATGCCCGTGGTCCCGGCTCCCTTACCTTCTCTGTGACGTCAGGCAGGGCTGCCGCCGGGAGGAGGGTGCACCTGCCCTGTGCCCTGCTCTTCTCCCTACTGTAAACTCGCTCCCCGTCCCTCCACGGCCCACAGACGTCTGTGTCTTTGCATTGCCGCCAGCTTTCCGTCCTGCAGCCACCCTCCCCAGCTCCCCACTGAGGGCTGGTGCCCCCACCCGTCCTCACTGCTCTCCTCCTCGGTGCCTTTCTGCCTCCCCACCCAGGCTAATGCTGTTTGTCCCCGAATTGCCATCCTTCCCCTGCCTACCTGGTCAGATCTGAGTTGCCTTCCTGGCTGAGTCCCAGCCTTTCACGAAGAGCCTGAGGTCCAGGAAGCTGGTGCTGGAGGGGCTCATGTGCGCTCCCTCCTGTGAACTGGACGCTCCCAGTGGCATTTCTTCACTGATCCATCACACGCAGGCTCTCTGCACATCACATGTTGCTTGTACTGTCATGTATTTAGGCCTCCACTTTCCAACTATATGAGTTCCCAAAAGGTAGGAAGTAAATGGCATACTTTTAACTATTTCTGTAGCTTGTGTGCTGTACATAATAACTATCTGAAAAAATGATTTGTATCTGAAAAATAATTTATAACAGGTGTTCTCCTGGCTATTTGGGAGAGTAATTTTCAGACTAGCTACTTTATGGGGTAGAATAACACAGAGTGATTATTATTACTCTGTGATAATGTATTAGCCCAAATGTATTAGCATATACAGTGAGCATTGAAGGATACACCATTTGACATCTTTGTAAACTCCAAAATTCAAGGTGTCGGCACAGCTTGTACTTCCTCCTATAAAATGTGTTTTTGTCCCTACTAGAGAATTTGCTGACGTAATTTGTTATGTAGCCTTTTTTTACTTTTTTATGAAGAAAAAGATATAGATCCAAACCACATGACACAGATCCAAGCACTGCTCAGCTCGGTAGTCTATGTTTTTGCAATGTGTGTGAGCCAGTGGCTGCCTGCCGACTGTCACTGTTGTAGCTTCTTCCTGTCCCTCCACTCCCAGCACCTGTGCTAACTCTAGGCTCTCCTGGGGAGGGTTTTTTAAAAACAAACAAATGACGCTTTTATTTTCATTTGTTTTGTTTTTTAAAAACATGTTCATTACTTCAGAAGTTTTGTGCGCACGAGAGTAGAAGACTGTCCCGGCTATCTACCACCTTGAGTCATGGTGGCTTTAACAGTGATTTATTTACAATCTCTCGTGGCTCTGGGGGTCAACTGGGCTCGGCTGAGTGCTTCTCAGTTGGGGCCTCCACTGCAGGTACTATCAGAGAATGTGTGGAAGCCATGTCACCCGAAGGCTCGATTGGGCTGGGGGGCTCCCCCATGTGGCCGGCAGGTGGTGCACTGCTGCTGCCTGGTATCTCAGCAAGAATTCCCAACCAGCTCACCACATTGACTTCCTCAAAGTTTATACAGAGTGTTACTTTAGGGGTTAACAAAACATTTACTATCTTTTCAACTTTGCTGATAATTTCAAAAGATGACTGACACCCAGATGACCAATGTCCACAACGTGGTGTGCCATGGCTTCCAGTGTGTGTGCTGTGGCCTCCAGTGTGTGCAGAGCCTGTTTGTGAATTAAAGGCAATCACAAGGAGAACTGGTCATGGTGACCCATTCTGAGCCGTACACAGTGTCCTCTGTAGGATTGTAGCCAGAGGCAGATGGCTTTCCTAGAAATGCCTCAATGTGAGTTTTAAAGCAACTCCTTATGACTGTTATCTGAATTTACCAAACTGTCCCTGGCTTTTCTTAGGAATGAACTTTTGACGTTATTGTGGAATTTTCTGCCTGGAAAATTATTATTATGAAACATGTGACTGTAAACCACATTCCTCGCCTTTTATGCACCTCACAGTGTCTATGCAAATGAACAGTGTGATTTTAAATTTGAGGAAGGTTCAGTAAGAGTGAGATCTAAGAGGATCTTTAATATAGGGGCATTTTTAGAGAGATAAAAACCAAATGGGTCTCAGCTTTCTTAGGGTGACATATAATTTGGATTTGACTTGGAACTACGGGAGGAATATGGGGCAAAAGACATGAGAAGCATTGCAGAGGTCAGTGCCACGTGGAGCTTCCGCCTCAGCTCTGGAAGTAAAGGCAACCAGCCCAGGCTGGGAGCCAGTCAGCAGCAGGGTCTCAATCTCCATCCGCTACCTTCCCCTCTGGGGCAGGGAGGGTGTCGCAGGGAGGAGGCCGCTCTTGGAGACCTCCACATCCCTGCCTCTGTGCAGTCTAAGTGGAGGGGCCCCCACAGTGGCCGTGAGTCTCTTTGTTCTGCAAGGAAGGGGGTGTCATTGGGCCTCCTGGGTCCCTCAGCATCTGCGTGGTGGTTTTGTTCAATACGTTACATTTCTGCTTAATTAATGTTCATTTTTGGTCCCCAGCAAAGTCCAATCTGTTTTTCGTTTTCTTTCTTTTCTTTCCAGGCAGGCATTGCCAGGGCTAATCATCTATAAAAGGGCTTACTTTCTTACCTTCACGCTAAGCAAGACCATCCAAGGGCAGTGTTAGAGGGCACCTGAGAACGCAGGAGGGGTATGTTACCTGGTGGCCTGTTTCTTCCTCCTATGGGCAGCCCTTCTACAGGAAGCAGAAGCCTCAGGGGCGATGGCAGAAATGAGGAGGAGGGGATGGAGCTGAGGTAGCAGGGGAGGGGTTGGAAGAGCAGAAGGGAGGGTCTTGCTTTATTCGCCATCCAATAATCAGCAAGTTTCGGGTTGGGGTGAACTATTGGGGAGCAGCACCCCAGGGCTTCTCTCAGATGGAGGAGGGACAGGTCACCCAGAGTGAAGGAAGTTGTGAGCTCTGTTAGAGGAAAACAGCCAGGACTTAGTCAGGAGAGGCTTTGTTTGGAGGGATTGTTGTAAGGCAGGGAAAGGAATGATGGCAGCAAGAGGACCCCATGACCACAGGTCTGCAAGCGCTTCAAACAGAAGAGGCCCTTCTTTTATCCAGTAAGGAGGAGCCACCGGGGCCAGCAGGGTCTTTGGAGGGGACCCTGGACAAGCCCGGGAAAATGGCCAGTGGGGTTGAGCAGGACACAGGTCCTGCTGTGTCTAGCTGGTTCCCCGGAGAGACAATAAGGGGTGCGCTCCAGCTTCTCAGGCTCGCTCAGGCTTGGGGACGTGGAGCTCAGGGCTCTGCAGGAAGGAGAGACCCAGGTGAGGTGTGGTCAAGACAGAGCAGAGCTGGGCAGCGGGCAGTGGAGCCTCGTGGGCAGCCTGGGGTGGGGAGTCACAGTGCACTGGGAGGTGGAGAAAGTGTGAGTGTCCATCAGGCTGGCTGAGAATTGATCACGAACCTGTTGTCTGTAAAACTTTTGTTATTTCCTGAGATGTGGTTCACAGCAACCCAGGTGTGAACAACCTTATGATTCTAGGGTTCTTTTCTATTTTTTAATCACTTGCATCTAAGAATAAATTTCTGAGTGACTTGTCGTCAGCTGCTTCCCTTGATATGTCTAATGACAGGGCAGTGACCCCCATTGTCACCCAGAGATTATGTCTCTGTGCCACATGAAGATGAGGTGCCCGCTTTTGATTGAGGGGCTCCTGTGTTGCTCTCAAAGTATCTGGTAATAATAGCTGATATGCACGGAGAACCACCTCTCCTTCAGGCACTGCTCCTCGGCTTCCATGGATGGGCATGGCTATTTCTCGGAACCCTCTCAGGTTAGAGCTGTCATGGTCTTTCTTCAAAAGAGGAAACCGAGGCTTGCCGGGGCTCAGTGGCCCTTCTGTGGCTGCACAGCTTTCGGGGTGGGGCCAGGACTGACTGACTCCACACGAAAGTGCTCCCGACCCAGCTCTTTAACTCACACGGCCTCTTCCAAACATTCCAAATCTTCCCAGTCGGCTTGCAGAGACTCCTTGCTCCCAGGGGATAACCAGGTAAAGGAGTATGAACGTTTGGGTACAAACTCCTTGCTGCAAATTGAAAACCACGCAAAGGCTCTCTTTCTCTGGGGAGCTACAATGCCTCCCTTTTTCTTCTCACTTTACCATTGGTTGGACTTTGATTCCAGGGATCCTACGAGTACTCAATACCCTACGGGATATACGTGGTTAACCATTTGCATTTGGGCAAATAGGCGTTACTTTTCAATAGGAAGTGGCAATCCAGAACTTGCTTTTGGGCAATTCTAGTAGCTCACAGCTTTTTTCTTAATGACCGCTAGAAGCTGCATCTTATTGACAGATGGTCATCACATTGGTGACCTGGAGTCATCAGATTGTGGGGCCCGGAGCGAGGTTGAAGGGAGTGGATCAGAGCACTGCCGCAGGTGAGCACGCCAAGGCCCCTGAAACTTTTCTTTCAAAAATGTAACTTCTTTGATCCCCTAGTCTGACAGGAATGGGACTGTTTTACTCATTAATTTTCCAGAATGCTGGCATATTGACCATGTTTATGCTTAACGACACAGACTTCCTTTCTTGAAAGCATTGACTTTATGGTTTTAGGAAGCCCACTTTTCCCCTAAGTGTATAGTAAGGGATTTCATACTCGCTCCCTGCGCTGGAGCTTGGGTGATGGTCTGGATACTTGCTCCTCATACAGGAGATATCCTCAGGGCATCAGTCTGGAGAAGAATGTGATGTTTTATTTGATCAAATACACTAAAAGATTTTGGAAAACAAAAAAATTAAGCTAAGAAATATTTTGGAGGCAGTAAGTCATTTATGCAGTGAAGGCTGATGAGTGGGCATCGTGGACAGCCTAAGATCAAGCAGGAAGGAGCTTGTGAGGGTGGTTAAGAGAAATTGACGAGGTGGAAATTTCAACAAGTCTCAGCTGCAAAGCTCTCATGAGGGCTGCCAATGCCACTGTGATTATGAAGGCAGTATCTTATGACCAGAAAATAATACACAATGATATGAAAGGGAGCCAGGCTAGGTGCAGTGGCTCACGCCTGTAATCCCAGCACTTTGGGAGACCGAGCTGCGTGGATCACCTGAGGTCAGGAGTTTGAGACCAGCCTGGCCAACATGGTGAAATCCTGTCTCTACTAAAAATACAAAAATTAGCCAGGCATTGTGGCATGTGCCTGTAATCCCAGCTACTTGGGAGGCTGAGGCAGGAGAATCACTGGAACTTGGGAGGCGGAGGTTGCAGTGAGCTGAGATCACACCACTGCACTCCAGCCGGAGATCAGCTGCAAAGTCCACTTAGCAACAGGACATAGATATTGTAGAGATCAGCTTTATAAAGAAAAACAAAAATGCAAGGCCACAACTAAAGCTATTCTTTAAATGGTTAAAGATGTAATTTCTGCAAATAAAACAGAAAACATAAAAGCAAACTTCCAAAGAAATTAAAGGAACTGAAAAAAAAAAAAAAAAAAAAACCAACCCACAGAAGCTTAATAAACAAATCACCGGGGGAAAACAAAAAAAAAATCAAACCTCCTGGTCTCCCCCTTAGCCACTCTCGTTCAAAAGCAGAAGGAAGCCAGCCTAGAGTTTCAGCTCCACTGATGCTTATCTAAAAAAGTATAAAATGTGGTGGGCCCATGATTCAAATAAACTTAGAGAACATAAATGTATTGAACACCTACCATTATAGCATGCGAAACTCTGATGTCAATAAGATGTTTTAAAATAAATATATTATTTAAGATCTTGTGGGAATTCTATGGCATTTCACTAAGATCTGCTGGTGGCAAGGTAAATTAGAACGGTGAGTAAGAGACAATAATGGAACTCTCACCAGTACTCACAGTCCTAGATGAGCTACAGGCTCGCTATCTGTAAAATGGGTATGATGTCTACCTTAAAGGGTTTTGTGAGGTTAAAAGAGATAAACAGCTGTAAACCAGTGATTCTAATGCCCAGCAGCTAACTAGAACTTAATTTACAGCATATGCGCACACACACACACACATATACACATATGCATGCATATATACATACACACGTCCATATGTATACACACAGTTATACACATACTGCACACACATGTATGTATACATGCAGGCACCAATATACACCCATGCACACACATGCAAATACACACATACCCATGTATACACACATGTGCACACCTATATACACACATGCACACACATGCATATACACATACATGATATAAACAGGTGTATATATGCAGGCATATGCACACTGCACACATGCACACATACATATACACATACACACACACATACACCCACATATGCACATTACTAATTTTCTTTTTTTTTTTTTTTTTTTTTTTTGAGACGTCTTTTGTCCCCAGGTGAGTGCATGGCAATCGGTCATGCACGCCATTCTCCTGCCTCAGCCTCTCCGAGTAGCTGGGACTACAGGCGCCCGCCACCACGCCCGGCTAATTTTTTGTATTTTTAGTGGAGACGGGGTTTCACCGTGGTCTCGATCTCCTGACCTCGTGATCCGCCCGCCTCGGCCTCCCAAAGTGCTGGGATTACAAGCGTGAGCCACCGCGCCCGGCCAACACTAATATTTTCCTAACTATTACTAATGTTTTCCCCATATTGAATTTTCTTGGACAGAGTGTGTCCTTGGCCAAAGGGATGAACGATGGCAGTTGGTCTGTTGCTTGGTCCCCCCAACCCCTGCTCCTCTTGGGGAGACCCCCCCACAGCTCTCAGTGGCCTTCTCTCTTTGCTACCACCACAGAGCCAGCCAGTATTGGTCTCCCTGAGAGTGTGTGCTGTGGCCACCCACCTCTTCTGGGGCCACTTGCCTGTGATTAGGGGACTCCCAATGCCCTCAAAGTCCAAAAACATGGTTTTCTCTAAGGTAGAGGCACCGTGGAAGGCTGGGGGGAGATGAGTGGGGCTGTGTTTGGAGAACTGAACACGGCCTTAAATCCTATAGTGGGGGCAGCCCCTCCCTTTTTCTTCTGGTTCTGCTTTTTAGCAGAATGTATAATTAGGTGTTCTTTTCATTTCTAAATGAATTAACCACTTGATTATTACTTTGTGAGATACTCTATTGCATATTGTACCTAATAAAAGTTGTACTAAGAAGCCACGTTACTTTATTGCAGTAAAAATTTCAAAAAATTGAACATTTTAAATGCTATGTAAGAAATATTATTCTGGAATTAAGTTTTTCTTAAAGTAACACTTTTAAAAATGTGTGATAACAAGATCTTTGATGTGTTACAATTGAAATTCAGAGGCTAAGTTATTACTTACCATGTGCATATATTTAATCTTCATGAGATCCTAGTACATTTGCATTTCATTTAAAAGAGTAGGGTGGTGGCTTGTAGTCCCAGCTCCTCTAGAGGCTGAGATGGTAGGATAGCTTGAGGCCAGGAGTTCAAGGCTGCAGTGTGCTCTTATCGTGCCTGTGAATGGCCACTGCACTATAGCCTGGGCAACAGAGCAAGACCCCATCTCTAAAAAAAGGTAGTTTATTTATATGATTTCAAGCCTAAAATACAAAATAACATACTGAAGTATAGCTTATCATTATTTGCCTCTAAGTAAGGGAAGAAAAAGCCATTAACAATATCTTTTAATACAAGTTTATTTCTAAGTCTAACATATGTTCATAAAGAGAAGAGAATCGATCAGACGTGAGGTCTGCACAACTTTTGTTTCATGCAATTGCTAGGGGAATGGAGGCACTTCAAGTCAGAGGCTGGTGTGGGGACCAGCACACTGTCTAAAGATTCCTCCTGTGTTTGCCTTGGTGGCACCCCTTGCCACATTCTCTGGGTCAGGCAATGCCAGCCCTGGGGGGCCTGTGAGCTGCTGCAGTCAGGTGGTGGGTGCATGTAGCCATCTTCTTGTCTTCCCTCTGTTGTTGCCTCAAACAGGGATTGGTCCCTAGGAGCCTCTCAGACCTGTGTTTGGATGAATGAATGGAGGGTCCTCTAGGTCAGTGATATTCTCTGGCTGTGTCCCCATCCAAATCTCATCTTGAATTGCAGTTCCCATAATCCCTACGTGTGGTGGGAGGGACCAGGTGGAAATAATTGAATCATGGGGCGGTATCCTGTTCTCATGATAGTGAGTGAGTTCTCATGGGATCTGATGGTTTTACAGGGGGCTTCCCCCTTTGCTGGGCTCTCATTCTTCTCCTTCCCGCCATCATGTGGAGAAGGATGTGTTTGCTTCCCCTTCGGACGTGATTGTCAGTTTCCTGAGGCCTCCCCGGCCATGCTGAACTGAGTCAGTTAAACCTCTTTCCTCTATAAATTACTCAGTCTCAAGTATGTCTTTATTAGCAGTGTGAGAATGGACTAATACGGTCAACTTATTGATTATATGGTTTCTATAATCATACATGTATAATTATATAGATTATATGGTCAGATGATATGATTTATATCATCATACCAATAAACTACCTTTCTTAAAGAGATGAGATCTTGCTATGTTGCCCAGGCTGGAGTGCCGTGGCCAGTCACAGACACGATAATCACACACTGCAGCTTGGAACTCCTGGCCTCAAAAATTTCCCAAAGTGTTTCCAAAGAACAGGAACTGCAAAGGTTCTGTGAGTGAGAAGGTTTGGGCAATAGTGAGTTATTCCGGCAGGGCTCTGAAGGGCCATGGATAAACAAGCTCTAATAGGAATCAACTAGGGAAGGACATAGTTAGCATCTTATTAACGTCTCAATATACTAGCCACAGAGAAATCATTTCCCACCCCTGCCTGTCTCCCTCCCTTCTTTCTACCCAGGGCATCTCCTAGAACTCACTTTTAAATGCTGGATGCATGAAGTCCCTAAGAAGCAACAGTTCCTAAATTGAAGTATGCATTAGAATAGTACAGAGATTGTGTTAATGCAAGGATGTGAATCTTCAAAGCAGACATCCATAGGATCTATAGCTCTTACCTAATGTCAAACTTTACTAATGCTTCAATAACAAAAACCCTAGGCAGAGAGATGCATCCCATGCTGGCTGGGCTGTTCTCGAACTCCTGGCCTCAAGTGATCCACCCACCTCAGCCTCCCAAGGTTCTGGGATTACAGGTGTGAGCCACTGCGCCCTGCTGTTCTGCGCTTTTAGATAGGGGTTCCCAGGCTTCTTTCCACTAGTAAGTACTATTTGCATGTTTGCAAGGAGATCTGGTCCTCGCCATATCCAGTCATGGGCAGAGTTCAGTTCTTCATGACCGTAGGACTGAGGTCCTCATATTCACGCTGGCTGTCAGCAGAGGGCCTTTTTAGCTTCTCAGGGCAACCACATAGCTCGGCTTGTGGTCCCCTCTTCTGTCTGCAACTCCAGCAACAATACATTGAGTCTCTCACCTCTGAATCTTTTCTTCTCCCATCTCCAGGGAGAAGGACTCTTCACCTCTAGGGACTCGTGATTGCAGTGGGTCCAACTAGACAATCCAGCATGATGTCTGCTTACCTCCAGGCCCTTAGATCTATAACTTCATTGCATATGCAAAATCCCTTTTGCTGTGTAAGGCAACACATGCACAGGTTCTGGTGCCTGTGTCAGGGCCTGGGCATGGGGCCATGATTCTGCTAACCACAAGCGTGACATGGAGCCGTGATTCTGCCGACAAGTGCTGTCCCCTGTGTCAGGTGCCTCCGTACTCTGTATCTATTATTGGGTTGGAAAGCCTTAGTGACCAGGGTGGAGAGTACCCAGAGGTGAGCAGAGCTAGCTGGCTTTCCAGCTGGCTGGATGTCTGCACCTACATAGTACTGATTTACCAGCCTCTTGGTGAGCTTACTAGCAAATAAAATTCTGAAGATTTTTGCTGCTGCTGCACTTTCATTTTATATCTGTGTAGTTGCTTATTTATTTTTGCATTTTTATTTTTTATTTTTGAGAAGGAGTCTTGCTCTGTCGCCCAGGCTGGAGTGCAGTGGCACAATCTCAGCTGTCTGCAGCCTCTGTCTCCCAGGTTCAAGTGATTCTCTTGCTTCAGCCTCTCGAGTAGCTGGGATTACAGATGTGTGCCACCAAACCCAGCTAATTTTTTAATATTTTTGGTAGGGACAAGGTTTCACCATGTTGGCCATGCTGGTCTCAAACTCCTGACCTCAAGTGATCTGCCTGCCTTGGCCTCCCAAAGTGCTGAGATTACAGGTGTGAGCCAATGCACCCGGCCTGCTTGTTTAAATCTACGTGGAGAAGTTTCTATTTTCCCTGCTGAATTTTACAACATTAGATTTACCCATTGCTTGATTCTGTCCAGAATATTTGTGCATTGATTCTGTCATCCAATATATTAATTATCTTTTTAGGCTTCTTGACATCTTCAGACCTAATGAACTTGCCTCCTCTCTTTTTGCCCCTCTCATCAATAGAAGCAATGGGCAGGACACAGCTGAAGGCCAAAATCAGTGCAATGTCAATAGGGCCTTGTGCCAGCCTGCCAGCAAAGTGGTATCACAGAGCCAATTGTCCAGACACCTAGCAAGCCACCTAATGGTACTTGCACCTGGATCGTGGTTCCTCTTCTTGATTGCTTATAAGTTTCAGATTTTATCGTAAGCGTTCAATGTCTGTAACACCTCCCTGATCTGCAGTTTAGTGACTGTGACCACCAAGGCTTGGAAATCAGTGTGACAAGACTGAGTGTTACCAAACCCATGCTGACCCCCAAGGGCTCACCACCTCCATCCCAGACGCTGCTGCATTTGCTTCATAATATGCCCTCAACACCCTGCTGAGAACCAACCCCCAACATTTTACCTCATTCGGAGGCATTTATCTTCTTTCTCTCTGCAGATGGGTTTTGAGCTTCCTTACACCAGCGCTGTGCTCCTGGACTTCACAGGCACCATTCGCTGGAGTCAGGCAACTTCACTGCAACATTCTCTGAATATTTTTGAAATGATTTTTTTAAAAAAAGAGTAGAGAGGTGCAAAACAGGAATCAAGAAATTCTGCTTTCTCTTGTTTTCAGAACATGTGATAAAGCTCAGTCAACGAGACATGCCTTCCTGGTGAAGGAGATACTCAGGGGATGAGACATGATGAGTCTCTCATTTGGTGTCATGCTGTAGTGTGCCCGCCCTGCAGGGTACCCCAGGTCCTGTGAGAGGCTAACATTCAGGTGGGGGGTGACAATGAGTTACTGAGACAGCAACAATCGACACTTTACTTGAGGCAGCTGAATATTGGAAAAGAAGCCTCTTAACTGCAAAACCAAATTGAGTCAAATGACATTTCTAAAGTGTGTCATTAGATGACTTTTTCTTAGAGCCCCTGAAGCTCCTCCTCCAAAGAACAGTATGTCCTACAGAAGCTCTAGAAGTATTCCTCTGCCCACTTGTTTGGGAAATATCTAAATTCCAAAGACAAGAGAATTACACTTTAAGAATCAGTTGAGCTGAATGTATTTTACATGTGACTTAATGACATCAAAGTGAGATCTGGTGAGAATGGTGCTCATAGGGACCACGTGTGAGATAGGAAGTGCTGAACCTCAAAGAGCATGACATGTGTTGCAGGTAGCCGCTTTGAAAGGGTGGGTTCACTGGTTCACCAAGAACTGGACACAGGACTCAGCACATTTCCCTGCATCTCTCCTCCGCCACTGGTAGATAACAGGGTATCTTGTTCTCAGTTCTTTAAAGAAGGAACAGAAATATCTACTAAAAAAACTTCTTAATGTCTTCACCATCAACATTTTCTTAATAGAAAATCTGCAGCCTGTTTCTCCAAGGAGCTGGTGACTGCTGCCTGAGATTTGAGATGATAGAGCAAGTTGTAAATGGGATTCTTTACACGTTGAGGTGACACCCATTCCAATCTGTCACAAAAACAGTTTCCTTAAAACAATTCACACAATTTTTCCTGTGAAAACAGTGGCTTGGAGAAGGCCGAATCATTTTTGATGACCATGGTTGGCATACAAGTGAACCTGACAACCATCTTTTTATTGAGAATCCTGACTCTTAACCACAGTAACATTAAATTTGTCATTATCTAGAATTGTACATTGTTTATACCTAGCAGGTGCATAACACCATCCTAAGAGACGTGGAATTTATAAATTTTGGTTCATTGACTTATTCGGACATGAGAATAAATGAAAGGAAATTAAAGTATTAAAGTAGTGTCTTGTGAACAGGACGGAGTAGGCCAGCTTCTCATATCTCGGCCGGGAATTTCCTGCCCTGTGGCCTGTGTATCTGGCTCCCTCTGGGCCTCTTTCTCTCAGGGACCCCACCCTCTGGGCCCCCCTCCCTCTGGGACGCCTCCCTCTGGGACTCCTCCCTCTGGGACCACCCTCCCTCTGACCCCCTCCCTCTGGGACCACCCTTCCTCTGACCCCCTCCCTCTGGGACCTCTCCCTCTAGGACCTCCCTTCCCTCTGGACCCCCTCCCTTTGGGACCCCTCCTTCTGGGACCCCCATCCCTCTGGACCCCCTCTCTCTGGGCCCCCTCCCGACTCCTTCTGCTGACAGGGATCCATCATACAGCCTTCCCAATGCTGGCCTTCTACTCACCAAGAGTTACTCACTTTTTGGGGTGCATCTCGTGATGATTGCTAGCATGGAACTGTTTCGTAATTATTTGTTTACCTGGCAGCCTTTTGAAGCTCAAGTATGCGTTTGAGTCATTGCTGTACTTCAGTGCCTCTCCTCAGTAGACAGTTTACAAACATTTGTTGAACTGAGTTAAAACTTAAATTCAGAAAATACTGTGTGTCACGGTGCAGTTAAACAAATATTTACCTTAAATGGGGGCCCCGTTGGGCATTGAGTGCATGGCGTGCTGGGCCATCCCTCCCTTTTTGGCCCGTGCTGCCCTTCCCATCGTCATCAACTCAGCCTCCACGTGATGGGGAGGTCACTCCCTCCCATCCCGTCCCAGCCCCACTCACCTGGGAACCTGTGCCGCTGACCCCACCTTGGCCTGGCATCCGTCCAACCCTACAGCGACTGCTCCCCACAGCCTCTGCTCCCTTGTTCTCCAGAGCCGTGCCCCTGCTGCAGGTCTCCCCCTCGCTGTCCCCAAGTCCCTGCCTTCCACCCACACTGCCCACTCCTTCCCACCGTCCCCGCCTCTGTCCTTATGGAGTCCTCAAAAGCTCTTCTTGCCCCAGAACCTCCCATAACCCCTCAGTGCTCAGCAGCAGATCCTTGCTTTGACTGCTTATGGCGCTCAGTGTCTGTTCCAACACATTTGCATGGAAGAGTACGTAGATACTTTTAAATTAACTTTATTGAGGCTAATTTATATGCAATAAATGTCACCGATTGAAGGGTACAATTCAACAGGTCTTGACAAGGGCACACAGCCATATGCCACCCCCACAATCAGGATAGAGGACATTTCTGCCACCACAAAAGCCCCTTGTGTCGCCCAACCCCAGCCAATCCCTTCTTCCCGTCCTGATGACAATCCCTGATTTCATTCCTGCCACTGTTATTTTGCCTTTTCTAGAAATTTTAGGGATGGAATGATGCAGTGCATGGTCTCTTCTGTCTGGATTTGTTACCAAGCGAAGGTTTTGAATCACCCCCGTTGGAGCATGCATTAGTCGCCTGTTCCTTTTCATGGCTGAGTAGTATATTCTATTGTATGGATACACTTCAACTTGGTTATCTGCTCACCAGTTGACAGACATTTGGGTCTTTTTCAGTTTGGGACGGCTAAGAATAAACCTGCTGGGAATGTTCCAGTGTTAATCTTCCCATGTCTCTTGGGTAGACGTGTAGGAGTCGGTTGCAGGTTCCTATGGTGGATGCATGTTCAGCTGTGCAAGAAAGGACTCCACCGTCTCCTTGGAGTGGCTGTGTGATCTTGCAGTCCCACCAACACAGTGTGAGAGCCCCAGATGCACCATGTCCTCTCCCAGCTTCCTGCCCCGTTTAATCTTAGTCCTTCCAGTGGGATCTCTCTGTGTGTGTGTGTGTGTGTGTGTGTGTGTGTGTGTGTGTGTGTGTGTTTTGGATGGAGTCTCTCTCTGTCACCCAGGCTGGACTGCAGTGGTCTAATCTCAGCTCACTGCAACCTCCGCCTCCCGGGTTCAAGTGATTCTCCTGCCTCAGCCTCCCGAGTAGCTGGGATTACAGGTGCACACCATCACGCCTGGCTAATTTTTGTATTTTTAGTAAAGACGGGGTTTCACCATGTTGGCCAGGCTGGTCTCGAACTCCTGGACTTAAGTGGTTCATCCTCCCAAATTGCTGGGATTACAGGCCTGAGCCACTGCGCCCAGCCTTCATTGTGGTTTTAATTTGCATTTTCCTCGTGATTAATGGCATTGAGCATCTTTTTTGTGTGTGTATTTGCCATCCATGTATTTTCTTTGGTAAATTGCCTGTTCACATTTCCCCCTGTTTCTTATTGAATTGTTTATGTTTTTGATAGGGAGTTGTAAAAATTATTTGTATATTCTGGATATAACCTATTATCAGGTATAAGCTTTAAAATACTTTTTTCTATTCAATATATATATATGTTTCATTTTCTTGAGTGTCTTTCAAAGAGCAGAAGTTTTACATTTTGTACAATCAAGTACAATTTATCGATTTTTTTACAGTTCATTCTTTTTGCAATTTATATAAGAAGCTTCTTTTTCCAGGGTCACAAAGACTTTCTCCCATTTTTCCTTCTAGATGTTTTATGCTTTAGCTCTCACATTTAGATTTATTACTCATTTGAGTTACCTTTTGCAAATGGTGTGAGGTAAGCAGTAAGGATCAACTTTTTGTTCATGTCATTCCGGGACCATTTATTGTAGACTGTTCTTTTCCCATTGAGTTACCTTGGCACCTAAGTTAAAAATCAGTCCGCTATCTATATGTGGGTCTATGTCTGGACTCTGTTCTGTTCCACCGATTTATGTAACTGTCCTTTCAGAAATCCAACACCATCACGGTTAGTGTAGCTTCCTTGTCAGCTCTGAGATTAGGTAGTATGAGTCCTCCAATTTTTTTTATCTTTTTCAGAATTGTTTTGGCTATTTTAATTTCCTTGAATTTCTATATAAATTTTGGAACTGGCTTGTAAATTTCTCAAAAAAAAAAAAACCCTACCATAATTTTGATTTAGTTTATGTTGTATCTACAGATTGATTTGGGGAGAAATTATATCTTGAAATAATGAACATGAAATCATTTCATCTGAACATGAAATGAGTCATTGAAAATTGAACATGATAAATTTCTCCATTAATTTAGGTCTTATTTAATTTTTCCCAACAATGTTTTGTAGTTTTTAGCATATAAATCTCGCATTAATTTTGTTAGATCTATCCATAAGTATTTTACATTTTATGATACAATTATATATATAATTGCTGATACTATTATATATGATATATGTGTATGTGTGTGTGTATATATATATAGTTTTAACATCCAAAAGGTAATTCCAATTGGTGTATTTTATTTTACATATTGTATATTTCACCTCCCATGCCCTCCACCCCTGCCATGCTCTGCAGCTTAGAAAGAGTATGTATCATTTCTCACTGTATTTGTTCTCCTCCTGCCAGGAGCCATAATCTCGTGATGCCTAGTGCCAAGGTCTGAAAATTGTTGTTACATTTTGTAGGTTTTTCTAGTTGTTTAATGCAGCAGGGTGCCTTTGGTCTCTGTTAGTCCGCGGTGGCTGGAAGCTGAAGTTCAGCAGTGGTTTTCTGATTGCTGTGCTTCTTCTGATTGATACGATTACCTCCTCACATGCTTTTGCAACACAGGAGTCTATACTATGCTTCTTCTGCATACTCTAAAGCACTCAACTGTATACCTGCTGGGATTACAAAAGTGCAGAGGTGACTCCATGCCTTCCTCCAGCTTTTTAGGCCCAAAGCAGTGACTGAGGGGCAGTGAAGAACTGATCTCTGAGTTGTGACTCCAGGCATCAGGGAAGGAATGGGGTGGAGTAAATAATGAAATGAGAATCAAAATTATGTAAGAAATAGGTTTGGAAAATAATTCAGGGTGAACTTTGTGCTACATGGGCTTCCTCTCCAAAAGGTCAGCATCCATGTGGACTCGTAAGTGAGGACTGATATGGCACCGTGTGGAGGGCAAGGAGGGGAGCTCCACTTTCTCTGCCTGTGCACCTGGGGCTGCACTTCCCTAGCTGCTCCTCCCTGGCATGGCCAGGCCCATGTGGTGCGAGAGCCGGGAAAAGAGGAGGAAGATGGGCGATGGGCTGGGAAGCGCATCCAACGTTAATATCAGAGCATTTCAGGCCATGGATTTTACTGGGGGGCGTCCAGGCTGTGTTAATAAACAGGATGACGGACAATGCTGGAAAGGAGGAGTGAGCCTGAGAATAGCAAAGAGTTTTTCTTTCTTTTTAAGTTTGCTTCAAATGGTGGATTTCAAAGCCCTTCGTCTTCAGGCCCTCCACAACTGCTTCAGCTCTTCCTGGTCTCCTGCTAAACTTCTTCAGCCTGGACCCATGCACGGCCACTGCTGGCGTTCCCAGCACATGGCATACTCCATATGGACCCATGCACCGCCACT